>NC_141046.1:7835000-8287500 GCF_041138505.1 Cibotium barometz
CAAAGCATAAAAAGAGGACTTCCTACCATATTCTAGGAACTATCATCTTAGATTAATTAAAAGAATTTTATTATGCATGGAGATGTGGATGTTTGCATGTAGATGTAGATGTATAGATGTAGATGTGGATGTGGAGGTGGATGGATGCATGTAGATGTAGATGTATAGATGTAGATGTGAATGGAGATGTGGATGTATGCATGTAGATGTAGATGTATAGATGTGGATATGGATGTATACATGTAGATGTAGATGTATAGATGTAGATGTGGATGTGGAGGTAGATGGATGCATGTAGATGTAGATGTATAGATGTAGATGGGAATGGAGATATGGATGTATGCATGTAGATGTAGATGTATAAATGTAGATGTGGATGTGGAGGTGGATGGTTGCATGTAGATGTAGATGTATAGATGTAGATGTGGAGGTGGATGGATGCATGTAGATGTAGATGTATAGATGTAGATGGGAATGGAGATATGGATGTATGCATGTAGATGTAGATGTATAAATGTAGATGTGGATGTGGAGGTGGATGGATGCATGTAGATGTAGATGTATAGATGTAGATGTGAATGGAGATGTGGATGTATGCATGTAGATGTAGATGTATGGAGGTGAATGTGAATGTGGATGTGGATGTATGCATAGAGATGTAGATGTATGCATGTAGATGTGAATGTACGCATATAGATGTGGATGTATGGATGTGAGTATACGATATGCGATGTGAGGGAATCTGAAGTGATGAGATAGAAATGATGTGATGGGATGAGTATACATATAAATGGAATATGGAATAAGTAATGTAGATTGATGAGGGATAATGTGGAAAAATGAAAGTTAAAATAGAAATTGTGTTGTAAACTGTTTGTAAATACTGTTTGTAAATGCTGTTTGTAAATGATTGTTTTATGTCAAGAATGCTGGGGGGAGCATTTTGACCGTCTTGTGATTAAAGTCGTGATGGTAAAGTTGCAACTGCTGACGGGGAGTCAATGAAGGACGTCTCGCGTAGCAAGGTCGGCCGAGGTCTTGACCAGCCTCGGTGCGATTAAAATGGTGAGCTTCCGGTACGGTGGATGAGGGGCCAAGGAAGCGGCCTATGCGTGAAGCGCTAGGTTACCTGCGAAGGATCCTAGAGGGTGCTGACCATACGGTGCTCGGGCTCTGGGTTGCCTAGGATACCCACGCGTGCGTCGAGGAAGATATTGGAACAGAGTTGGAGTTGTTTTCTGAAATCGAGCATGGATCTGGTTGATTGACCTTGCTGGTCTTCAATGGATGAGTCCATGGCTCCTTATATGGATCTGTTGGTTGATCTTGCTGATCTTCAACGAGAGTCCATCTTGTTAAGTGATTATATTGCCAAGTATTATGGGCTAGGAACTATCGAAACGGCTCCTGAGCGTTCTAGTTGCCAATGATGCCATAGATACTCTGATGAAGGAATGATGGGAAATTAAGAATCAATTGGATAAATTGGAAGATGGTGATCAATGATACTATGGTTTTATTAAAGGATTGTTTTAAACTGGTTGAATCTGGTTGAAAAAGGCAATTTCATATTGGGTGTGTGAGTGGTGTGACTAGTTTTATTTTGCATGAACATCCGGCTAGGGGGCCTTGGAACTCTTTTCCTTGGTACCCGGGACAAAACCTAACCAAATTTTTAATTGGATCCCATCACTACAGTGGTTGGGCGGTTGGCTAACCCATGGGATTGGATGGGGTTAGGCTGGACTGATGGATCCGTAAATCGAGACTCAAACTTTTGTTTTTACGATAGAAAAAATAAATAAATCCCGGACAGTAACTATTCTATGGATAGGAATCAACGGCTGTGCCTCTTGAATGGGGAAAAAAGCGTTGATCCCAATGATCCAAGTGCAAGTTTCTTCCTTGAACTGACTAAACATCTTATAGATGTAATTGGATCATCTCGATCAGAAATGATCTTGACTACGTTAGAGTAAAAAGTTATCCTGGTGGAATCGCCCGTGCTTTCCGGTAAAGGAAGTTTTTCCGGGTTCGGTTTTGGAACAACCGATGGATTAGTCTCTTATCCGGATATCCGTGGGCGAGGCCCCGAGTGTGGGACCCCTGTCCCGCGCGAGAAGTGCTACTTCCGCTGCCAGTACCCCGAGTCCGTTGCTCGGTGGGAACAGGGATCTTACAGTTGGTATCAGAGCATTTGGTTAATAAAGATCAACTGAGAAGACAAATATGTCAAACTTTTATCAAGAAACACAAAAGGGTTATAATTGTGTGAGATAATTTCATACAAATTGATATTCAAACTGAAATTCGTAATTTGGTAATTGGGTCTTCAGATGGAAGTACCGCAATTATATAGAATCCCTGACTTGCTTGAGGCCTAGACATGATGGTAATTACCTTATAATTCCAAGGGTCGTGACTACCCGTATATACCGAGAGTATACTGCAGCTCTTTACTGACAGTATATACGAGTAAATCTAAGACTTGAAACTATAAGTGTTAATGCTATCCAGATGATGATTTCGAATGTGATTGATATGATTTTTAATTCTGTTTGAGAATTGATGAATTGATTTGGATTCTGATTGAAAATGCTGATTGAAAAATGTTGATTTTAAAAATTAGTTGAAATATAATGAAACCACAATGAGGGGGAATGGGACGAGTCCCTGTGATGATATTCATAACTAGAATGATGATAACAAATTCAGCAAATCACTATGAGATTAGTGGGTTGTGCGGTCAGATTGCTACTGTTAATACTTGACCGGTAGATCAAGTTAAGGGATGTCAAATTGAGAACTTGCTTGACTGAAATTTCCGTGTGGAGGAATGTTCTGAAGGAAACTTTTCGGTCTAATGGACTATTATCATGTTAAAGATATGAATGATATAATCTGAATGAATTGTTATTTAATGATGAGTTCTATATAAGGGATATTTATCCCAGTGTTCTGTAGGGTTGACCAGAATACAAGCAACCCCAGAATAAAAATTGGATCTTAAGAATAAGAGCTGTCCTCTACCTTGCGAGATGAGGACATCTCGCACTTTTTAAGTGGGGTAGGATGTAAGATTCCTCCCCAGCCTTCGAGGTATATAGGAGTAAGAATCTCCCTTTCGGATCTTATAATTATTCCCTCTCTAAAATAAAAGAAAGTTTCTGTTTAAAAAAGGAATACCCTTTTCCTAAAATACTTCTCAGGAGTCACGCCTATTTTAAGGATTTAGAACAATGAGTTTAGAAGTGAGAATCGGTGTTTTGGATACCAAGGTTTTGGTTTTCATTCGAGTATGGCCCAAAAGAAGTTCTTTATCTCTTGGGGAGTATAAGAAGTTATCCCCCAGATATTGTGACCCTTATATCTGAATTTAATGAAAGTAGGTGACTTTAGCCTGCAAGCTTCTTTTATCTCCTCATCTCAAAATTCTTAATGCCTTCTATAGAAAAATGCGTCAAACACAAATCATGGAAAGACGGTAAAACTTTAGTGGCAAGTTACCGTTGGCTTCTAGGTTACGCTAGCTCCTTCCTTTATATAAGTCGTAACTTTTACTTGTCGCTCACAGTAATCTTACTCCCATCAATCTCCTTTCTTTCTTAATCTCCTTCATGGCTTGGCAACAGGAATTAGTTTTATCCCTGATGATTTCTCACCTTCAAGACGCAAGAGAGTCTGTGAAGAAAGACTTTATAGAACAGTATGAGCGCTCACTTTTTCCTCACCTAGGAACTTCTGTAGTGCAGACCAAATGGCGGACCTATCAAAACATAACTAGGGTAACACCCTGGGGTCAGCAGCACTTTCGTAACAATGTCCGCTTGGCCATGGTTATTGAAGCTTTGGGTTTGGGTCCCCGATACTACTGCGTCATGAGATCAAGGCATCTTGGGTTTTCTGAGCGGGTCTTCTTACTGGCGTGTTTTCTTCCTCATGAGAAGATATGCCTTTATCCCGTTTTTGGCTTGCCTCTCAGAGGTCCTTTTGTTAGATCACCTCATACCACTGAGATAGGTGCGGCAATAACCAGCAGAATCATTCCCATAGATGAGTTACCCTATACTTGTGCAGCTTGTGAGGACTGCTTTTGTGACCATATGATGGACGGGCTTATGGAAGTGTAAAGAGTTTCTCTATCTTTACTGTATAAGTGCCGAGAATGAATAAAGTTTAAATCTTGTTCTTATTTTGAATCTTGCTCTCTTTAAGACTTTTCTTGGTGGTTAATCGTGATTAAAAATTTTTCTCTAAGTCTCATATTCGTGCATCTTGCGAAATTATTCCAAGTTGCGAGATGAGGACATCTCGCGTTTTTTAAGTGGGGTAGAATGTAAGATTCCTCCCCCAACCCCTTTTTGATGTCTAGTATATTCTCCTGTAATCAATTCCTTTTCTGAAATATAAGAGATCTTGTTTGTGACTGTTTTAACCTAGAGAGAGAAAATATTCTAGAGAGAGAATATTCAGATTTTGAATATTTTTGGATAGAAAAATATCTCTTATAATTCAGATGAGTTTCCCTGAAGCAGAAATTTAAAAAGAATTTTCCAATGTGCAATTGGAATTAATTGGAAATAGGTATAAAGAACCTTAGCCTAAGGGTCTAGATTTTTAGAAATCTTTAGACTATGGTCCAATTAAGGTTTTTATGGGCCAATAGCATCAATCCATGTGTAGGGAGGAGATAAATCCAAATTGTAAAAAGAAAATACCCAAAAATGAGTAAATGCTCACATAAGATGAAGAGTTGAAAATGTACAAGGTTTATTAGTAAAAAACTATGAGCAATATTAAAATGATTCCATTATGACACATATGTAAGGAAGGGGAGTTCTTTAAAGGAGGTGCATATTTCACATAAGATGAAGAGTTGAAAATGTACAAGGTTTATTAGTAAATAAACACATATGTAAGGAAGGGGAGTTCTTTAAAGGAGGTGCATATTTCACATAACATGAAGAGTTGAAAATGTACAAGGCTTATTAGTAAAAAAACTATGACACATATGTAAGGAAGAGGAGTTCTTTAAAGGAGGTGCATATTTCACATAAGATGAAGAGTTGAAAATGTACAAGGTTTATTAGTAAAAAACTATGAGCAATATTAAAATGATTCCATTATGACACATATGTAATGAAGGGGAGTTCTTTAAAGGAGGTGCATATTTCACATAAGATGAAGAGTTGAAAATGTACAAGGTTTATTAGTAAATAAACACATATGTAAGGAAGGGGAGTTCTTTAAAGGAGGTGCATATTTCACATAACATGAAGAGTTGAAAATGTACAAGGCTTATTAGTAAAAAAACTATGACACATATGTAAGGAAGAGGAGTTCTTTAAAGGAGGTGCATATTTCACATAAGATGAAGAGTTGAAAATGTACAAGGTTTATTAGTAAAAAACTATGAGCAATACAATTTTGACACATATGTAAGGAAGGGGAATTCTTTAAAGGAGGTGCATATTTCACATGCTTGAATGAGTTTTAAACTCATAAAAATTAAGATATTTCATCTCTCCTCTCTCCTCATTCAAGTCTAGTTCCAAAAAGTTAGCTTAATTGACCTAAAAATGGTCAAAAAGTGACCAAACTGACTTGGAAAATTCTAGAATCAGTTTGTTTGGTTAGGAGCTCAAATTTTCCTATAAATAGAAACCTCCCCTTGTTGAAAAAAAACATAGTCTCTTATGCTTTGTTACTCTACTCCACCTAAGCCAAAATATATAGTCTCTTATGCTTTGTTACTCTACTCCACCTAAGCCAAAATATATAGTCTCTTATGCTTGTTACTCTACTCCACCTAAGCCAAATTAGATAGAGTCTTATGCTTTGTTACTCTACTCCACCTAAGCCAAATTAGATAGTGTCTTATGCTTGTTACTCTACTCCACCTAAGCTAAAATATATAGTGTCTTATGCCTTGTTACTCTACTCTACCTAAGCCAAGAACTGTGAATTCTTTAATAATTCACTAGTTTTTGATACTTCTCTCTTTCTTCAATCCCCATTGGTGGCTCCATCAACATTCTAAACCAATTGATTGGTTGGGGGCCTCTACCGTGAATAAAGAATCGAGCAAATTATAAGGTAAGTATATTGAATTTTGATCTTTTCTATAATTACTCAATGATTCTCTCTTCTCAACCCCTCTCAAGCTTGAGAAGTTTAATTGGTATGGTTTTTTTTAATGCTATTGAAGTTAATTGGTGAATAGTAGTGAAGAGTTACATAATTTAATAAATGCTATAGAAGTTAATTTTCACTTATATTTAAATTCTAATGGTTTTTATAATTTCTCTCTCTCACTTAAGAAATGGTCATACTCATGACCCATTCTCAATCCAAATGAAGCTTTTCATAAAGCTTTTCCTTAATCCAAGATTAAGCTATGCTTGAGGCCAAATTAATGGCTTTTTGCTATGCTTTTAGTTTATGCCCATTGATGATTCAATCCATTATGGATTGATGACCCAATTAGAGACCATTCTAATTGTTTTCTTAATGATCCAATTAGAGACTATTATGGATTGATGATCCAATTAGAGACCATTCTAATTATTTCTTTAATAATGAGCTTTATCCCTTAGAAAAAAAATTGAGATTTATCAGTCATAGTAGCGGAGCTATGGCAAAATTTTTATAGAAATCACGCATAAAATAAATTCATTCAAAGCATAAAAAGAGGACTTCCTACCATATTCTAGGAACTATCATCTTAGATTAATTAAAAGAATTTTATTATGCATGGAGATGTGGATGTTTGCATGTAGATGTAGATGTATAGATGTAGATGTGGATGTGGAGGTGGATGGATGCATGTAGATGTAGATGTATAGATGTAGATGTGAATGGAGATGTGGATGTATGCATGTAGATGTAGATGTATAGATGTGGATATGGATGTATACATGTAGATGTAGATGTATAGATGTAGATGTGGATGTGGAGGTAGATGGATGCATGTAGATGTAGATGTATAGATGTAGATGGGAATGGAGATATGGATGTATGCATGTAGATGTAGATGTATAAATGTAGATGTGGATGTGGAGGTGGATGGTTGCATGTAGATGTAGATGTATAGATGTAGATGTGGAGGTGGATGGATGCATGTAGATGTAGATGTATAGATGTAGATGGGAATGGAGATATGGATGTATGCATGTAGATGTAGATGTATAAATGTAGATGTGGATGTGGAGGTGGATGGATGCATGTAGATGTAGATGTATAGATGTAGATGTGAATGGAGATGTGGATGTATGCATGTAGATGTAGATGTATGGAGGTGAATGTGAATGTGGATGTGGATGTATGCATAGAGATGTAGATGTATGCATGTAGATGTGAATGTACGCATATAGATGTGGATGTATGGATGTGAGTATACGATATGCGATGTGAGGGAATCTGAAGTGATGAGATAGAAATGATGTGATGGGATGAGTATACATATAAATGGAATATGGAATAAGTAATGTAGATTGATGAGGGATAATGTGGAAAAATGAAAGTTAAAATAGAAATTGTGTTGTAAACTGTTTGTAAATACTGTTTGTAAATGCTGTTTGTAAATGATTGTTTTATGTCAAGAATGCTGGGGGGAGCATTTTGACCGTCTTGTGATTAAAGTCGTGATGGTAAAGTTGCAACTGCTGACGGGGAGTCAATGAAGGACGTCTCGCGTAGCAAGGTCGGCCGAGGTCTTGACCAGCCTCGGTGCGATTAAAATGGTGAGCTTCCGGTACGGTGGATGAGGGGCCAAGGAAGCGGCCTATGCGTGAAGCGCTAGGTTACCTGCGAAGGATCCTAGAGGGTGCTGACCATACGGTGCTCGGGCTCTGGGTTGCCTAGGATACCCACGCGTGCGTCGAGGAAGATATTGGAACAGAGTTGGAGTTGTTTTCTGAAATCGAGCATGGATCTGGTTGATTGACCTTGCTGGTCTTCAATGGATGAGTCCATGGCTCCTTATATGGATCTGTTGGTTGATCTTGCTGATCTTCAACGAGAGTCCATCTTGTTAAGTGATTATATTGCCAAGTATTATGGGCTAGGAACTATCGAAACGGCTCCTGAGCGTTCTAGTTGCCAATGATGCCATAGATACTCTGATGAAGGAATGATGGGAAATTAAGAATCAATTGGATAAATTGGAAGATGGTGATCAATGATACTATGGTTTTATTAAAGGATTGTTTTAAACTGGTTGAATCTGGTTGAAAAAGGCAATTTCATATTGGGTGTGTGAGTGGTGTGACTAGTTTTATTTTGCATGAACATCCGGCTAGGGGGCCTTGGAACTCTTTTCCTTGGTACCCGGGACAAAACCTAACCAAATTTTTAATTGGATCCCATCACTACAGTGGTTGGGCGGTTGGCTAACCCATGGGATTGGATGGGGTTAGGCTGGACTGATGGATCCGTAAATCGAGACTCAAACTTTTGTTTTTACGATAGAAAAAAAAAATAAATCCCGGACAGTAACTGTTCTATGGATAGGAATCAACGGCTGTGCCTCTTGAATGGGGAAAAAAGCGTTGATCCCAATGATCCAAGTGCAAGTTTCTTCCTTGAACTGACTAAACATCTTATAGATGTAATTGGATCATCTCGATCAGAAATGATCTTGACTACGTTAGAGTAAAAAGTTATCCTGGTGGAATCGCCCGTGCTTTCCGGTAAAGGAAGTTTTTCCGGGTTCGGTTTTGGAACAACCGATGGATTAGTCTCTTATCCGGATATCCGTGGGCGAGGCCCCGAGTGTGGGACCCCTGTCCCGCGCGAGAAGTGCTACTTCCGCTGCCAGTACCCCGAGTCCGTTGCTCGGTGGGAACAGGGATCTTACATCCTTCTTAGTTAAATGTGTCAATGGTGCACAAATATTGGCTAAATATCTGAGGTACCTGGCATGCCATTTGATCTGACCCACAAACCTCATTACTTCCTTCACATTAGTAGGAGACTTTGCTGTTTGAATAGCCTCAACCTTCTTCACATCAATTGCCATGCCTTCCTGTGAGATCACATGACCCGATAAAATCCCACTCTTCACAGCAATCACACTCTTGTAAGGGTTTAAGGCCAGTCTGAACTGCCTACACCTCTCCAAACACAACTTCAGATGCATCAGATGTAAGTCCTTCTTACCAAAAACAGAGAAATCATCAACAAATACTCTCATGAAGTCTTGTAAGTGTGGCTCAAAAACCTTATGTGCCACATAATTGAATGATGGTGGGCCATTTTTCAAACCAAAACTCATGACAGTAAAATCATATGCACCAAACTCAGTGATGAAAGCAGTTTTATGCTGATCCTCCTCAGCAACACTAATCTGATTGTAACCTGAAAAGCCATCCAGAAAGCTATACATTTCATGACCTGCTACAGCATCTAACACTGCATCACAAAATGGCATTGGAAAAGGATCTGTTATGGTTGCTGCATTGAGTTTCCTGTAATCAACACATACTCTCAGCTTCCCATTTGTCTTAGGCACCACAATTATTGGAGATAACCATGTCACCTGGCTCACAGGTTTAATGAACCCTACTGCCAACAACTTATCTATTTCTTCCTTCACCTGTAATGCAAAATTCGGATTCATCCTATACCTTTGCTGCACCACTGGAACTGCATCTGTTCTTAAATTAATCCGATGCTGATGTAATGCAGGATCTATACCCTTCACCTGAGAATACTCCCAAGCAAAGACATCTATATAGTCCTGTAACAACTGCAAAAGATCCTCCAAAAATTGTCCTTCCACCTGCACACTTACTTTCACCATCCTTGGTTCTACATCTGTACCCAAATTCAGTTCCTTAAGATCATCTTCTTTAACCCGACTGGACGTGCCATACTTCTTGTCATAAATCCTTACAGCCATCTCTCCTGCCTCCTTTTGCTCTTGTTCCATCTGTGCCTTGGTAGCAATCTCTGTTTGCTGTTCCAGCAACTGTCTGAACACTGTCCCTTCAATCTCTTGACCTGGCAAGAACTCAGACTCTTCCTGATTCTGATATTCCACAAGCTGCAATATTCTTTCTACATCAACATCAAATAGTGGCACCACTGTTGGATTAGCCATTAAAAACTGTTCCTCCTCATCATCTTCTATTTCTTCAGCAAGATTAATGGTCTGTGCAAACAATGGCTTTTCTTTAAGAGACATATTTCTCTTACCCTGCATGGTTACAGTAATCTTCTTCTTCCCCTTGGTCAGAACCACCACATTCAATCCCCAATCCTGTTTAACTTTAGCCATTCTAAACCAAGGCCTACCCAGTAACATTTCATAAGGTGATAGTGATTCTGACATTCTGATTACCACAAAATTTACCAAGAATCCCATACCTGCAACTTCAATTTCCTGCTGCTTCAAAATTCCCAATGGTTGCACCCTGGTTTGATCTGCCATTTTCACCTGAAATGGTGCTGGGGCTAAACTTGCTGCACCCATTTCTTTGTATACAATTTCAGGGAGAATGTTAACCCCTGATCCGCCATCCAAAAGAACTTCATCAAACACCCTGCCCTGGTACTCAACCTTAATGACAGGAACCACAAAGTCAACATCTGCTGGATCAATGCTATTAACTGCTGGAACCAAAGTCGGATTATCTCCGGACTGCTGATCCTGAAGTCTTTTAAGCAATCTTTCCTTAAATGCTGGAACCAAAGCTAACAACTGATCTAATGACAATTGCAAGGGAGAATTTATGAGTACCTCAAACCAATCTTTGTCCCTCTCATCCTTCATCTTCACATGGCTTTCTGACTGATGCAGAACTAACTCTTCTTCATCCTCCAACTCCGATTCTTCTTGCTTGTCCTGATGCTTCAAAATTCTTCTTTGTACCTGGTCCCTGATGCCTTTTTGTTCCTTCCAATCAATTGGTCCTTTCTGTTTAGACCTGGTAACAGCCAATACCTCAATATCCTCAATATCCTCAGTATGCTCTTTGCTTTGCTGCTCCTGTATGTTTGGACCGTGCGTTACCTGTACCTGTTCATCTTCTAATTGAATCATGATTACATTTGCTTGAGCTGCTGGTTGATTCTGTTGTTGCTGCTGCCCCTGCTGGTTAGTCTGATTGTACCTAATCACTGGGACACCTCTTTCTTCTCTATGTTTCACCCATAAGGCACATCCTGGCCCTATCCAATGATCTGGTGCTGAACAATAAACACAAGGCATGACTCTTGCCTGTCTTCCTTCATTGTTTTCCTGTTCCCTCCATGGTGGTCTATCAGATCTTGCTCTCTGAAATACTCCTCTGCCCCTAGTTGGAGCAGCCTGGTTTGCTGCAACCTCACCCCTGCCTCTACCTGCATAAGGTGTAGTCTGACCCCTGTTCTTGGGATTATACCAACATAAAGCTGTCGTATGCCCATCCTTGTCACAAATTTCACAGAACTTCTTTTCTTTTGGTGCTGCAACAGAATAACCTATCTTTCTCAATTTACTTACCAAATCCTCCTCTTTGGATTGCTTTGCTTTGGTCTTGTGCTTTTTCTTTGTCTTCATCTCTTCTTCCTCACTGTCAGATCCTACTTCTGAATCCTCCTGCTCAGAATCTGATGCTGACTCTGGCTGGTCATCTGAATCCGAATCATTCTTTCTGGTGTGTTTGCCCTTGCCGCTTCCAAGTCTTTTCTCTACTCTAGCTGCTGCAATTACCAAATCATTAATTCCACCTGCAATATCAATGCTAGCCACTGCATTTTTCAGCCCACTTCTCAATCCTTTCAGAAAATAACCTGCCAGCATCTCATTGGTGGGTCTCTCATTTCCCTGTAACCTTTCAACCAGAATTCTGAATTTCTGAGCATAGTCCTCAACAAGCATCTTCTTTTGTCTGATGTCTCGGAGTTTTCTTAAAATGTCTGTTGGAGTCTTTTCCCTCCTGAATCTCTGTAAAAAGGCTGTTCTAAGATCATCATATGTTGGGAAGTGTGGTATCCCATATTGGCTAAACCAACTCATGGCCTTCCCTTCTAGAGTTGCTGCAAATTGCTGCAATTTAACTGCATCATTGTACAACACAGTATACCCATTTGCTTCCCATTTTGTCTCAAACTGAGCTACATGACAATCAGCATCCTCCTTAGATCCTCCACTGAATTTAGCTGCTTTCACCCTAGGGTTGGGTAGTTGTTGAGCCATCGGATTTGGCTGAGGTGGTTTCCTAGGTCTTTGCCTGGTAGCCCCCCTTAATGGGTTGAACTGAAGACTCCTTCTAACTCCTGTAGACCTTCCTGTCAGGATTAGGGCGCCTAGAAGTCCCCCCACTAGCCTCCTCTCTGGTGCAACTGAACTTTCCCCCCCTTGGCCTACAACAATTTCTTCAGGGATTTGGTGTTCCTGATCATCTTCACCCTCGTCAGCATAATGAAACGGGTCAGGGTTACCAATTCGGGCCTGAGCCCTGGTATAGTAAACCCTTCCTACTCTTCTGTCCCCCTCTGACATTCATTTCCCTTCTCGTAACAGAACGGGACCAGCAGGATCGCCAATGTGTTTGGGGTTCTCAAACACAACACAACTAACTACTACTGACACAGCAAAGACACCCCCATTAGGTAACACTAACTTCAATTCCCACATCAAGCTAAACACAAACAGAGCATAGAGAACACAGATTGAGTAGAGATTTGCTAAACAAGATAGAGAATAACAGAACAGAACTGAAATACCATGTTTGATTGATCAAGATGAATCATACATTGCTTTCTCCTTCTTCTCTTGTAAAAGACGACTACAAAGCCCCTATAAATAGGTGACTTTAGACAGTTTTAGACAGTTGTAACTAGAATGTCACAAGACACTAACAGATGATATCCGACTAACCAGATCATAACAAACTCCGACTGATCAATAATCCGACTGAGTAAAATTCCGACTGAGCAACAATCCGACTGAGCAAAGATACATATATCCGACTAAGCAACTATTAGGTAACTATTAGGTATTCTATCTGTAGTTCAACATCAGGCACATGGACATAATCTACGCATCCAAAGACTTTGAGATGTCCAATGCCTGGCCTGTAACCCGTAAGCCGCATCTCTGGCGTGCTTCCATGAATGGCTGCTGTAGGTGTTTTGTTCAGGATATACACTGCAGTAGCACATGCTTCTGCCCAATAGTAATCTGGCATGCTCTTTTCATTGAGCATTGCCCTTGCCACTTCACATATGACTCGATTCTTTCTCTCAGCCACACCATTCTGCTGAGGTGTATACCTGCATGTCAACTGTCTCCTTATCCCATGCTTCCGCAAGAAATGCTCAAAAGCTTTTGAGGTGTATTCACCACCTCCATCTGTTCTCAGACACTTAATCCAACAGCCATATTGTTTTTCTACAAGAGCTTTGAAATCCATGAATTTTTCCAGCACTTCACTCTTCTCTCTCAAAAAATATACCCATGTCATCCTGTTGAAGTCATCTATAAATGTCACATAGTATAGACTTCCTTTGATAGATGGGTTTTGTGCTGGGCCCCATACATCACTGTGCACTATCTCAAGTGGCCTATTACTCATATTTCCTTCCCTAGGAAACCTCAACCTTGCCTGCTTTCCAAACTGACAGGCTTCACAAACATGCATATGTCCATCATATTTAAATCGAGGCAATCCACTGACAATGCCTCTTGTTTACATGTTCTTTAATCTCTGTATATTGACATGTCCAATCCTCTTGTGCCACATGTCAATGTCCTGCACAATCCCATTGCTCTTTGAAAACATGGCTGAGCTCAATTCTGGTATGCCTGCATCCAATTTGAACAACCTTCCTTCCTTCTTGCCCTTGGCAATCAATCTACAGCCATGCTTAAAGTCTTCCACAAAACAGCCATTCTTATTGAATCTTACTTGTAATCCCTGCTCAACCATTTGGCCTACTGATGCCAAATTCTTTGTGATGGATGGTACATATAACACTTCTGACATATTCTTCACATTTCCATCATGCATCCTCAAAGGCACACTGCCAACATGTGTTATAAGATGCTGAGTATCATCTCCTGTGACCACATAACCATTTGTATCCAATGGTTGCATCTTCTCAAACCACTCACCATGACATGTCATGTGGTTTGAGGCACCTGAATCCATATACCATGACTCATCTCCAGCATTCTGAGAATCCATTTTCCCCATAATGTGCTTCATCGCAAAAAGATGATTTGAACTCCCTTCATTGTTGCTAGTAGATGCATAATTTCCATGTTGTAGTCTTCCATTCCTCACATCATTCTGCTTTTTGTAACAATCTTTTGCCATATGTCCAAGTTTGCCACAATAGTGACATTCAATCCCATTCAAATTTTGTTGAGGACCTTGCCATCGTCCTCTACCACGAGCACCTGTTCCAAATCTCCCCCTATGGGATTGAAATCCACGACCTCCACGTGATCCAAATGATGACTGAGAATTCTGAAAATTCTGATTTGATTGTGGTTGAGTAGACCTGTCATTCCAACCACGTCCTCCACGGCCTCGAGGGGTAAATCTCCCCCTGCCTCGAAAGCCTCTAGATGAGTAAAAAGCCTGATTCCTTGCATGCTCATCATTGCTTGACGAGGATGCACCACCTGTAACACTCATACCACCAAGACCAAGCTTCAATTCTTCCACAATGAGCAATGACACAAGCTCATTAAAGTCTGGCATTCCTCCCAACCTTACTGAGATGGAAGTGTCAAAAGATTTGTATTCTTTGCCTAAACCACGCAATGTGAGAGCAACCAAATCATCATCATCCATTGGGGCATGGATTGATGACAAGGAATCTGCATAACCCTTGATTTCCTGAACATACTCATGTATACTCCGATTCCTTCGTGTTACACTGTGAATCTGTTGCTTTAGTTGTATCTTCCTTGCACCAGTGTCTGTCTCATACATTCGGCACAATATACCCCATGCTTCTTTCGGTGTATCTGCATCTTGGATGTGAATAAGCAAGGCATCTGTTACACATATGGAAAAATAATGCAACACCTTCGAAGACCGCTCTACCCATTGCTTGTGAGCCAGTAACTGAGCATTATTTGGTTGAGGAGGTAGGTATGGCTCAGGGTCTTCCTCCGAGACGAGACTCCATAAACCTTTTCCTTTCAAAAAACTCTTCATTCGAAACTTCCACACTTGAAAGTTAGTGCGATCAAGCTTCTCTCCAACAATCTGTATCGGACCATCTCCCATTGTTGCAAAAATATAGTAGATGTACCCCTTTGACAAGTTGTATGCCGGACCTGTAAAGCTTCAAATCTCTCCAAATCACATCAAATGCTTGAAAATTGTGTGCATTAACATCCCACAATGATTCACCAACAATGTACACTCGATCAAAGTTGAAACCAAATGATACTCCTTCACAAAAAATTTTCTGGTTTTTTTCTCGCCAGTAAAACCAGTCAAGATTATGCTATAAACCCTTCAAATCTTGTCCAAATTCAATGATTCAACTTGCATTAGCTTCCCAACACATTGCTCCAACATATCCTAGAAGGGTTTGATCAAATTCTTCAAGGTGAATGAGAACCACCAATTTTTGTAGCTCCCTGGTTTGCTTTTTTCTGCATCTGTCAGGTACCACCTCTCACTAAAAGTCCTCTATCTCCTTCAAATCTCATCCAAATTCAAAATTTTTTGAATAAAACGTTTAGCAACTCATAGGACTCTACTTGTACCAAAGGAATTAGGCCAATTTGATATAGACAAGGATTAATGCCTTGATTAAAAATGCTCTGTTTCTGGACAGACTTTCTGCAAACCTGCAAACCTCTGCTAATTGAGTTCAATGAGCTCCAAATACATCAAGTGAGCTGCCCCAAATGTTATCTAGCTCTCTATCACACTTTTGCTAAGTACTCCAAGCTTTAAAGCATCCAATTTGGTGTCCAAATGAGTGAATTAGACATTAATCATTGCAAATTGTCCAAGTATTTGCTTCTTTATGCGCCGCCTGCTCCTGAGGGCTGTAGAAGAAGGGAAAATGCTCATTGACATCATCAGCACCTTAGCAATGACCTAAACTAACATGTGATTGAAGGGTTTGGCTCAATTCTTCCTCTAGCTTCCGCAATCGATCCTCCACCGGGCATATGTTCTCTGTTTTTGTAGAGTCCAAAAAACCAAAATTTTTTCCTTCACAAATTGCTTGTAATGCATCAATTTTCATGCAATGGTTTGCTCCAGTGTTGCTAATACATGTGCCCTTTCACAATACATGAGAACCTCTGTGTTTCCTTTGTATTTGCACCAATACTTTTGACAAAATACATTCCTTCACAAGCTTCCATGAAAGCTTCAAAACCAGAAATTTTCTGCTTGCTTTATGCACTTCAATCTTCACTGAACTTGCTCTTTGATACCTGCAATCCGCAGAGGGGGTCTTGCTACACTCACCAATGGTCCTTAGCTCTCAGATCTGATACCGGTGTGTGCTCCACAGCTTCTCCTTTGCTCCAAGCTCCAATGGCTTCCTTCACAACTTTTTCTTCTTCTTCCCTCTTCTCTCACTCACTCTCACAACACAGCTAATGAGCTCTTAGCTCTGATACCATGATAAAAAACAGAAGCAGGAGACAGCACACACAAGAGAAGCCAACCCTAATCCATATCCATCAATCATAAAGAAGGAGAGAAGCCATAGTCACCATCTCTCTCACACACACAAAGGGGAACACAACATAGTGTTATGTCCACACTACAAAGTAAACCTAATGTAATGTACACACCACACATGACCAGCTGGACGCGGTCATAAACACACCACACGATATCTATCTACCATAGTGTCACTCTGTCAGCACCCATGTGCTATCCTCCAGCTGTATACGAGCTTGACATTTCAACACATAAGAGGCCTAATGCTATTACAATGACTACTCTCATAATATATCCATGAAGTACATCACTTAGGACTTCATTGAAGCGGGAATTGCCATAAATACTCTATCACACCATTATGGGTGCTCGTCCAAGTTGTAGGTTTGGACACTATTGCTTCATAACTTGAATGTATTACCCTTTGGTGTATTTATCGTGACTGCTTGATGTAAGATAATGGTAGTAGATCTTGTTAACCCTAGAATTGAGTTAACATCCATTCTTCATAAGTTGTTTGCAAGTTTAATAGCTCCAAGTTTGCTCACAGTGTGGAATATGAACATTCCTCATACAAAGGGATGCTTGCCTCTCTAGGCAAGGTTTCCTCCTCTTGTGACATTGGAGCTTGCTTACTATCATCTATGACCTCCCGTCCAAAGAAGTCATTCACCATGCCGTCCATGATAAGATTCTCTTCCTCCTCATGTGGCAATGTGGTGGAGGCACCTCATTCATTGGTTGGGGAAGATGAGTCTAAGCCATGCTTTCCATATGAAGACTTGCCACCTTCTACACTCTACCCGATGTCACCGAATGGTATGGCATGTTACCTAGCACTCTCCTATGGTTCTCCTCCATGTCATCATCTACACTTGGTCATGCCAATGCCTTATGAAGACCATATATCCGGACATGCTTAATTGTTATACGATGTTGTTGTATATATTGGCCCTTGCATCGATCACACAATGAATTTTTTCTCAACCATGCCTCCCAGGACTTCGCTCTGCTACACAGCGACTACATTAGTGTTTTTTTGCTGCCCAGCGAAATTTCACTATTGAGCAACGACCTGGAAACTGAGACTCCTGCCTGAAACGCCACTGACGAGAGTCAAGTTCTACTACCTACTTTCCCTACCCTACACATGCAGAGGCTACGCTTTTAGTCCGTCTATTCCTCCAACCGCACCTCTTCTTTCAAGGCTATTCCATCAATCATCTCTTTCTCTCCAAGGTAAGTACCTCTTCCTTCTCCCAAGATTTAATGAAAAGCTTCAATGTTTTCTCTTATTCCAAGCTTTCATGGAAAGCTTCTTCATATCTCTACATGAGCTTTTCTTCCCCTTCCCCTCTCTTTTCTCTCCCTTGCCCTAACCCTAGCCTAATGCATAGATCTCTAATAGAGAGCTTTGATGGAGAGCTCTCCATTAAAGTTATCTATTAAGCATTCTATGCATAGATCTAGGGTTTAGGCTTAACATAAACTGCTTAACATAAATTGTATTATTTCATTCACTTATGCATTAGGAGTATGGTTTAGGGTACTCACCTCTTGTTCTCCTTTCTTGCTAATGTGTTAATGAGAACTTTTTTATTTACTATGTTTCTTTTTTGTAGGTTTATTCAAGTTAACAAGGGATTAGGCCAATCCTCTTATACGGCATCTCATTAAAGAGGTAAGCCCTATTTTTTCATTTTTTTGTTATCCTTCTTTTCTTTGTGTTTTTGCACCCTTGGGTGTCGAGGATTAGGGTTAGGTCAATAGGCTATGAAATAAGCATATGAAATAGATTTATACATAAGCCTATTGCAAATAAGCCTTATGCAATAGGCTATGCAATAAGCCCTTGAAATAGCCTTCCAAGCACACGAAATTACAGCAGATCCGGGCTTAAGCATGCAAAATATATGCATTGGGGTGCCCCATAGCCATGAAAGCTGCAAGAAGCTCTCAAGAAACACACATATACACACACACCATCTATTCTCTCATCTCTCTCTCTAGGAAAACACCATAGCCATATACCCACACAATGAAAAGCTACCTAGTGTAGAGCACACAGAAGATAGACAAGACAATCATCCTCACCATCCTCTTCTCCTTCCTCCATAGCTAGGAAATATTCAAGAACAAGGAAGAGACAAGAGAGAGGCAAGAGTTGTGCTCAAAACCAAGAGAGTTAGAAAGGAACGTGAAAGAGGTTGATAAAGGAAGAGAGAGACTCTAACTTCCTCAACCACCCACATCCCACGACCCTTCTTTTCCCCTTTTCTTTATTTGATTCCAAATATTCAAAAGTACATAATGTTTGAACTTTAGGCTTGCTTCATTTTGTGAATACATGGCTTGGACCTTACAAAATACTAAGAGAGAGTTTTCATGCTGTGGCTTTACAAATGCGGACCCGCTAATATGCCAAGCATTTACATTAAAAAGGAGTACAAAAGATAAGTACAATTTAGGCATGAATTCCATGAAAGTGTGACTTTTGTCGATGAAGAACCTCCAAACATCACCATAATGCGCCAAAATTGGCACCAAAATCCGGGGTTGTCATTTCTCCTCCACTCAGCCTGTGAGCGTCCTCGCGAACAAATGTTGATGAAAAACCTCCCATTAACGCATACTTTTAGCTCCTTCACACATCTTCCACACAACTCCCTTGTTCAAGAAACACCCTCACTAACTTACACACTCATCACACTCACTCAGTCACTCATCTCTAAACTTACACACTAACACCACCTCACTCAAATGACATAGGATAAGGATGTACAACATCAACCCATTGCTCAAAAGAACACTCACCCACCCTCATGGAAACAAAATGGAAACCCCTTCTTTTGACCCCAAATGAAACCCCATCCAATTTGTTTTCACTATGCTCGCCCACACAAAACATTTAGTAATCAAGCCCTCCACCCGGCACATCCTGCAACAATATGACGTGGAGAGAGCACACAGAATGATGTGTAGAGAGCGTTAACTTTCTGTCCAACGCCATAACTGCACCCTCAACTATTCCTTCTCCATCGACCTCTGGAGCAGCATTCGAGTTTTTCTCTGCACTTCTTGCAACCAAGCTTGTTGTCATCTCCTCCAAGCTCTTCCGTAAATCTTGTTTGCACTTCCCCTACAATCTGCAAGCATCAAGAAACGCACACACCCATACAATCTTGTCTCTCTTCTCTGGGTCATGCCAGCGCAACAACAGCTTCTTCATCATCTCCTTCTCGGCTCACAGGGCAACGCCCACTTTCCGCTCCAGTTCAAGTGTGTGCAACAACAACAATTGCCTACTCAGAGAAAGCCCCTCTTGCAAATGCGCTGCCCATTCACTTGAAATAGTCGCCCTTTGCTTCCTTAGATACCTTTTGCACCAGGTTCTTCCATAGGGTAGCATCGATTTTATGGCCTACCTTTGAGCACACATGGGCATGCTTTTGCCCTTCTATTGCAGCTTCCATGATTAGATCGGTCCCGGCCAGTGCACCAAGAATGCCTCCACTCCTCGTAGCTTCCATGGCTAGCCTCTCCCGACGGCGAACGCACCAAATGAAATAGCCTTCCAAGCACACAAAATTACAGCAGATCCGGGCTCAAGCATGCGAAATATACGCATTGGGGTGCCCCATAGCCATGAAAGCTGCAAGAAGCTCTCAAGAAACACACATATACACACACACACCATCTATTCTTTCATCTCTCTCTCTAGGAAAACACCATAGCCATATACCCACACAATGAAAAGCTACCTAGTGTAGAGCACACAGAAGATAGACAAGACAATCATCCTCACCATCCTCTTATCCTTCCTCCATAGCTAGGAAATATTCAAGAACAAGGAAGAGACAAGAGAGAGGCAAGAGTTGTGCTCAAAACCAAGAGAGTTAGAAAGGAACGTGAAAGAGGCTGATAAAGGAAGAGAGAGACTCTAACTTCCTCAACCACCCACATCCCACGACCCTTCCTTTCCCCTTTTCTTTATTTGATTCCAAATATTCAAAAGTACATAATGTTTGAACTTTAGGCTTGCTTCATTTTGTGAATACATGGCTTGGACCTTACAAAATACTAAGAGAGAGTTTTCATGCTGTGGCTTTACAAATGCGGACCCGCTAATATGCCAAGCATTTACATTAAAAAGGAGTACAAAAGATAAGTACAATTTAGGCATGAATTCCATGAAAGTGTGACTTTTGTCGATGAAGAACCTCCAAACATCACCATAATGCGCCAAAATTGGCACCAAAATCCGGGGTTGTCATTTCTCCTCCACTCAGCTGTGAGCGTCCTCGCGAACAAATGTTGATGAAAAACCTCCCATTAACGCATACTTTTAGCTCCTTCACACATCTTCCACACAACTCCCTTGTTCAAGAAACACCCTCACTAACTTACACACTCATCACACTCACTCAGTCACTCATCTCTAAACTTACACACTAACACCACCTCACTCAAATGACATAGGATAAGGATGTACAACATCAACCCATTGTGTAAGATCCCTGTTTCCACCGCGCAACGGATTCGGGGTACTAGCAGCGGAAGTAGCACTTCTCGCGCGGGACAGGGGTCCCACACTCGGGGCCTCGCCCACGGATATCCGGACAAGAGACTAATCCGTCGGTTTGTCCAAAACCGAAACCGGAAAAACTTCCTTTACCCGGAAAGCAGGGGCGATTCCACCAGGATAACTCTTTACTCTAACGTAGTCAAGATCATTACTGATCAAATTGATCTGACTGCACCTTTAACGGTACTTGGTCAAATCAAGGAAGAACTTGCACTTGGATCATTGGGATCAACGCTTTTTTCCCCATCAAGAGGCACAGCTGTTGATTCCTATCCATAGAACAATTTCTATCCGGGATTTATTTCATCTATCGTAATAATAGAAATTAAATCTCGATTTACGGATCCATCAGTCCAGCCTAACCCCATCCGATCCCATGGGTTAGCCAACCGCCCAACCACTGTAGTGATGGGATCCAATTTGGAATTTGGTTAGGTTTTGTCCCGGGTACCAAGGAAAAGAGTTCCAAGGCCCCCTAGCCGGAAGTTCATGCAAACATAAAACTAGTCATACCACTTACACACCCAATATGAAATTGCCTTTTTCTTAGCATCAACTAGCTTTAAAACAATCCTTTAATAAAACCATTATATCACTGATGACAATCCTCAAAGTCTCTGGTTGAATCCTTATTTCCAGTCATTCTTTCATCGGTATACTTATGGCATCATTGGCAACCAAAACGCTCACCACCTGTTCTCTCAGGGGCCTTTTCCATGGTTCCTAGCTCATAGTAACCGGCAATATATTCATATAATAGAATGGAGTCTCCATGGAAGATCAGCAAGATCAACCCACAGATCCATATAAAAGAGCCATGGACTCATCTGTTGAGGACCAGCAAGGTCAATCAACCAGATCCATGCCCGGTTTTAGAAAACAACTCTTACTCCTTGTTCCAATATCTTCCACGACGCACGTGTGGGTATCTTCGGCGACCCAGAGCCCGAGCACCGTATGGTCAGCACCCTCTAGGATCCTTCGCAGGTGACCTAGCGCTTCACTCATAGGCCGCTTCCTTGGTCCCTCATCCACCGTACCGGAAGCTCACCATTTAAATCGAACCGAGGCTGGTCAAGACCTCGGTCGACCTTGCTACGCGAGACGTCCTCCATTGACTCTCCGTCAGCAGTTGCAACTTTAACAGTTAGGTCTTCATGACCTTAATCCACAAGACGGTCAAAATGCTTCCCCAGCATTCTTGACATAAAACAGTCATTTACAAACAGTCACAAAATACAGTTTTTAAATCGAACTCTCGTCTTTCCACATTATCCCTCCTTAGTCCACATTACTTATTCCACATTCCATTCAATGTGTACTCATTCTCATCCATTTCCTCATATCGACGACACATTAACTCACATACACTTTCACATTCACTTCCATACATCCACATTTACATGCATACATCCATTTTCACATCCTCATTTATACATCCACATCCCATAACCACATTCATACATACACATCCATATCCACATCCATACATCCACATCCACATTCCCATTCACATCTATACATCCACATCTACATCCACATACATACATACATCCACATCCACATTCCCATTCACATCTATACATCCACATCTACATCCTCATTCCCATTCACATCTACATCCACATTCACATACATCCACATCCACATTCCCATTCACATCTATACATCCATATCTACATCCACATTCACATACATCCACATCCACATTCCCATTCACATCTATACATCCACATCTACATCCTCATACATATATACATCCACATCAACATTCCCATTCACATCTATACATCCACATCTACATCCACATTCACATCCACATTCACATACATCCACATCCACATCAACATTCACATTCATACATATACATCTACATGTATACATCCACATCACATTCATACAACCATATTACATCCATTCTCGTTCTAACACGTCCCATATACATCTTAACACATCCTAACTCATCTTAACACATTCTATCACATCTCATACACATCTTATCACATCTTTTTACATCTCATACACCTTTTATCACATCGTATCACTTTCCATACGCATCTTATCAAATCTTATCACATCTCATTCATCTCTTATCACATCTTATCACATTTCATATCTTTTTTAAGAGAATTCTTATATTTGGTATAAGATTTCTCTACACATTTATTTATGCATAAATTCCATTTAAGGAGACTAACACTTTCGAATTTAAAATCAATCTTTTATGCATAAATTCAATTTGGTAGGAATTACACTTTTAGAATAAAAGAATTTCTCTTATGCATCTAAGTTATGCATAAAATCCATTTATGAGGAAAATCACACTTTTAGTATAAAAAGAATATCTTTTATGCATACCTCTATGCATGAAATCCAATATGATAAAAGTAACACTCTTACAATAAAATAATCAATTTTTATGCATACCTCTATGCATGAAATTCAATTATGATAAAAGTCACACTTTTATAATAAAATAATCAACCTTTATGCATACCTCTATGCATGAAATTTAATATAATAAAAGACACACTTTTATAATAAAATAATCAACTTTTATGCATGCCTTTATGCATGAAATTCAAATATGATAAAAGTAATACTTTTGATATAAAAATTTATCCTTTATGCATACTTCTATGCATGAAAATAAAAATTGATAAAAATAACACTTTTGATATAAAAATTTATCCATTATGCATACTTCTATGCATGAAAATAAAAATTGATAAAAATAACACTTTTGATATAAAAATTTAACCATTATGCATACTTCTATGCATGAAATAAAAATGGTAAAAATAACACTTTTGATATAAAAATTTAACCATTATGCATACTTCTATGCATGAAATAAAAATGGTAAAAATAACACTTTTGATATAAAAATTTAACCATTATGCATACTTCTATGCATGAATTAAAAATGATAAAAATAACACTTTTGATATAAAAATTTAACCATTATGCATACTTCTATGCATGAAATAAAAATGGTAAAAATAACACTTTTGATATAAAAATTTAACCATTATGCATACTTCTATGCATGAAATAAAAATGGTAAAAATAACACTTTTGATATAAAAACTTATCCTTTATGCATGATATTAAAATTCAATTCCTCCATGATTATAATGAAATTCTTTCAATTAATCTAGGATGATAATTCCTAGAATATGGTAGGAAGTCCTCTTTTTATGCTTTGAATGAAATTATTTTATGCATAATTTTTTATAAAAATTTTGCCATAGCTCCGCTGCTATGACTGATAAATCTCAATTTTTCTAAGGGATAAAGCTTATCATTAAGGAAATAATTAAAATGATCTCTAATTGGATCATTAATCCATAATGGATTATACATAAACTAAAAGCATAGAAAAAAGCTATTAATTTGGCCTCAAGCATGGCTTAATCTTGGATTAAGGAAAAGCTTTATGAAAAGCTTGATTTGGATTGAGAATGGGTCATGAGTATGACCATTTCTTGAGTGAGAGAGAGAAATTACATAAAAATCATTAGAATTTAAACATAAATGAAAATTAACTTCAATAGCATTATGTAACTCTTCACTACTATTCAAACTTCAATAGCATTTAAAAAAAACCATACCAATTAAACTTCTCAAGCTTGAGAGGGGTTGAGAAGAGAGAAACATTGAGAAATTATAGAAAGATCAATATTCACTAATTACCTTACAACTTGCTTGATTCTTTGTTCACGGTAGAGGCCCCCAACCAATCAATTGGTTAAGTATGTTGATG
The DNA here is from genome assembly GCF_041138505.1 of Cibotium barometz. NCBI lineage: Eukaryota > Viridiplantae > Streptophyta > Polypodiopsida > Cyatheales > Cibotiaceae > Cibotium > Cibotium barometz. The sequence continues at coordinate 7,859,989 of NC_141046.1, forward strand.
GAGCCACTAATGGGGATTGAAGAAAGAGGGAAGCTCCAAAAACTAGTGAATTATTAAATGAATTCACAGTTCTTGGCTTAGGTGGAGTAGAGTAACGGTGCATAAACACTATCTATTTTTCAACAAGGGGGATGCTTCTATTTATAGGAAAAATTGAGCTCCTAACCAAACAAACTGATTCTAGAATTTTCTAAATCAGTTTGGTCAATATTTGACCATTTTTAGGTCAGTTAAGCTAACTTTTTGGAACTAGACTTGAATGAGGAGAGAGGAGAGATGAAATATCTCAATTTTTATGAGTTTAAAACTCATTCAAGCATGTGAAATATGCACCTCCTTTAAAGAACTCCCCTTCCTTACATATGTGTCATAATGGAATCATTTTAATATTGCTCATAGTTTTTTTACTAATAAACCTTGTACATTTTCAACTCTTCATCTTATGTGAAATATGCACCTCCTTTAAAGAATTCCCCTTCCTTACATATGTGTCATAATGGAATCATTTTAATATTGCTCATAGTTTTTTACTAATAAACCTTGTACATTTTCAACTCTTCACCTTATGTGAGCATTTACTCATTTTTGGGTATCTTCTTTTTACAAATTTGGATTTATCTCTTCCCTACACATGGATTGATGCTATTGGCCCATAGGAACCTTAATTGGACCATAGTCTAAAGATTTCTAAAAATCTAGACCCTTAGACTAAGGTTCTTTATACCTATTTCCAATTAATTCCAATTGCACATTGGAAAATTCTTTTTAAATTTCTGTTTCAGGGGAACTCATCTGAATTATAAGAGATATTTTTCTATCCAAAAATATTCAAAATCTAAATATTCTCTCTCTAGAATAATTTTCCTCTCTCTAGGCTAAAATAGTTAGCAACAGGGTCTTTATATTTCTGAAGAGGGTTGATTACAGGGCTTCGAAGATACTAGACATCAAAGAGGGGTTGGGGGAGGAATCTTACATTCTACCCCACTTAAAAAACGCGAGATGTCCTCATCTCGCAACTTGTGATAATTTCGCAAGATTCACGAATATGAGACTTAGAGAAAAATTTTAATCAAGATTAACCACCAAGATAAGTCTTAAAGAGAGCAAGATTCAAAATACGAACAAGATTTAAACTTTATTCATTCTCGGAACTTATACAGTAAAGATAGAGGAACTCTTTACACTTCCATAAGCCCGTCCATCATATGGTCACAAAAGCAGTCCTCACAAGCTGCACAAGTATAAGGTAACTCATCTATGGGAATGATTCTGTGGGTTATTGCTGCGCCTATCTCAGTGGTATGAGGTGTTCTAACAAAAGGACCTCTGAGAGGCAAGCCAAAAACGGGGTAAAGGCATATCTTCTCATGAGGAAGAAAACACGCCAGTAAGAAGACCCGCTCAGAAAACCCAGGATGCCTTGATCTCATGATGCAGTAGTATCGGGGACCCAAACCCAAAGCTTCAATAACCATGGCCAAGCGGACATTGTTACAAAAGTGCTGCTATCCCCAGGGTGTTACCCTAGTTATGTTTTGATAGGTCCGCCATTTTGTCTGCGCTACAGAAGTTCCCAAGTGAGGGAAAAGTGAGCGCTCATACTGCTCTATAAAATCTTTCTTCACAGACTCCCTTGCGTCTTGAAGGTGAGAAATCATCATGGATAAAACTAATTCTTGTTGCCAAGCCATGAAGGAGATTAAGAAAGAAAGAAGATCGATGGAAGTAAGATTACTGTGAATGACAAGTAAAAGTTACGACTTATATAAAGGAAGGAGCTAGCGTAACTTAGAAGCCAACGGTAACTTGCCACTGAAGTCTTACCGTCTTTCCATGATTTGCGTTTGACACATTTTTCTATAGAAAGCATTAAGAATTTTGAGATGAGGAGATAAAAGAAGTTTGTAAGCTAAATCACCTACTTTCTTTGGTCCACAATATCTGGGAGATAACTTCTTATACTTCCCAAGAGATAAAGAACTTCTTTTGGGCCGTACTCGAGACCAAAACCTTGATATCCAAAACATCGATTCTCACTTCTGAACTCGTTGTTCTGAATCCTTAAAACAGGTGGGACTCTTGAGAAGTATTCAGGAAAAAGGTTCTTCCTTTTTTAAACAGAATCTTTCTTTTATTTTAGAGAGAGAATAATTATAAGATCAGAAAGGGAGATTCTTACTCCTGTATACCTCTAAGGCTGGGGGAGGAATCTTACATTCTACCCCACTTAAAAGGTGCAAGATGTCCTCATCTCGCAAGTAGAGGATAACTTTTTTGCTTAAGATCCAATTTATTCTGGGGTTCCTTATATTCCGGTCAACCCAACAGAATATGGGGATAAATATCCCTTATATAGAATTCATCATTAAATAACAATTCATTCAAATCATATCATTCATATCTTTAACACGATAATGGTCCATTAGACCGAAAATTTCCTTCTGAACATTCCTCCACGGAATTTAAGTTAAGCAAGTTCTCAATTTGTCATTCCTTAACTTGATCTACCGTCTCAAGTATTAACAGTAGCAATTTGACAACATAATCCACTAATCTCATAGTGATTTGCTGAATCATTTTCATCATTTATCATTACAGGGACTCGTCCCAATCATCCACATTGTGATTTCGCTCAGCTTATTACATTTCAACCCATTTTCAAGGATCATCATTTTTCAATCAGAATCCAAATCAATTCATCAGTTCCCAAACAGAATTAAAAATCATATCAACCACATTCAAAATCATCATCTGGATAGCATTAACGCTTATAATTTCAAGTCTTAGATTTACTCGTATATACTGTCGGTAAAGAGCTGCAGTTATACCCTCGGTATATACGGATAGTCATGATACTCGCAACTATAAGGTAAATACCATCATGTCTAGGTCTCAAGCAAGTCAGGGTTCCATACAATTGCGGTACTTCCAATTGAAGACCCAATTACTAATTTACGAATTTCAATTTGAATTAACAATTTGTATGAATTATATCAAACAATTACAACCTTTTTGTGCATCTTGATAAACTTTTGATATAATTTGCTCCTCAGTTGATCTTATTGGAGATCTATGACTTAAGTCTGATAAATAGATTTTTCTTTATCCGATCGTCCGTAAAAAAAAACATTTGTATATTTATATACAAGTTGCAATAATTACATAGAGTGGCTCGGCTCCCAAATTCAAAATCTCTTCGAGAGACATATAAGACGACGGTACTGGGCCATAGTCATGCCCTGTTACATAAGTTCTCTAACTGCGAAGGGAGCTATTATTTTCTCCTTAGGGATAAATCGACTAAGGAGTCTATAAACTCGGCAAGCACGTCTCAAATTTTGAGGCGTTGAAAGATATAGAATGACACCACGCGTCATTTTCAGCTTTATCAAAATCATGGCCAATGAGAGGTTCTGCCTCAGCATTGCATGCCGGTTATAAGAGGCGTGGATATATAGCCCTGCAAACCACTTATGCTGTTGTCTCTCCACTAGGTTAGGAAAATACAATTCCTCGAAATGGCGTGCGAGTCTTTCTCGGCTTGTTCGTGTTGAAGCGGAAGAGATGAGATGCTCGAAGGCAAATGCAATCATATCTTGAGACTGGGTGAGGTTGGGAATACCAGATAAATGGGGAACTTCCATCTATAAAAACAATTTCTTTGATTAAAATTTCTTCATTAAAGAAGCTTACGGAATGAAAATACATTATGAAAATGCTGTTTCTGAATTCTTATTACCAATTTCAGATAAGAATTTAATTATCCTTATTAGCTTTCAATTTGGCTCTGATACCAACTGTAAGATCCCTGTTTCCACCGCGCAATGGATTCGGGGTACTAGCAGCGGAAGTAGCACTTCTCGCGCGGGACAGGGGTCCCACACTCGGGGCCTCGCCCACGGATATCCGGACAAGAGACTAATCCGTCGGTTTGTCCAAAACCGAAACTGGAAAAACTTCCTTTACCCGGAAAGCACGGGCGATTCCACCAGGATAACTCTTTACTCTAACGTAGTCAAGATCATTACTGATCAAATTGATCTGACTGCACCTTTAACGGTACTTGGTCAAATCAAGGAAGAACTTGCACTTGGATCATTGGGATCAACGCTTTTTTCCCCATCAAGAGGCACAGCCGTTGATTCCTATCCATGGAACAATTTCTATCCGGGATTTATTTCATCTATCGTAATAATAGAAATTAAATCTCGATTTACGGATCCATCAGTCCAGCCTAACCCCATCCGATCCCATGGGTTAGCCAACCGCCCAACCACTGTAGTGATGGGATCCAATTTGGAATTTGGTTAGGTTTTGTCCCGGGTACCAAGGAAAAGAGTTCCAAGGCCCCCTAGCCGGAAGTTCATGCAAACATAAAACTAGTCATACCACTTACACACCCAATATAAAATTGCCTTTTTCTTAGCATCAACTAGCTTTAAAACAATCCTTTAATAAAACCATTATATCACTGATGACAATCCTCAAAGTCTCTGGTTGAATCCTTATTTTCAGTCATTCTTTCATCGGTATACTTATGGCATCATTGGCAACCAAAACGCTCACCACCTGTTCTCTCAGGGGCCTTTTCCATGGTTCCTAGCTCATAGTAACCGGCAATATATTCATATAATAGAATGGAGTCTCCATGGAAGATCAACAAGATCAACCCACAGATCCATATAAAAGAGCCATGGACTCATCTGTTGAGGACCAGCAAGGTCAATCAACCAGATCCATGCCCGGTTTTAGAAAACAACTCTTACTCCTTGTTCCAATATCTTCCACGACGCACGTGTGGGTATCTTCGGCGACCCAGAGCCCGAGCACCGTATGGTCAGCACCCTCTAGGATCCTTCGCAGGTGACCTAGCGCTTCACTCATAGGCCGCTTCCTTGGTCCCTCATCCACCGTACCGGAAGCTCACCATTTAAATCGAACCGAGGCTGGTCAAGACCTCGGTCGACCTTGCTACGCGAGACGTCCTCCATTGACTCTCCGTCAGCAGTTGCAACTTTAACAGTTAGGTCTTCATGACCTTAATCCACAAGACGGTCAAAATGCTTCCCCAGCATTCTTGACATAAAACAGTCATTTACAAACAGTCACAAAATACAGTTTTTAAATCGAACTCTCGTCTTTCCACATTATCCCTCCTTAGTCCACATTACTTATTCCACATTCCATTCAATGTGTACTCATTCTCATCCATTTCCTCATATCGACGACACATTAACTCACATACACTTTCACATTCACATCCATACATCCACATTTACATGCATACATCCATTTTCACATCCTCATTTATACATCCACATCCCATAACCACATTCATACATACACATCCATATCCACATCCATACATCCACATCCACATTCCCATTCACATCTATACATCCACATCTACATCCACATACATACATACATCCACATCCACATTCCCATTCACATCTATACATCCACATCTACATCCTCATTCCCATTCACATCTACATCCACATTCACATACATCCACATCCACATTCCCATTCACATCTATACATCCATATCTACATCCACATTCACATACATCCACATCCACATTCCCATTCACATCTATACATCCACATCTACATCCTCATACATATATACATCCACATCAACATTCCCATTCACATCTATACATCCACATCTACATCCACATTCACATCCACATTCACATACATCCACATCCACATCAACATTCACATTCATACATATACATCTACATGTATACATCCACATCACATTCATACAACCATATTACATCCATTCTCGTTCTAACACGTCCCATATACATCTTAACACATCCTAACTCATCTTAACACATTCTATCACATCTCATACACATCTTATCACATCTTTTTACATCTCATACACCTTTTATCACATCGTATCACTTTCCATACGCATCTTATCAAATCTTATCACATCTCATTCATCTCTTATCACATCTTATCACATTTCATATCTTTTTTAAGAGAATTCTTATATTTGGTATAAGATTTCTCTACACATTTATTTATGCATAAATTCCATTTAAGGAGACTAACACTTTCGAATTTAAAATCAATCTTTTATGCATAAATTCAATTTGGTAGGAATTACACTTTTAGAATAAAAGAATTTCTCTTATGCATCTAAGTTATGCATAAAATCCATTTATGAGGAAAATCACACTTTTAGTATAAAAAGAATATCTTTTATGCATACCTCTATGCATGAAATCCAATATGATAAAAGTAACACTCTTACAATAAAATAATCAATTTTTATGCATACCTCTATGCATGAAATTCAATTATGATAAAAGTCACACTTTTATAATAAAATAATCAACCTTTATGCATACCTCTATGCATGAAATTTAATATAATAAAAGACACACTTTTATAATAAAATAATCAACTTTTATGCATGCCTTTATGCATGAAATTCAAATATGATAAAAGTAATACTTTTGATATAAAAATTTATCCTTTATGCATACTTCTATGCATGAAAATAAAAATTGATAAAAATAACACTTTTGATATAAAAATTTATCCATTATGCATACTTCTATGCATGAAAATAAAAATTGATAAAAATAACACTTTTGATATAAAAATTTAACCATTATGCATACTTCTATGCATGAAATAAAAATGGTAAAAATAACACTTTTGATATAAAAATTTAACCATTATGCATACTTCTATGCATGAAATAAAAATGGTAAAAATAACACTTTTGATATAAAAATTTAACCATTATGCATACTTCTATGCATGAATTAAAAATGATAAAAATAACACTTTTGATATAAAAATTTAACCATTATGCATACTTCTATGCATGAAATAAAAATGGTAAAAATAACACTTTTGATATAAAAATTTAACCATTATGCATACTTCTATGCATGAAATAAAAATGGTAAAAATAACACTTTTGATATAAAAACTTATCCTTTATGCATGATATTAAAATTCAATTCCTCCATGATTATAATGAAATTATTTCAATTAATCTAGGATGATAATTCCTAGAATATGGTAGGAAGTCCTCTTTTTATGCTTTGAATGAAATTATTTTATGCATAATTTTTTATAAAAATTTTGCCATAGCTCCGCTGCTATGACTGATAAATCTCAATTTTTCTAAGGGATAAAGCTTATCATTAAGGAAATAATTAAAATGATCTCTAATTGGATCATTAATCCATAATGGATTATACATAAACTAAAAGCATAGAAAAAAGCCATTAATTTGGCCTCAAGCATGGCTTAATCTTGGATTAAGGAAAAGCTTTATGAAAAGCTTGATTTGGATTGAGAATGGGTCATGAGTATGACCATTTCTTGAGTGAGAGAGAGAAATTACATAAAAATCATTAGAATTTAAACATAAATGAAAATTAACTTCAATAGCATTATGTAACTCTTCACTACTATTCAAACTTCAATAGCATTTAAAAAAAACCATACCAATTAAACTTCTCAAGCTTGAGAGGGGTTGAGAAGAGAGAAACATTGAGAAATTATAGAAAGATCAATATTCACTAATTACCTTACAACTTGCTTGATTCTTTGTTCACGGTAGAGGCCCCCAACCAATCAATTGGTTAAGTATGTTGATGGAGCCACTAATGGGGATTGAAGAAAGAGGGAAGCTCCAAAAACTAGTGAATTATTAAATGAATTCATAGTTCTTGGCTTAGGTGGAGTAGAGTAACGGTGCATAAACACTATCTATTTTTCAACAAGGGGGAGGCTTCTATTTATAGGAAAAATTGAGCTCCTAACCAAACAAACTGATTCTAGAATTTTCTAAATCAGTTTGGTCAATATTTGACCATTTTTAGGTCAGTTAAGCTAACTTTTTGGAACTAGACTTGAATGAGGAGAGAGGAGAGATGAAATATCTCAATTTTTATGAGTTTAAAACTCATTCAAGCATGTGAAATATGCACCTCCTTTAAAGAACTCCCCTTCCTTACATATGTGTCATAATGGAATCATTTTAATATTGCTCATAGTTTTTTTACTAATAAACCTTGTACATTTTCAACTCTTCATCTTATGTGAAATATGCACCTCCTTTAAAGAATTCCCCTTCCTTACATATGTGTCATAATCGAATCATTTTAATATTGCTCATAGTTTTTTACTAATAAACCTTGTATATTTTCAACTCTTCACCTTATGTGAGCATTTACTCATTTTTGGGTATCTTCTTTTTACAAATTTGGATTTATCTCTTCCCTACACATGGATTGATGCTATTGGCCCATAGGAACCTTAATTGGACCATAGTCTAAAGATTTCTAAAAATCTAGACCCTTAGACTAAGGTTCTTTATACCTATTTCCAATTAATTCCAATTGCACATTGGAAAATTCTTTTTAAATTTCTGTTTCAGGGGAACTCATCTGAATTATAAGAGATATTTTTCTATCCAAAAATATTCAAAATCTAAATATTCTCTCTCTAGAATAATTTTCCTCTCTCTAGGCTAAAATAGTTAGCAACAGGGTCTTTATATTTCTGAAGAGGGTTGATTACAGGGCTTCGAAGATACTAGACATCAAAGAGGGGTTGGGGGAGGAATCTTACACATTGCTCAAAAGAACACTCACCCACCCTCATGGAAACAAAATGGAAACCCCTTCTTTTGACCCCAAATGAAACCCCATGCAATTTTTTTTCACTATGCTCGCCCACACAAAACATTTAGTAATCAAGCCCTCCACCCGGCACATCCTACAACAATATGACGTGGAGCGAGCACACAGAATGATGTGTAGAGAGCGTTAACTTTCTGTCCAACGCCATAACTGCACCCTCAACTATTCCTTCTCCATCGACCTCTGGAGCAGCATTCGAGTTATTCTCTGCACTTCTTGCAACCAAGCTTGTTGTCATCTCCTCCAAGCTCTTCCGTAAATCTTGTTTGCGCTTCCCCTGCAATCTGCAAGCGTCAAGAAACGCACACACCCATACAATCTTGTCTCTCTTCTCTAGGTACTACCAGCGCAACAGCTTCTTCATCATCTCCTGCTCGGCTCACAGGGCAACGCCCACTTTCCGCTCGAGTTCAAGTGTGTGCAACAACAACAATTGCCTACTCAGAGAAAGCCCCTCTTGCAGATGCGCTGCCCATTCACTTGAAATAGTCGCCCTTTGCTTCCTTAGATACCTTCTGCACCAGGTTCTTCCACAGGGTAGCATCGATTTTATAGCCTACCTTTGAGCACACATGGGCATGCTTTTGCCCTTCTATTGCAGCTTCCATGATTAGATCGGTCCCGGCCAGTGCACCAAGAATGCCTCCACTCCTCGTAGCTTCCATGGCTAGCCTCTCCCGGCGGCGAACGCACCAAATGAAATAGCCTTCCAAGCACACGAAATTACAGCAGATCCGGGCTCAAGCATGCAAAATATACGCCTTGGGGTGCCCCATAGCCATGAAAATTACAAGAAGCTCTCAAGAAACACACATATACACACACACCATCTATTCTCTCATCTCTCTCTCTAGGAAAACACCATAGCCATATACCCACACAATGAAAAGCTACCTAGTGTAGAGCACACAGAAGATAGACAAGACAATCATCCTCACCATCCTCTTCTCCTTCCTCCATAGCTAGGAAATATTCAAGAACAAGGAAGAGACAAGAGAGAGGCAAGAGTTGTGCTCAAAACCAAGAGAGTTAGAAAGGAACGTGAAAGAGGTTGATAAAGGAAGAGAGAGACTCTAACTTCCTCAACCACCCACATCCCACGACCCTTCTTTTCCCCTTTTCTTTATTTGATTCCAAATATTCAAAAGTACATAATGTTTGAACTTTAGGCTTGCTTCATTTTGTGAATACATGGCTTGGACCTTACAAAATACTAAGAGAGAGTTTTCATGCTGTGGCTTTACAAATGCGGACCCGCTAATATGCCAAGCATTTACATTAAAAAGGAGTACAAAAGATAAGTACAATTTAGGCATGAATTCCATTAAAGTGTGACTTTTGTCGATGAAGAACCTTCAAGAAACACCCACACTAACTTACACACTCATCACACTCACTCAGTCACTCATCTCTAAACTTACACACTAACACCACCTCACTCAAATGACATAGGATAAGGATGTACAACATCAACCCATTGCTCAAAAGAACACTCACCCACCCTCATGGAAACAAATTGGAAACCCCTTCTTTTGACCCCAAATGAAACCCCATCCAAATTTTTTTCACTATGCTTGCCCACACAAAACATTTAGTAATCAAGCCCTCCACCCGGCACATCCTGCAACAATATGACGTGGAGCGAGCACACAGAATGATGTGTAGAGAGCGTTAACTTTTTGTCCAACGCCATAACTGCACCCTCAACTATTCCTTCTCCATTGACCTCTGGAGCAGCATTCGAGTTTTTCTCTGCACTTCTTGCAACCAAGCTTGTTGTCATCTCCTCCAAGCTCTTCCGTAAATCTTGTTTGCACTTCCCCTGCAATCTGCAAGCGTCAAGAAATGCACACACCCATACAATCTTGTCTCTCTTCTTTGGGTACTGCTAGCGCAACAACAGCTTCTTCATCATCTCCTTCTCGGCTCACAGGGCAACGCCCACTTTCCGCTCCAGTTCAAGTGTGTGCAACAACAACAATTGCCTACTCAGAGAAAGCCCCTCTTGCAAATGCGCTGCCCATTCACTTGAAATAGTCGCCCTTTGCTTCCTTAGATACCTTCTGCACCAGGTTCTTCCACAGGGTAGCATCGATTTTATGGCCTACCTTTGAGCACACATGGGCATGCTTTTGCCCTTCTATTGCAGCTTCCATGATTAGATCGGTCCCGGCCAGTGCACCAAGAATGCCTCCACTCCTCGTAGCTTCCATGGCTAGCCTCTCCCGGCGGCGAACGCACCAAATGAGATAGCCTTCCAAGCACACAAAATCACAGCAGATCCGGGCTCAAGCATGCGAAATATACGCATTGGGGTGCCCCATAGCCATGAAAGCTGCAAGAAGCTCTCAAGAAACACACATATACACACACACACCATCTATTCTCTCATCTCTCTCTCTAGGAAAACACCATAGCCATATACCCACACAATGAAAAGCTACCTAGTGTAGAGCACACAGAAGATAGACAAGACAATCATCCTCACCATCCTCTTCTCCTTCCTCCATAGCTAGGAAATATTCAAGAACAAGGAAGAGACAAGAGAGAGGCAAGAGTTGTGCTCAAAACCAAGAGAGTTAGAAAGGAACGTGAAAGAGGTTGATAAAGGAAGAGAGAGACTCTAACTTCCTCAACCACCCACATCCCACGACCCTTCTTTTCCCCTTTTCTTTATTTGATTCCAAATATTCAAAAGTACATAATGTTTGAACTTTAGGCTTGCTTCATTTTGTGAATACATGGCTTGGACCTTACAAAATACTAAGAGAGAGTTTTCATGCTGTGGCTTTACAAATGCGGACCCGCTAATATGCCAAGCATTTACATTAAAAAGGAGTACAAAAGATAAGTACAATTTAGGCATGAATTCCATTAAAGTGTGACTTTTGTCGATGAAGAACCTTCAAGAAACACCCACACTAACTTACACACTCATCACACTCACTCAGTCACTCATCTCTAAACTTACACACTAACACCACCTCACTCAAATGACATAGGATAAGGATGTACAACATCAACCCATTGCTCAAAAGAACACTCACCCACCCTCATGGAAACAAATTGGAAACCCCTTCTTTTGACCCCAAATGAAACCCCATCCAAATTTTTTTCACTATGCTTGCCCACACAAAACATTTAGTAATCAAGCCCTCCACCCGGCACATCCTGCAACAATATGACGTGGAGCGAGCACACAGAATGATGTGTAGAGAGCGTTAACTTTTTGTCCAACGCCATAACTGCACCCTCAACTATTCCTTCTCCATTGACCTCTGGAGCAGCATTCGAGTTTTTCTCTGCACTTCTTGCAACCAAGCTTGTTGTCATCTCCTCCAAGCTCTTCCGTAAATCTTGTTTGCACTTCCCCTGCAATCTGCAAGCGTCAAGAAATGCACACACCCATACAATCTTGTCTCTCTTCTTTGGGTACTGCTAGCGCAACAACAGCTTCTTCATCATCTCCTTCTCGGCTCACAGGGCAACGCCCACTTTCCGCTCCAGTTCAAGTGTGTGCAACAACAACAATTGCCTACTCAGAGAAAGCCCCTCTTGCAAATGCGCTGCCCATTCACTTGAAATAGTCGCCCTTTGCTTCCTTAGATACCTTCTGCACCAGGTTCTTCCACAGGGTAGCATCGATTTTATGGCCTACCTTTGAGCACACATGGGCATGCTTTTGCCCTTCTATTGCAGCTTCCATGATTAGATCGGTCCCGGCCAGTGCACCAAGAATGCCTCCACTCCTCGTAGCTTCCATGGCTAGCCTCTCCCGGCGGCGAACGCACCAAATGAGATAGCCTTCCAAGCACACAAAATCACAGCAGATCCGGGCTCAAGCATGCGAAATATACGCATTGGGGTGCCCCATAGCCATGAAAGCTGCAAGAAGCTCTCAAGAAACACACATATACACACACACACCATCTATTCTCTCATCTCTCTCTCTAGGAAAACACCATAGCCATATACCCACACAATGAAAAGCTACCTAGTGTAGAGCACACAGAAGATAGACAAGACAATCATCCTCACCATCCTCTTCTCCTTCCTCCATAGCTAGGAAATATTCAAGAACAAGGAAGAGACAAGAGAGAGGCAAGAGTTGTGCTCAAAACCAAGAGAGTTAGAAAGGAACGTGAAAGAGGTTGATAAAGGAAGAGAGAGACTCTAACTTCCTCAACCACCCACATCCCACGACCCTTCTTTTCCCCTTTTCTTTATTTGATTCCAAATATTCAAAAGTACATAATGTTTGAACTTTAGGCTTGCTTCATTTTGTGAATACATGGCTTGGACCTTACAAAATACTAAGAGAGAGTTTTCATGCTGTGGCTTTACAAATGCGGACCCGCTAATATGCCAAGCATTTACATTAAAAAGGAGTACAAAAGATAAGTACAATTTAGGCATGAATTCCATTAAAGTGTGACTTTTGTCGATGAAGAACCTTCAAGAAACACCCACACTAACTTACACACTCATCACACTCACTCAGTCACTCATCTCTAAACTTACACACTAACACCACCTCACTCAAATGACATAGGATAAGGATGTACAACATCAACCCATTGCTCAAAAGAACACTCACCCACCCTCATGGAAACAAATTGGAAACCCCTTCTTTTGACCCCAAATGAAACCCCATCCAAATTTTTTTCACTATGCTCGCCCACACAAAACATTTAGTAATCAAGCCCTCCACCCGGCACATCGTGCAACAATATGACGTGGAGCGAGCACACAGAATGATGTGTAGAGAGCGTTAACTTTTTGTCCAACGCCATAACTGCACCCTCAACTATTCCTTCTCCATTGACCTCTGGAGCAGCATTCGAGTTTTTCTCTGCACTTCTTGCAACCAAGCTTGTTGTCATCTCCTCCAAGCTCTTCCGTAAATCTTGTTTGCACTTCCCCTGCAATCTGCAAGCGTCAAGAAATGCACACACCCATACAATCTTGTCTCTCTTCTTTGGGTACTGCTAGCGCAACAACAGCTTCTTCATCATCTCCTTCTCGGCTCACAGGGCAACGCCCACTTTCCGCTCCAGTTCAAGTGTGTGCAACAACAACAATTGCCTACTCAGAGAAAGCCCCTCTTGCAAATGCGCTGCCCATTCACTTGAAATAGTCGCCCTTTGCTTCCTTAGATACCTTCTGCACCAGGTTCTTCCACAGGGTAGCATCGATTTTATGGCCTACCTTTGAGCACACATGGGCATGCTTTTGCCCTTCTATTGCAGCTTCCATGATTAGATCGGTCCCGGCCAGTGCACCAAGAATGCCTCCACTCCTCGTAGCTTCCATGGCTAGCCTCTCCCGGCGGCGAACGCACCAAATGAAATAGCCTTCCATGCACACAAAATCACAGCAGATCCGGGGTCAAGCATGCGAAATATACGCATTGGGGTGCCCCATAGCCATGAAAGCTGCAAGAAGCTCTCAAGAAACACACATATACACACACACACCATCTATTCTCTCATCTCTCTCTCTAGGAAAACACCATAGCCATATACCCACACAATGAAAAGCTACCTAGTGTAGAGCACACAGAAGATAGACAAGACAATCATCCTCACCATCCTCTTCTCCTTCCTCCATAGCTAGGAAATATTCAAGAACAAGGAAGAGACAAGAGAGAGGCAAGAGTTGTGCTCAAAACCAAGAGAGTTAGAAAGGAACGTGAAAGAGGTTGATAAAGGAAGAGAGAGACTCTAACTTCCTCAACCACCCACATCCCACGACCCTTCTTTTCCCCTTTTCTTTATTTGATTCCAAATATTCAAAAGTACATAATGTTTGAACTTTAGGCTTGCTTCATTTTGTGAATACATGGCTTGGACCTTACAAAATACTAAGAGAGAGTTTTCATGCTGTGGCTTTACAAATGCGGACCCGCTAATATGCCAAGCATTTACATTAAAAAGGAGTACAAAAGATAAGTACAATTTAGGCATGAATTCCATGAAAGTGTGACTTTTGTCGATGAAGAACCTCCAAACATCACCATAATGCGCCAAAATTGGCACCAAAATCCGGGGTTGTCATTTCTGCTCCACTTAGCTGTGAGCGTCCTCGTCGCGAACAAATCTTGATGAAAAACCTCCCATTAACGCATACTTTTAGCTCCTTCACACATCTTCCACACAACTCCCTTTTTCAAGAAACACCCACACTAACTTACACACTCATCACACTCACTCAGTCACTCATCTCTAAACTTACACACTAACACCACCTCACTCAAATGACATAGGATAAGGATGTACAACATCAACCCATTGCTCAAAAGAACACTCACCCACCCTCATGGAAACAAAATGGAAACCCCTTCTTTTGACCCCAAATGAAACCCCATCCAATTTCTTTTCACTATGCTCGCCCACACAAAACATTTAGTAATCAAGCCCTCGACCCGGCACATCCTGCAACAATATGACGTGGAGCGAGCACACAGAATGATGTGTAGAGAGCGTTAACTTTCTGTCCAACGCCATAACTGCACCCTCAACTATTCCTTCTCCATCGACCTCTGGAGCAGCATTCGAGTTTTTCTCTGCACTTCTTGCAACCAAGCTTGTTGTCATCTCCTCCAAGCTCTTCCGTAAATCTTGTTTGCGCTTCCCCTGCAATCTGCAAGCGTCAAGAAACGCACACACCCATACAATCTTGTCTCTCTTCCCTAGGTACTGCCAGCGCAATAGCTTCTTCATCATCTCCTTCTCGGCTCACAGGGCAACGCCCACTTTCCGCTCCAGTTCAAGTGTCTGCAACAACAACAATTGCCTACTCAGAGAAAGCCCCTCTTGCAGATGCGCTGCCCATTCACTTGAAATAGTCGCCCTTTGCTTCCTTAGATACCTTCTACACCAGGTTCTTCCACAGGGTAGCATCGATTTTATGGCCTACCTTTGAGCACACATGGGCATGCTTTTGCCCTTCTATTGCAGCTTCCATGATTAGATCGGTCCCGGCCAGTGCACCAAGAATGCCTCCACTCCTCATAGCTTCCATGGCTAGCCTCTCCCGGCGACGAACGCACCAAATGAAATAGCCTTCCAAGCACACAAAATCACAGCAGATCCGGGCTCAAGCATGCGAAATATACGCATTGGGGTGCCCCATAGCCATGAAAGCTACAAGAAGCTCTCAAGAAACACACATATACATACACACACCATCTATTCTCTCATCTCTCTCTCTAGGAAAACACCATAACCATATACCCACACAATGAAAAGCTACCTAGTGTACAGCACACAGAAGATAGACAAGACAATCATCCTCACCATCCTCTTCTCCTTCCTCCATAGCTAGGAAATATTCAAGAACAAGGAAGAGACAAGAGAGAGGCAAGAGTTGTGCTCAAAACCAAGAGAGTTAGAAAGGAACGTGAAAGAGGTTGATAAAGGAAGAGATAGACTCTAACTTCCTCAACCACCCACATCCCACGACCCTTCTTTTCCCCTTTTCTTTATTTGATTCCAAATATTCAAAAGTACATAATGTTTGAACTTTAGGCTTGCTTCATTTTGTGAATACATGGCTTGGACCTTACAAAATACTAAGAGAGAGTTTTCATGCTGTGGCTTTACAAATGCGGACCCGCTAATATGCCAAGCATTTACATTAAAAAGGAGTACAAAAGATAAGTACATTTTAGGCATGAATTCCATGAAAGTGTGACTTTTGTCGATGAAGAACCTCCAAACATCACCATAATGCGCCAAAATTGGCACCAAAATCCGGGGTTGTCATTTCTGCTCCACTTAGCTGTGAGCGTCCTCGCGAACAAATGTTGATGAAAAACCTCCCATTAACGCATACTTTTAGCTCCTTCACACATCTTCCACACAACTCCCTTCTTCAAGAAACACCCACACTAACTTACACACTCATCACACTCACTCAGTCACTCATCTCTAAACTTACACACTAACACCACCTCACTCAAATGACATAGGATAAGGATGTACAACATCAACCCATTGCTCAAAAGAACACTCACCCACCCTCATGGAAACAAAATGGAAACCCCTTCTTTTGACCCCAAATGAAACCCCATCCAATTTTTTTTCATTATGCTCGCCCACACAAAACATTTAGTAATCAAGCCCTCCACCCGGCACATCCTGCAACAATATGACGTGGAGCGAGCACACAGAATGATGTGTAGAGAGCGTTAACTTTCTGTCCAACGCCGTAACTGCACCCTCAACTATTCCTTCTCCATCGACCTCTGGAGCAGCATTCGAGTTTTTCTCTGCACCTCTTGCAACCAAGCTTGTTGTCATCTCCTCCAAGCTCTTCCGTAAATCTTGTTTGCGCTTCCCCTGCAATCTGCAAGCGTCAAGAAACGCACACACCCATACAATCTTGTCTCTCTTCCCTAGGTACTGCCAGCGCAACAGCTTCTTCATCATCTCCTTCTCGGCTCACAGGGCAACGCCCACTTTCCGCTCCAGTTCAAGTGTGTGCAACAACAACAATTGCCTACTCAGAGAAAGCCCCTCTTGCAGATGCGCTGCCCATTCACTTGAAATAGTCGCCCTTTGCTTCCTTAGATACCTTCTGCACCAGGTTCTTCCACAGGGTAGCATCGATTTTATGGCCTACCTTTGAGCACACATGGGCATGCTTTTGCCCTTCTATTGCAGCTTCCATGATTAGATTGGTCCCGGCCAGTGCACCAAGAATGTCTCCACTCCTCATAGCTTCCATGGCTAGCCTCTCCCCGCGACGAACGCACCAAATGAAATAGCCTTCCAAGCACACAAAATTACAGCAGATCCGGGCTCAAGCATGCGAAATATACGCATTGGGGTGCCCCATAGCCATGAAAGCTGCAAGAAGCTCTCAAGAAACACACATATACACACACACACCATCTATTCCCTCATCTCTCTCTCTAGGAAAACACCATAACCATATACCCACACAATGCTAGTGTAGAGCACACAGAAGATAGACAAGACAATCATCCTCACCATCCTCTTCTCCTTCCTCCATAGCTAGGAAATATTCAAGAACAAGGAAGAGACAAGAGAGAGGCAAGAGTTGTGCTCAAAACCAAGAGAGTTAGAAAGGAACGTGAAAGAGGTTGATAAAGGAAGAGAGAGACTCTAACTTCCTCAACCACCCACATCCCACGACCCTTCTTTTCCCCTTTTCTTTATTTGATTCCAAATATTCAAAAGTACATAATGTTTGAACTTTAGGCTTGCTTCATTTTGTGAATACATGGCTTGGACCTTACAAAATACTAAGAGAGAGTTTTCATGCTGTGGCTTTACAAATGCGGACCCGCTAATATGCCAAGCATTTACATTAAAAAGGAGTACAAAAGATAAGTACAATTTAGGCATGAATTCCATGAAAGTGTGACTTTTGTCGATGAAGAACCTCCAAACATCACCATAATGCGCCATAATTGGCACCAAAATCCGGGGTTGTCATTTCTCCTCCACTCAGCTGTGAGCGTCCTCGCGAACAAATGTTGATGAAAAACCTCCCATTAACGCATACTTTTAGCTCCTTCACACATCTTCCACACAACTCCCTTCTTCAAGAAACACCCACACTAACTTACACACTCATCACACTCACTCAGTCACTCATCTCTAAACTTACACACTAACACCACCTCACTCAAATGACATAGGATAAGGATGTACAACATCAACCCATTGCTCAAAAGAACACTCACCCACCCTCATGGAAACAAAATGGAAACCCCTTCTTTTGACCCCAAATGAAACCCCATCCAATTTTTTTTCATTATGCTCGCCCACACAAAACATTTAGTAATCAAGCCCTCCACCCGGCACATCCTGCAACAATATGACGTGGAGCGAGCACACAGAATGATGTGTAGAGAGCGTTAACTTTCTGTCCAACGCCGTAACTGCACCCTCAACTATTCCTTCTCCATCGACCTCTGGAGCAGCATTCGAGTTTTTCTCTGCACCTCTTGCAACCAAGCTTGTTGTCATCTCCTCCAAGCTCTTCCGTAAATCTTGTTTGCGCTTCCCCTGCAATCTGCAAGCGTCAAGAAACGCACACACCCATACAATCTTGTCTCTCTTCCCTAGGTACTGCCAGCGCAACAGCTTCTTCATCATCTCCTTCTCGGCTCACAGGGCAACGCCCACTTTCCGCTCCAGTTCAAGTGTGTGCAACAACAACAATTGCCTACTCAGAGAAAGCCCCTCTTGCAGATGCGCTGCCCATTCACTTGAAATAGTCGCCCTTTGCTTCCTTAGATACCTTCTGCACCAGGTTCTTCCACAGGGTAGCATCGATTTTATGGCCTACCTTTGAGCACACATGGGCATGCTTTTGCCCTTCTATTGCAGCTTCCATGATTAGATTGGTCCCGGCCAGTGCACCAAGAATGTCTCCACTCCTCATAGCTTCCATGGCTAGCCTCTCCCCGCGACGAACGCACCAAATGAAATAGCCTTCCAAGCACACAAAATTACAGCAGATCCGGGCTCAAGCATGCGAAATATACGCATTGGGGTGCCCCATAGCCATGAAAGCTGCAAGAAGCTCTCAAGAAACACACATATACACACACACACCATCTATTCCCTCATCTCTCTCTCTAGGAAAACACCATAACCATATACCCACACAATGCTAGTGTAGAGCACACAGAAGATAGACAAGACAATCATCCTCACCATCCTCTTCTCCTTCCTCCATAGCTAGGAAATATTCAAGAACAAGGAAGAGACAAGAGAGAGGCAAGAGTTGTGCTCAAAACCAAGAGAGTTAGAAAGGAACGTGAAAGAGGTTGATAAAGGAAGAGAGAGACTCTAACTTCCTCAACCACCCACATCCCACGACCCTTCTTTTCCCCTTTTCTTTATTTGATTCCAAATATTCAAAAGTACATAATGTTTGAACTTTAGGCTTGCTTCATTTTGTGAATACATGGCTTGGACCTTACAAAATACTAAGAGAGAGTTTTCATGCTGTGGCTTTACAAATGCGGACCCGCTAATATGCCAAGCATTTACATTAAAAAGGAGTACAAAAGATAAGTACAATTTAGGCATGAATTCCATGAAAGTGTGACTTTTGTCGATGAAGAACCTCCAAACATCACCATAATGCGCCATAATTGGCACCAAAATCCGGGGTTGTCATTTCTCCTCCACTCAGCTGTGAGCGTCCTCGCGAACAAATGTTGATGAAAAACCTCCCATTAACGCATACTTTTAGCTCCTTCACACATCTTCCACACAACTCCCTTTTTCAAGAAACACCCACACTAACTTACACACTCATCATGAAAAGATGCAGGGGGGAAGAGAGCTTGAGCTCTTGCAAGCACTCACACACACTCACAAAACCCTAATAGAGAACACACAAGGTGAGAGGCTGAAAATCTTCTTCTTCTCTACTCAACACTCAACACACCATATACAAGATAAGAGTACACAATAATATGAAAGGTACTCAACCAATACATACACGGGTTCTCTATAGTGTGAACCCGACTAAATGAGCTGGCGCTATAACTATGCCAGTCTCTAGAGTGGCTGTCACACAGCCTGTCATCCCACTGGCCGCATATCACCCAAGATCTCACCAACCATGCCAGTGGTGTAAGTGTGGGGCCTATCCCCCAGGCGGGTCATCAGTGTCCACCGCCTCACTAGAGCTCGATATCTCAACACTCCCCCTCGAGCTCAACTCCATCTCATGTACACCAAGCGAAGCCCTGAATCTGCGGAGCTTCTCTGTACCCAATGCTTTGGTGAAGATGTCAGCTACCTGATCCTCTGTGCTGACATAAACAAGATCAAGGTCTCCTGCCAAGACCTTCTCTCTGACGAAGTGGTAGTGGACCTCTATGTGCTTCGTACGAGCATGAAAGACTGGGTTCCTAGCCAACTGTATACTGCTAATGTTGTCACAGAAAATGACAACTTGTCTATCCACTGATAGACCCAAATCTCCAAGTAGCTTTCTCAACCAAGCTACCTCACATGCTGCCATAGCAGCTCCTCTGTACTCGGCCTCTGTACTCGATAGAGCAACCGTAGGCTGCTTCTTGTTGCTCCAAGTCACAGCAGCACTCCCCAAAGAAAACATGAATCCACTGGTAGATCTTCTGTCTGAAATACTACCAGCCCAATCAGCATCTGTGTACCCATGTACACATATCTCTGTCCCAGTCTCATAGAATAGTCCACAATGTAAAGTAGACTTCACATACCTCAGTATGCGTCTCACAGCATCCAAATGCGGTTTTCGTGGAACCTGCATAAACTGACTCACCAACCCAACAGCATAGCTCAAATCTGGTCTGGTGATCGTCATGTAGATCAAACTTCCTACTATGCTCCTGTACATAGTAGGATCCTCCAAGATCTCTCCTGAATCTGCACTCAACTTGCCATTCTGATCCAATGGCACAGAAATAGGCTTACAGCCTGTCATACCATACTTGGACAACATGTCCAAGCCATACTGTCGCGCTGCAGTAATCTAATACCATGTGGTGACCTAATCACCTCAATGCCCAAGAAATATCTGAGCTCCCCCAGATCCTTCATCTCAAACTTCTGTCTAAGCAAGATCTTTACATCAAAGATCTCTGCATCATTGTCCCCCGTAATGATCAAGTCATCTACATAGATGACAACAAGCACAACTCCTCTATCACCATGTCTCACATACAATGAGAAATCTGCATTGGCTACATGAAAGCCAATAGTGACAAGATATTCAGAAATCTTGTCAGACCATGCTCTTGGTGCTTGCTTTAAGCCATACAAGGCTTTCTTCAACCTGCAAACATGCTCGGGGTGACCCACATCCTCATAACCAGGTGGCTGCAACATATACACCTCTTCTTGCAAATCCCCATGCAAGAATGCATTCTTTACATCCATCTGATGTAAAGACCATTGCTTTGACGCAGCCACTGCTATCACAACTCTCACCGTTGCCATCTTGGCAACTGGGCTGAAAGTTTCCTCATAATCAATCCCATATGTCTGCGCATATCCTTTGGCTACCAATCTAGCCTTGTACCTGTTTATGCTCCCATCACTTTGTACACCCACTTGCATCCAATGGCTTTCTTGCCTTCAGGCAATTGCACTAAATCCCAAGTTTCATTTCCATATAGTGCATCCATCTCCTCGTCCATAGCTTTCTCCCAACACACATTTCCAACAGCCTCATCAATGCATGTGGGCTCTACAACCTGCACAACTTTTGCCATATATGCATAATGATGTGCCACATAACCATCATATGTAAATCTCTGCACAGGGTTCTTCACTCTCCCTGATCTTCGCAGCTTTTCATTCATGGCCTCCATAGCCTTCTTTACACCAGGTGTTCTCATAGCTGGGATCCCAAGCTCCTCATCAAGGCTCATATCTGAGCCACTAGACTCTCCATCAACATGAGAATGCCCTGCAGAAATGTCAAGCATACCAAGGGGCTCAACCACTTTCTCTTTTCCTTTACGTGATGTACTAATCACATTTGCAGGGCTGGTATTATGACGCAGCCTGCCACTCCATGGTCTATCAACAGACCCACTAGATGAGGACTCTCCTGGTCCACTCAAAGACTGTGATTGCTGACCTGCATTCTGTGCAACCACACTTCCACTCACATCAGCCCCAACAGCTTCTTTTTCAGCAGCATACCAGCTGCTCATCTCATCAAAGACAACATCCCTGCTTACCCTCAACTCACGTGTAGCAGGGTTATAACACCTGTATCCCTTTTGCTCAAGGGAATATCCAATAAACACACATTTTTCAGCTTTTGGATCCAGCTTGGTTCTCAGCTCATCTGGCACATGCACATATGCAATGCATCCAAAGACTTTCAAATGAGACAAATCTGGTTTTCTGCCAGTAAACCTCTCCTCTGGAGTTACATCATGTATGGCTGCAGTTGGAGTCCTATTCATGATGTATACTGCTGTAGAAATAGCCTCAGCCCAATAGCAATGCGGCATATTCTTCTCTTCCATCAATGCTCGCGCAATCTCAGCAATGTGCCTGTTTTTCCGCTCAGCAACTCCATTTTGCTGCGGAGTGTATCTGCATGTGAACTGTCTCCGAATACCATTCTTCTTCAAAAATTCAGAGAACTCATTGGAGAAGTATTCTCCCCCTCCATCTGACCTTAGGCACTTAACATATTTCCCTGTTTGTTTTTCAACCAAAACTCTGAAATTCTGAAAGTGAGTGAACACCTCACTCTTCTCCTTCATGAAATATACCCACACTTTCCTTGTGTGGTCATCAATGAAAGTGACATAGTACCTGCAGCCTCCCATAGACACGGTCTTCGTAGGACCCCATACATCTGAATGCACAACATCTAGTGCATTTCTGCTCACATATCTGTTACGTGGAAACACATGCTTTGTTTGCTTCCCAAATTGGCATGCTTCACAGATTTTCTGCATACCTTCCACTTTAAATTTTGGCAGCCCTGTCACAATTCCTTTTGTCTGCATAGACTTCAATCTCTGCACATTTACATGTCCAATTCTTTTATGCCATATGTCTGTGGCTGCAACAACTCCTGAACCATTTGCAAACATCGCAACACTCATCTCAGGCATGTCTACATCCAACGTAAACATTCTGCCCACTCTGTTGCCTTTTGCAACCAACCTGCACTTGTCTTTGAAATCTTCAACATAACACCCATCAGGGTTAAACCGAACCTGCAAACCCTGCTCAATCATCTGGCCAACTGAAACCAGATTCTTTGTTATGTTCGGTACATGAAGTACATCTGCAAGGTACTTCACTTTGCCATCCTGCATAGACAATGGCACATCTCCAACGTGGGCAATTGGATGAGCCGTGTCATCCCCTGTTTCCACAAAACCTGGTCTTTCCGGGTTCTTCATCTCCTTGAACCACTCCCCATGACTCGTCATGTGGTTCGAAGCGCCTGAATCCACATACCATACATTATCTTTTTGTGCTGCATCAACATTTTCAGACATGGCATTCACAACATGCTGCATAACAAACAACCTTTCATTATCCTCATTATTTCTGCTTGAGGATGCATAGTTGTTTTGCTGCACTTTCCCATTTTGCATGTCAGCTTGCTTCTTATAACATTCTGACTGCACATGTCCTGGCTTACCACAATAATAGCATTCACGTGTATCATTATATTGCCTTTGCCAATTTCCACGGCCTCTTTGACTCCCCCTGCCTCTGAATTTGCCTCTTCCACCTGCGTGTTGTTGTTGTTGTTGTTGATTCTGGGACTGTTGTTGCTGCTCTGCTGCTGCTGCTGGCCATAATTCTGATTACCTGTTCGGCCACCTCCTTGACCGCGTCCACGGCCTCCTCTTCCTCGTCCTCTTCCTGAACTTGTGTAGAAGGCCTGTTGCTCTGAACTGTTTTTGCTTTGTGAAGACTGTTGGTCTTCACCCAAGCTCTTCTCTTCGATAATCAGCATAGACACCAGATCTGTAAAGTTGGGAATGTTTTTCCGAGTCTGAATAGACGTCTTAAACGCCTTGTATTGTGGCCCGAGACCACGTAGACAGACTTCCACCTTGTCATCATCATCTACTGACACACCAATAGATGCAAGGGATTCTACAATACCCTTTATCTTCAACGCATAGTCATTCACAGACATGCTCTTTTTCTCCACAGTGTGAAGTTCATTCTTCAACTGTATCTTACGTGCCTTGGTGTTTGTTTCATAAAGCTTTACCAAGGTGTCCCACGCCTCCTTGGGGGACTTGGCATCCTGAATGTGCCCAATCATGGTGTCCTGTATACTAATGGAAAGCCAATACATTACTTTCCTGGCTCCTTGGTTCCAATCTTTAAACTCTTTCACATCTGCAGCAGTCGGATTTATATCCGGTATCTCCGGTGCCTCTTCATGCTCACCTTCAATGTAGTCCCAATAGCCTTTTCCCATCAGGAAATTAGTCAGCCTGAACCTCCAAGCATGGAAGTTATTCTTGTCCAGCTTCTCAGCCCTGTAGCTGCCCTGTATAGTTGCCCTGTAGCTTCACTCTCGCGAAGAAAGCTCCTCAATCGGAGATCGTTTGCCGGTGCCTCCCGTAGAGCTCCCGACAAGGGTGTAGTCACCAACACAATAGGGAAGAGTAGTTGCAGCTCTTACCCTCGTACCGCTTCTTGTGGTTCTCTTGCTTGCAGCTCAGCCCTTAGCACGAACCAGGCTCTGATACCATGAAAAGATGCAGGGGGGAAGAGAGCTTGAGCTCTTGCAAGCACTCACACACACTCACAAAACCCTAATAGAGAACACACAAGGTGAGAGGCTGAAAATCTTCTTCTTCTCTACTCAACACTCAACACACCATATACAAGATAAGAGTATACAATAATATGAAAGGTACTCAACCAATACATACACGGGTTCTCTATAGTGTGAACTCGACTAAATGAGCTGGCGATATAACTATGCCAGTCTCTAGAGTGGCTGTCACACAGCCTGTCATCCCACTGGCCGCATATCACCCAAGATCTCACCAACCATGCCAGTGGTGTAAGTGTGGGGCCTATCCCCCAGGCGGGTCATCAGTGTCCACCGCCTCACTAGAGCTCGATATCTCAACACATCACACTTACTCAATCACTCATCTCTAAACTTACACACTAACACCACCTCACTCAAATGACATAGGATAAGGATGTACAACATCAACCCATTGCTCAAAAGAACACTCACCCACCCTCATGGAAACAAAATGGAAACCCCTTCTTTTGACCCCAAATGAAACCCCATCCAATTTTTTTTCACTATGCTCGCCCACACAAAACATTTAGCAATCAAGCCCTCCCACCCGGCACATCCTGCAACAATATGACGTGGAGCGAGCACACAGAATGATGTGTAGAGAGCGTTAACTTTCTGTCCAATGCCATAACTACACCCTCAACTATTCCTTCTCCATCGACCTCTGGAGCAGCATTCGAGTTTTTCACTGCACTTCTTGCAACCAAGCTTGTTGTCATCTCCTCCAAGCTCTTCCGTAAATCTTGTTTACGCTTCCCCTGCAATCTGCAAGCGTCAAGAAACCCACACACCCATACAATCTTGTCTCTCTTCTCTGGGTACTGCCAGCGCAACAACAGCTTCTTCATCATCTCCTTCTCGGCTCACAGGGCAACGCCCACTTTCCGCTCCAGTTCAAGTGTGTGCAACAACAACAATTGCCTACTCAGAGAAAGCCCCTCTTGCAAATGCGCTGCCCATTCACTTGAAATAGTCGCCCTTTGCTTCCTTAGATACCTTCTGCACCAGGTTCTTCCATAGGGTAGCATCGATTTTATGGCCTACCTTTGAGCACACATGGGCATGCTTTTGCCCTTCTATTGCAGCTTCCATGATTAGATCGGTCCCGGCCAGTGCACCAAGAATGCCTCCACTCCTCGTAGCTTCCATGGCTAGCCTCTCCCGACGGCGAACGCACCAAATGAAATAGCCTTCCAAGAACACAAAATTACAGCAGATCCGGGCTCAAGCATGCGAAATATACGAATTGGGGTGCCCCATAGCCATGAAAGCTGCAAGAAGCTCTCAAGAAACACACATATACACACACACACCATCTATTCTCTCATCTCTCTCTCTAGGAAAACACCATAGCCATATACCCACACAATGAAAAGCTACCTAGTGTAGAGCACACAGAAGATAGACAAGACAATCATCCTCACCATCCTCTTCTCCTTCCTCCATAGCTAGGAAATATTCAAGAACAAGGAAGAGACAAGAGAGAGGCAAGAGTTGTGCTCAAAACCAAGAGAGTTAGAAAGGAACGTGAAAGAGGTTGATAAAGGAAGAGAGAGACTCTAACTTCCTCAACCACCCACATCCCACGACCCTTCTTTTCCCCTTTTCTTTATTTGATTCCAAATATTCAAAAGTACATAATGTTTGAACTTTAGGCTTGCTTCATCTTGTGAATACATGGCTTGGACCTTACAAAATACTAAGAGAGAGTTTTCATGCTGTGGCTTTACAAATGCGGACCCGCTAATATGCCAAGCATTTACATTAAAAAGGAGTACAAAAGATAAGTACATTTTAGGCATGAATTCCATGAAAGTGTGACTTTTGTCGATGAAGAACCTCCAAACATCACCATAATGCGCCAAAATTGGCACCAAAATCCGGGGTTGTCATTTCTGCTCCACTTAGCTGTGAGCGTCCTCGCGAACAAATGTTGATGAAAAACCTCCCATTAACGCATACTTTTAGCTCCTTCACACATCTTCCACACAACTCCCTTCTTCAAGAAACACCCACACTAACTTACACACTCATCACACTCACTCAGTCA
This sequence comes from Cibotium barometz, assembly GCF_041138505.1. Lineage (NCBI taxonomy): Eukaryota > Viridiplantae > Streptophyta > Polypodiopsida > Cyatheales > Cibotiaceae > Cibotium > Cibotium barometz. The sequence continues at coordinate 7,887,033 of NC_141046.1, forward strand.
CTCATCTCTAAACTTACACACTAACACCACCTCACTCAAATGACATAGGATAAGGATGTACAACATCAACCCATTGCTCAAAAGAACACTCACCCACCCTCATGGAAACAAAATGGAAACCCCTTCTTTTGACCTCAAATGAAACCCCATCCAATTTTTTTTCACTATGCTCGCCCGCACAAAACATTTAGTAATCAAGCCCTCCCACCCGGCACATCCTGCAACAATATGACATGGAGCGAGCACACAGAATGATGTGTAGAGAGCGTTAACTTTCTGTCCAATGCCATAACTGCATCCTCAACTATTCCTTCTCCATCGACCTCTGGAGCAGCATTCGAGTTTTTCATTGCACTTCTTGCAACCAAGCTTGTTGTCATCTCCTCCAAGCTCTTCCGTAAATCTTGTTTACGCCTCCCCTGCAATCTGCAAGCGTCAAGAAACGCACACACCCATACAATCTTGTCTCTCTTCTCTGGGTACTGCCAGCGCAACAACAGCTTCTTCATCATCTCCTTCTCGGCTCACAGGGCAACGCCCACTTTCCGCTCCAGTTCAAGTGTGTGCAACAACAACAATTGCCTACTCAGAGAAAGCCCCTCTTGCAGATGCGCTGCCCATTCACTTGAAATAGTCGCCCTTTGCTTCCTTAGATACCTTCTGCACCAGGTTCTTCCATAGGGTAGCATCGATTTTATGGCCTACCTTTGAGCACACATGGGCATGCTTTTGCCCTTCTATTGCAGCTTCCATGATTAGATCGGTCCCGGCCAGTGCACCAAGAATGCCTCCACTCCTCGTAGCTTCCATGGCTAGCCTCTCCCGGCGGCGAACGCACCAAATGAAATAGCCTTCCAAGCACACAAAATTACAGCAGATCCGGGCTCAAGCATGCGAAATATACGCATTGGGGTGCCCCATAGCCATGAAAGCTGCAAGAAGCTCTCAAGAAACACACATATACACACACACACCATCTATTCTCTCATCTCTCTCTCTAGGTAAACACCATAACCATATACCCACACAATGAAAAGCTACCTAGTGTAGAGCACACAGAAGATAGACAAGACAATCATCGTCACCATCCTCTTCTCCTTCCTCCATAGCTAGGAAATATTCAAGAACAAGGAAGAGACAAGAGAGAGGCAAGAGTTGTGCTCAAAACCAAGAGAGTTAGAAAGGAACGTGAAAGAGGTTGATAAAGGAAGAGAGAGACTCTAACTTCCTCAACCACCCACATCCCACGACCCTTCTTTTCCCCTTTTCTTTATTTGATTCCAAATATTCAAAAGTACATAATGTTTGAACTTTAGGCTTGCTTCATTTTGTGAATACATGGCTTGGACCTTACAAAATACTAAGAGAGAGTTTTCATGCTGTGGCTTTACAAATGCGGACCCGCTAATATGCCAAGCATTTACATTAAAAAGGAGTACAAAAGATAAGTACAATTTAGGCATGAATTCCATGAAAGTGTGACTTTTGTCGATGAAGAACCTCCAAACATCACCATAATGCGCCAAAATTGGCACCAAAATCCGGGGTTGTCATTTCTCCTCCACTCAGCTGTGAGCGTCCTCGCGAACAAATGTTGATGAAAAACCTCCCATTAACGCATACTTTTAGCTCCTTCACACATCTTCCACACAACTCCCTTGTTCAAGAAACACCCACACTAACTTACACACTCATCACACTTACTCAGTCACTCATCTCTAAACTTACACACTAACACCACCTCACTCAAATGACATAGGATAAGGATGTACAACATCAACCCATTGCTCAAAAGAACACTCACCCACCCTCATGGAAAGAAAATGGAAACCCCTTCTTTTGACCCCAAATGAAACCCCATCCAATTTGTTTTCACTATGCTCGCCCACACAAAACATTTAGCAATCAAGCCCTCCCACCCGGCACATCCTGCAACAATATGACGTGGAGCGAGCACACAGAATGATGTGTAGAGAGCGTTAACTTTCTGTCCAATGCCATAATTGCACCCTCAACTATTCCTTCTCCATCGACCTCTGGAGCAGCATTCGAGTTTTTCACTGCACTTCTTGCAACCAAGCTTGTTGTCATCTCCTCCAAGCTCTTCCGTAAATCTTGTTTACGCTTCCCCTGCAATCTGCAAGCGTCAAGAAATGCACACACCCATACAATCTTGTCTCTCTTCTCTGGGTCATGCCAGCGCAACAACAGCTTCTTCATCATCTCCTTCTCGGCTCACAGGGCAACGCCCACTTTCCGCTCCAGTTCAAGTGTGTGCAACAACAACAATTGCCTACTCAGAGAAAGCCCCTCTTGCAAATGCGCTGCCCATTCACTTGAAATAGTCGCCCTTTGCTTCCTTAGATACCTTCTGCACCAGGTTCTTCCATAGGGTAGCATCGATTTTATGGCCTACCTTTGAGCACACATGGGCATGCTTTTGCCCTTCTATTGCAGCTTCCATGATTAGATCGGTCCCGGCCAGTGCACCAAGAATGCCTCCACTCCTCGTAGCTTCCATGGCTAGCCTCTCCCGACGGCGAACGCACCAAATGAAATAGCCTTCCAAGAACACAAAATTACAGCAGATCCGGGCTCAAGCATGCGAAATATACGAATTGGGGTGCCCCATAGCCATGAAAGCTGCAAGAAGCTCTCAAGAAACACACATATACACACACACACCATCTATTCTCTCATCGCTCTCTCTAGGAAAACACCATAGCCATATACCCACACAATGAAAAGCTACCTAGTGTAGAGCACACAGAAGATAGACAAGACAATCATCCTCACCATCCTCTTCTCCTTCCTCCATAGCTAGGAAATATTCAAGAACAAGGAAGAGACAAGAGAGAGGCAAGAGTTGTGCTCAAAACCAAGAGAGTTAGAAAGGAACGTGAAAGAGGTTGATAAAGGAAGAGAGAGACTCTAACTTCCTCAACCACCCACATCCCACGATCCTTCTTTTCCCCTTTTCTTTATTTGATTCCAAATATTCAAAAGTACATAATGTTTGAACTTTAGGCTTGCTTCATTTTGTGAATACATGGCTTGGACCTTACAAAATACTAAGAGAGAGTTTTCATGCTGTGGCTTTACAAATGCGGACCCGCTAATATGCCAAGCATTTACATTAAAAAGGAGTACAAAAGATAAGTACAATTTAGGCATGAATTCCATGAAAGTGTGACTTTTGTCGATGAAGAACCTCCAAACATCACCATAATGCGCCATAATTGGCACCAAAATCCGGGGTTGTCATTTCTCCTCCACTCAGCTGTGAGCGTCCTCGCGAACAAATGTTGATGCAAAACCTCCCATTAACGCATACTTTTAGCTCCTTCACACATCTTCCACACAACTCCCTTTTTCAAGAAACACCCACACTAACTTACACACTCATCACACTCACTCAGTCACTCATCTCTAAACTTACACACTAACACCACCTCACTCAAATGACATAGGATAAGGATGTACAACATCAACCCATTGCTCAAAAGAACACTCACCCACCCTCATGGAAACAAAATGGAAACCCCTTCTTTTGACCCCAAATGAAACCCCATCCAATTTTTTTTCATTATGCTCGCCCACACAAAACATTTAGTAATCAAGCCCTCGACCCGGCACATCCTGCACACAATATGACGTGGAGCGAGCACACAGAATGATGTGTAGAGAGCGTTAACTTTCAGTCCAACGCCGTAACTGCACCCTCAACTATTCCTTCTCCATCGACCTCTGGAGCAGCATTCGAGTTTTTCTCTGCACCTCTTGCAACCAAGCTTGTTGTCATCTCCTCAAAGCTCTTCCGTAAATCTTGTTTGCGCTTCCCCTGCAATCTGCAAGCGTCAAGAAACGCACACACCCATACAATCTTGTCTCTCTTCCCTAGGTACTGCCAGCGCAACAGCTTCTTCATCATCTCCTTCTCGGCTCACAGGGCAACGCCCACTTTCCGCTCCAGTTCAAGTGTGTGCAACAACAACAATTGCCTACTCAGAGAAAGCCCCTCTTGCAGATGCGCTGCCCATTCACTTGAAATAGTCGCCCTTTGCTTCCTTAGATACCTTCTGCACCAGGTTCTTCCACAGGGTAGCATCGATTTTATGGCCTACCTTTGAGCACACATGGGCATGCTTTTGCCCTTCTATTGCAGCTTCCATGATTAGATCGGTCCCGGCCAGTGCACCAAGAATGTCTCCACTCCTCGTAGCTTCCATGGCTAGCCTCTCCCGGCGACGAATGCACCAAATGAAATAGCCTTCCAAGCACACAAAATTACAGCAGATCCGGGCTCAAGCATGCGAAATATACTCATTGGGGTGCCCCATAGCCATGAAAGCTGCAAGAAGCTCTCAAGAAACACACATATACACACACACACCATCTATTCCCTCATCTCTCTCTCTAGCAAAACACCATAACCATATACCCACACAATGAAAAGCTACCTAGTGTAGAGCACACAGAAGATAGACAAGACAATCATCCTCACCATCCTCTTCTCCTTCCTCCATAGCTAGGAAATATTCAAGAACAAGGAAGAGACAAGAGAGAGGCAAGAGTTGTGCTCAAAACCAAGAGAGTTAGAAAGGAACGTGAAAGAGGTTGATAAAGGAAGAGAGAGACTCTAACTTCCTCAACCACCCACATCCCACGACCCTTCTTTTCCCCTTTTCTTTATTTGATTCCAAATATTCAAAAGTACATAATGTTTGAACTTTAGGCTTGCTTCATTTTGTGAATACATGGCTTGGACCTTACAAAATACTAAGAGAGAGTTTTCATGCTGTGGCTTTACAAATGCGGACCCGCTAATATACCAAGCATTTACATTAAAAAGGAGTACAAAAGATAAGTACAATTTAGGCATGAATTCCATGAAAGTGTGACTTTTGTCGATGAAGAACCTCCAAACATCACCATAATGCGCCATAATTGGCACCAAAATCCGGGGTTGTCATTTCTCCTCCACTCAGCTGTGAGCGTCCTCGCGAACAAATGATGATGAAAAACCTCCCATTAACGCATACTTTTAGCTCCTTCACACATCTTCCACACAACTCCCTTGTTCAAGAAACACCCACACTAACTTACACACTCATCACACTTACTCAGTCACTGATCTCTAAACTTACACACTAACACCACCTCACTCAAATGACATAGGATAAGGATGTACAACATCAACCCATTGCTCAAAAGAACACTCACCCACCCTCATGGAAACAAAATGGAAACCCCTTCTTTTGACCTCAAATGAAACCCCATCCAATTTTTTTTCACTATGCTCGCCCACACAAAACATTTAGTAATCAAGCCCTCCCACCCGGCACATCCTGCAACAATATGACGTGGAGCGAGCACACAGAATGATGTGTAGAGAGCGTTAACTTTCTGTCCAATGCCATAACTGCATCCTCAACTATTCCTTCTCCATCGACCTCTGGAGCAGCATTCGAGTTTTTCATTGCACTTCTTGCAACCAAGCTTGTTGTCATCTCCTCCAAGCTCTTCCGTAAATCTTGTTTACGCCTCCCCTGCAATCTGCAAGCGTCAAGAAACGCACACACCCATACAATCTTGTCTCTCTTCTCTGGGTACTGCCAGTGCAACAACAGCTTCTTCATCATCTCCTTCTCGGCTCACAGGGCAACGCCCACTTTCCGCTCCAGTTCAAGTGTGTGCAACAACAACAATTGCCTACTCAGAGAAAGCCCCTCTTGCAAATGCGCTGCCCATTCACTTGAAATAGTCGCCCTTTGCTTCCTTAGATACCTTCTGCACCAGGTTCTTCCATAGGGTAGCATCGATTTTATGGCCTACCTTTGAGCACACATGGGCATGCTTTTGCCCTTCTATTGCAGCTTCCATGATTAGATCGGTCCCGGCCAGTGCACCAAGAATGCCTCCACTCCTCGTAGCTTCCATGGCTAGCCTCTCCCGGCGGCGAACGCACCAAATGAAATAGCCTTCCAAGCACACAAAATTACAGCAGATCCGGGCTCAAGCATGCGAAATATACGCATTGGGGTGCCCCATAGCCATGAAAGCTGCAAGAAGCTCTAAAGAAACACACATATACACACACACACCATCTATTCTCTCATCTCTCTCTCTAGGTAAACACCATAACCATATACCCACACAATGAAAAGCTACCTAGTGTAGAGCACACAGAAGATAGACAAGACAATCATCCTCACCATCCTCTTCTCCTTCCTCCATAGCTAGGAAATATTCAAGAACAAGGAAGAGACAAGAGAGAGGCAAGAGTTGTGCTCAAAACCAAGAGAGTTAGAAAGGAAGGTGAAAGAGGTTGATAAAGGAAGAGAGAGACTCTAACTTCCTCAACCACCCACATCCCACGTCCCTTCTTTTCCCCTTTTCTTTATTTGATTCCAAATATTCAAAAGTACATAATGTTTGAACTTTAGGGTTGCTTCATTTTGTGAATACATGGCTTGGACCTTACAAAATACTAAGAGAGATTTTTCATGCTGTGGCTTTACAAATGCGGACCCGCTAATATGCCAAGCATTTACATTAAAAAGGAGTACAAAAGATAAGTACAATTTAGGCATGAATTCCATGAAAGTGTGACTTTTGTCGATGAAGAACCTCCAAACATCACCATAATGCGCCAAAATTGGCACCAAAATCCGGGGTTGTCATTTCTGCTCCACTTAGCTGTGAGCGTCCTCGCGAACAAATGTTGATGAAAAACCTCCCATTAACGCATACTTTTAGCTCCTTCACACATCTTACAGACAACTCCCTTTTTCAAGAAACACCCACACTAACTTACACACTCATCACACTCACTCAGTCACTCATCTCTAAACTTACACACTAACACCACCTCACTCAAATGACATAGGATAAGGATGTACAACATCAACCCATTGCTCAAAAGAACACTCACCCACCCTCATGGAAACAAAATGGAAACCCCTTCTTTTGACCCCAAATGAAACCCCATCCAATTTTTTTTCACTATGCTCGCCCACACAAAACATTTAGTAATCAAGCCCTCCACCCGGCACATCCTGCAACAATATGACATGGAGCGAGCACACAGAATGATGTGTAGAGAGCGTTAGCTGTCTGTCCAACGCCATAACTGCACCCTCAACTATTCCTTCTCCATCGACCTCTGGAGCAGCATTCGAGTTTTTCTCTGCACTTCTTGCAACCAAGCTTGTTGTCATCTCCTCCAAGCTCTTCCGTAAATCTTGTTTGCGCTTCCCCTGCAATCTGCAAGCGTCAAGAAACGCACACACCCATACAATCTTGTCTCTCTTCTCTAGGTATTGCCAGCGCAACAGCTTCTTCATGATCTCCTTCTCGGCTCACAGGGCAACGCCCACTTTCCGCTCCAGTTCAAGTGTGTGCAACAACAACAATTGCCTACTCAGAGAAACCCCCTCTTGCAGATGCGCTGCCCATTCACTTGAAATAGAGGCCCTTTGCTTCCTTAGATACCTTCTGCACTAGGTTCTTCCACAGGGTAGCATCGATTTTATGGCCTACCTTTGAGCACACATGGGCATGCTTTTGCCCTTCTATTGCAGCTTCCATGATCAGATCGGTCCCGCCCAGTGCACCAAGAATGCCTCCACTCCTCGTAGCTTCCATGGCTAGCCTCTCCCGGCGACGAACGCACCAAATGAAATAGCCTTCCAAGCACACAAAATTACAGTAGATCCGGGCTCAAGCATGCGAAATATACGCATTGGGGTGCCCCATAGCCATGAAAGCTGCAAGAAGCTCTCAAGAAACACACATATACACACACACACCATCTATTGTCTCATCACTCTCTCTAGGAAAACACCATAACCATATACCCACACAATGAAAAGCTACCTAGTGTAGAGCACACAGAAGATAGACAAGACAATCATCGTCACCATCCTCTTCTCCTTCCTCCATAGCTAGGAAATATTCAAGAACAAGGAAGAGACAAGAGAGAGGCAAGAGTTGTGCTCAAAACCAAGAGAGTTAGAAAGGAACGTGAAAGAGGTTGATAAAGGAAGAGAGAGACTCTAACTTCCTCAACCACCCACATCCCACGACCCTTCTTTTCCCCTTTTCTTTATTTGATTCCAAATATTCAAAAGTACATAATGTTTGAACTTTAGGCTTGCTTCATTTTGTGAATACATGGCTTGGACCTTACAAAATACTAAGAGAGATTTTTCATGCTGTGGCTTTACAAATGCGGACCCGCTAATATGCCAAGCATTTACATTAAAAAGGAGTACAAAAGATAAGTACAATTTAGGCATGAATTCCATGAAAAGGTGACTTTTGTCGATGAAGAACCTCCAAACATCACCATAATGCGCCAAAATTGGCACCAAAATCCGGGGTTGTCATTTCTCCTCCACTCAGCTGTGAGCGTCCTCGCGAACAAATGTTGATGAAAAACCTCCCATTAACGCATACTTTTAGCTCCTTCACACATCTTCCACACAACTCCCTTCTTCAAGAAACACCCACACTAACTTACACACTCATCACACTCACTCAGTCACTCATCTCTAAACTTACACACTAACACCACCTCACTCAAATGACATAGGATAAGGATGTACAACATCAACCCATTGCTCAAAAGAACACTCACCCACCCTCATGGAAACAAAATGGAAACCCCTTCTTTTGACCCCAAATGAAACCCCATCCAATTTTTTTTCATTATGCTCGCCCACACAAAACATTTAGTAATCAAGCCCTCGACCCGGCACATCCTGCACACAATATGACGTGGAGCGAGCACACAGAATGATGTGTAGAGAGCGTTAACTTTCTGTCCAACGCCATAACTGCACCCTCAACTATTCCTTCTCCATCGACCTCTGGAGCAGCATTCGAGTTTTTCTCTGCACTTCTTGCAACCAAGCTTGTTGTCATCTCCTCCAAGCTCTTCCGTAAATCTTGTTTGCGCTTCCCCTGCAATCTGCAAGCGTCAAGAAACGCACACACCCATACAATCTTGTCTCTCTTCTCTAGGTACTGCCAGCGCAACAGCTTCTTCATCATCTCCTTCTCGGCTCACAGGGCAACGCCCACTTTCCGCTCCAGTTCAAGTGTGTGCAACAACAACAATTGCCTACTCAGAGAAAGCCCCTCTTGTAGATGCGCTGCCCATTCACTTGAAATAGTCGCCCTTTGCTTCCTTAGATACCTTCTGCACCAGGTTCTTCCACAGGGTAGCATCGATTTTATGGCCTACCTTTGAGCACACATGGGCATGCTTTTGCCCTTCTATTGCAGCTTCCATGATTAGATCGGTCCCGGCCAGTGCACCAAGAATGTCTCCACTCCTCGTAGCTTCCATGGCTAGCCTCTCCCGGCGACGAATGCACCAAATGAAATAGCCTTCCAAGCACACAAAATTACAGCAGATCCGGGCTCAAGCATGCGAAATATACGCATTGGGGTGCCCCATAGCCATGAAAGCTGCAAGAAGCTCTCAAGAAACACACATATACACACACACACCATCTATTCCCTCATCTCTCTCTCTAGCAAAACACCATAACCATATACCCACACAATGAAAAGCTACCTAGTGTAGAGCACACAGAAGATAGACAAGACAATCATCCTCACCATCCTCTTCTCCTTCCTCCATAGCTAGGAAATATTCAAGAACAAGGAAGAGACAAGAGAGAGGCAAGAGTTGTGCTCAAAACCAAGAGAGTTAGAAAGGAACGTGAAAGAGGTTGATAAAGGAAGAGAGAGACTCTAACTTCCTCAACCACCCACATCCCACGACCCTTCTTTTCCCCTTTTCTTTATTTGATTCCAAATATTCAAAAGTACATAATGTTTGAACTTTAGGCTTGCTTCATTTTGTGAATACATGGCTTGGACCTTACAAAATACTAAGAGAGAGTTTTCATGCTGTGGCTTTACAAATGCGGACCCGCTAATATGCCAAGCATTTACATTAAAAAGGAGTACAAAAGATAAGTACAATTTAGGCATGAATTCCATGAAAGTGTGACTTTTGTCGATGAAGAACCTCCAAACATCACCATAATGCGCCATAATTGGCACCAAAATCCGGGGTTGTCATTTCTCCTCCACTCAGCTGTGAGCATCCTCGCGAACAAATGATGATGAAAAACCTCCCATTAACGCATACTTTTAGCTCCTTCACACATCTTCCACACAACTCCCTTGTTCAAGAAACACCCACACTAACTTACACACTCATCACACTTACTCAGTCACTCATCTCTAAACTTACACACTAACACCACCTCACTCAAATGACATAGGATAAGGATGTACAACATCAACCCATTGCTCAAAAGAACACTCACCCACCCTCATGGAAACAAAATGGAAACCCCTTCTTTTGACCTCAAATGAAACCCCATCCAATTTTTTTTCACTATGCTCGCCCACACAAAACATTTAGTAATCAAGCCCTCCCACCCGGCACATCCTGCAACAATATGACGTGGAGCGAGCACACAGAATGATGTGTAGAGAGCGTTAACTTTCTGTCCAATGCCATAACTGCACCCTCAACTATTCCTTCTCCATCGACCTCTGGAGCAGCATTCGAGTTTTTCATTGCACTTCTTGCAACCAAGCTTGTTGTCATCTCCTTCAAGCTCTTTCGTAAATCTTGTTTACGCCTCCCCTGCAATCTGCAAGCGTCAAGAAACGCACACACCCATACAATCTTGTCTCTCTTCTCTGGGTACTGCCAGCGCAACAACAGCTTCTTCATCATCTCCTTCTCGGCTCACAGGGCAACGCCCACTTTCCGCTCCAGTTCAAGTGTGTGCAACAACAACAATTGCCTACTCAAAGAAAGCCCCTCTTGCAAATGCGCTGCCCATTCACTTGAAATAGTCGCCCTTTGCTTCCTTAGATACCTTCTGCACCAGGTTCTTCCATAGGGTAGCATCGATTTTATGGCCTACCTTTGAGCACACATGGGCATGCTTTTGCCCTTCTATTGCAGCTTCCATGATTAGATCGGTCCCGGCCAGTGCACCAAGAATGCCTCCACTCCTCGTAGCTTCCATGGCTAGCCTCTCCCGGCGGGCGAACGCACCAAATGAAATAGCCTTCCAAGCACACAAAATTACAGCAGATCCGGGCTCAAGCATGCGAAATATACGCATTGGGGTGCCCCATAGCCATGAAAGCTGCAAGAAGCTCTCAAGAAACACACATATACACACACACACCATCTATTCTCTCATCTCTCTCTCTAGGTAAACACCATAACCATATACCCACACAATGAAAAGCTAACTAGTGTAGAGCACACAGAAGATAGACAAGACAATCATCCTCACCATCCTCTTCTCCTTCCTCCATAGCTAGGAAATATTCAAGAACAAGGAAGAGACAAGAGAGAGGCAAGAGTTGTGCTCAAAACCAAGAGAGTTAGAAAGGAAGGTGAAAGAGGTTGATAAAGGAAGAGAGAGACTCTAACTTCCTCAACCACCCACATCCCACGTCCCTTCTTTTCCCCTTTTCTTTATTTGATTCCAAATATTCAAAAGTACATAATGTTTGAACTTTAGGCTTGCTTCATTTTGTGAATACATGGCTTGGACCTTACAAAATACTAAGAGAGATTTTTCATGCTGTGGCTTTACAAATGCGAACCCGCTAATATGCCAAGCATTTACATTAAAAAGGAGTACAAAAGATAAGTACAATTTAGGCATGAATTCCATGAAAGTGTGACTTTTGTCGATGAAGAACCTCCAAACATCACCATAATGCGCCAAAATTGGCACCAAAATCCGGGGTTGTCATTTCTGCTCCACTTAGCTGTGAGCGTCCTCGCGAACAAATGTTGATGAAAAACCTCCCATTAACGCATACTTTTAGCTCCTTCACACATCTTACAGACAACTCCCTTTTTCAAGAAACACCCACACTAACTTACACACTCATCACACTCACTCAGTCACTCATCTCTAAACTTACACACTAACACCACCTCACTCAAATGACATAGGATAAGGATGTACAACATCAACCCATTGCTCAAAAGAACACTCACCCACCCTCATGGAAACAAAATGGAAACCCCTTCTTTTGACCCCAAATGAAACCCCATCCAATTTTTTTTCACTATGCTCGCCCACACAAAACATTTAGTAATCAAGCCCTCCACCCGGCACATCCTGCAACAATATGACGTGGAGCGAGCACACAGAATGATGTGTAGAGAGCGTTAACTGTCTGTCCAACGCCATAACTGCACCCTCAACTATTCCTTCTCCATCGACCTCTGGAGCAGCATTCGAGTTTTTCTCTGCACTTCTTGCAACCAAGCTTGTTGTCATCTCCTCCAAGCTCTTCCGTAAATCTTGTTTGCGCTTCCCCTGCAATCTGCAAGCGTCAAGAAACGCACACACCCATACAATCTTGTCTCTCTTCTCTAGGTATTGCCAGCGCAACAGCTTCTTCATGATCTCCTTCTCGGCTCACAGGGCAACGCCCACTTTCCGCTCCAGTTCAAGTGTGTGCAACAACAACAATTGCCTACTCAGAGAAAGCCCCTCTTGCAAATGCGCTGCCCATTCACTTGAAATAGTCGCCCTTTGCTTCCTTAGATACCTTCTGCACTAGGTTCTTCCACACGGTAGCATCGATTTTATGGCCTACCTTTGAGCACACATGGGCATGCTTTTGCCCTTCTATTGCAGCTTCCATGATCAGATCGGTCCCGCCCAGTGCACCAAGAATGCCTCCACTCCTCGTAGCTTCCATGGCTAGCCTCTCCCGGCGACGAACGCACCAAATGAAATAGCCTTCCAAGCACACAAAATTACAGCAGATCCGGGCTCAAGCATGCGAAATATACGCATTGGGGTGCCCCATAGCCATGAAAGCTGCAAGAAGCTCTCAAGAAACACACATATACACACACACACCATCTATTCTCTCATCTCTCTCTCTAGGAAAACACCATAACCATATACCCACACAATGAAAAGCTACCTAGTGTAGAGCACACAGAAGATAGACAAGACAATCATCGTCACCATCCTCTTCTCCTTCCTCCATAGCTAGGACATATTCAAGAACAAGGAAGAGACAAGAGAGAGGCAAGAGTTGTGCTCAAAACCAAGAGAGTTAGAAAGGAACGTGAAAGAGGTTGATAAAGGAAGAGAGAGACTCTAACTTCCTCAACCACCCACATCCCATGACCCTTCTTTTCCCCTTTTCTTTATTTGATTCCAAATATTCAAAAGTAAATAATGTTTGAACTTTAGGCTTGCTTCATTTTGTGAATACATGGCTTGGACCTTACAAAATACTAAGAGAGAGTTTTCATGCTGTGGCTTTACAAATGCGGACCCACTAATATGCCAAGCATTTACATTAAAAAGGAGTACAAAAGATAAGTACAATTTAGGCATGAATTCCATGAAAGTGTGACTTTTGTCGATGAAGAACCTCCAAACATCACCATAATGCGCCAAAATTGGCACCAAAATCCGGGGTTGTCATTTCTCCTCCACTCAGCTGTGAGCGTCCTCGCGAACAAATGTTGATGAAAAACCTCCCATTAACGCATACTTTTAGCTCCTTCACACATCTTCCACACAACTCCCTTGTTCAAGAAACACCCACACTAACTTACACACTCATCACACTCACTCAGTCACTCATCTCTAAACTTACACACTAACACCACCTCACTCAAATGACATAGGATAAGGATGTACAACATCAACCCATTGCTCAAAAGAACACTCACCCACCCTCATGGAAAGAAAATGGAAACCCCTTCTTTTGACCCCAAATGAAACCCCATCCAATTTTTTTTCACTATGCTCGCCCACACAAAACATTTAGTAATCAAGCCCTCCACCCGGCACATCCTGCAACAATATGACGTGGAGCGAGCACACAGAATGATGTGTAGAGAGCGTTAACTGTCTGTCCAACGCCATAACTGCACCCTCAACTATTCCTTCTCCATCGACCTCTGGAGCAGCATTCGAGTTTTTCTCTGCACTTCTTGCAACCAAGCTTGTTGTCATCTCCTCCAAGCTCTTCCGTAAATCTTGTTTGCGCTTCCCCTGCAATCTGCAAGCGTCAAGAAACGCACACACCCATACAATCTTGTCTCTCTTCCCTAGGTACTGCCAGCGCAACAGCTTCTTCATCATCTCCTTCTCGGCTCACAGGGCAACGCCCACTTTCCGCTCCAGTTCAAGTGTGTGCAACAACAACAATTGCCTACTCAGAGAAAGCCCCTCTTGCAGATGCGCTGCCCATTCACTTGAAATAGTCGCCCTTTGCTTCCTTAGATACCTTCTGCACACCAGGTTCTTCCATAGGGTAGCATCGATTTTATGGCCTACCTTTGAGCACACATGGGCATGCTTTTGCCCTTCTATTGCAGCTTCCATGATTAGATCGGTCCCGGCCAGTGCACCAAGAATGCCTCCACTCCTCGTAGCTTCCATGGCTAGCCTCTCCCGGCGACGAACGCACCAAATGAAATAGCCTTCCAAGCACACAAAATTACAGCAGATCCGGGCTCAAGCATGCGAAATATACGCATTGGGGTGCCCCATAGCCATGAAAGCTGCAAGAAGCTCTCAAGAAACACACATATACACACACACACCATCTATTCTCTCATCTCTCTCTCTAGGAAAACACCATAGCCATATACCCACACAATGAAAAGCTACCTACTAGTGTAGAGCACACAGAAGATAGACAAGACAATCATCCTCACCATCCTCTTCTCCTTCCTCCATAGCTAGGAAATATTCAAGAACAAGGAAGAGACAAGAGAGAGGCAAGAGTTGTGCTCAAAACCAAGAGAGTTAGAAAGGAACGTGAAAGAGGTTGATAAAGGAAGAGAGAGACTCTAACTTCCTCAACCACCCACATCCCACGACCCTTCTTTTCCCCTTTTCTTTATTTGATTCCAAATATTCAAAAGTACATAATGTTTGAACTTTAGGCTTGCTTCATTTTGTGAATACATGGCTTGGACCTTACAAAATACTAAGAGAGATTTTTCATGCTGTGGCTTTACAAATGCGGACCCGCTAATATGCCAAGCATTTACATTAAAAAGGAGTACAAAAGATAAGTACAATTTAGGCATGAATTCCATGAAAGTGTGACTTTTGTCGATGAAGAACCTCCAAACATCACCATAATGCGCCAAAATTGGCACCAAAATCTGGGGTTGTCATTTCTCCTCCAGTCAGCTGTGAGCGTCCTCGCGAACAAATGTTGATAAAAAACCTCCCATTAACGCATACTTTTAGCTCCTTCACACATCTTCCACACAACTCCCTTTTTCAAGAAACACCCACACTAACTTACACACTCATCACACTCACTCAGTCACTCATCTCTAAACTTACACACTAACACCACCTCACTCAAATGACATAGGATAAGGATGTACAACATCAACCCATTGCTCAAAAGAACACTCACCCACCCTCATGGAAACAAAATGGAAACCCCTTCTTTTGACCCCAAATGAAACCCCATGCAATTTTTTTTCACTATGCTCGCCCACACAAAACATTTAGTAATCAAGCCCTCCACCCGGCACATCCTGCAACAATATGACGTGGAGCGAGCACACAGAATGATGTGTAGAGAGCGTTAACTGTCTGTCCAACGCCATAACTGCACCCTCAACTATTCCTTCTCCATCGACCTCTGGAGCAGCATTCGAGTTTTTCTCTGCACTTCTTGCAACCAAGCTTGTTGTCATCTCCTCCAAGCTCTTCCGTAAATCTTGTTTGCGCTTCCCCTGCAATCTACAAGCGTCAAGAAACGCACACACCCATACAATCTTGTCTCTCTTCTCTAGGTACTGCCAGCGCAACAGCTTCTTCATCATCTCCTTCTCGGCTCACAGGGCAACGCCCACTTTCCGCTCCAGTTCAAGTGTGTGCAACAACAACAATTGCCTACTCAGAGAAAGCCCCTCTTGCAGATGCGCTGCCCATTCACTTGAAATAGTCGCCCTTTGCTTCCTTAGATACCTTCTGCACAGGTTCTTCCACAGGGTAGCATCGATTTTATGGCCTACCTTTGAGCACACATGGGCATGCTTTTGCCCTTCTATTGCAGCTTCCATGATTAGATCGGTCCCGGCCAGTGCACCAAGAATGCCTCCACTCCTCGTAGCTTCCATGGCTAGCCTCTCCCGGCGACGAACGCACCAAATGAAATAGCCTTCCAAGCACACAAAATTACAGTAGATCCGGGCTCAAGCATGCGAAATATACGCATTGGGGTGCCCCATAGCCATGAAAGCTGCAAGAAGCTCTCAAGAAACACACATATACACACACACACCATCTATTCTCTCATCTCTCTCTCTAGGAAAACACCATAACCATATACCCACACAATGAAAAGCTACCTAGTGTAGAGCACACAGAAGATAGACAAGACAATCATCGTCACCATCCTCTTCTCCTTCCTCCATAGCTAGGAAATATTCAAGAACAAGGAAGAGACAAGAGAGAGGCAAGAGTTGTGCTCAAAACCAAGAGAGTTAGAAAGGAACGTGAAAGAGGTTGATAAAGGAAGAGAGAGACTCTAACTTCCTCAACCACCCACATCCCACGACCCTTCTTTTCCCCTTTTCTTTATTTGATTCCAAATATTCAAAAGTACATAATGTTTGAACTTTAGGCTTGCTTCATTTTGTGAATACATGGCTTGGACCTTACAAAATACTAAGAGAGATTTTTCATGGTGTGGCTTTACAAATGCGGACCCGCTAATATGCCAAGCATTTACATTAAAAAGGAGTACAAAAGATAAGTACAATTTAGGCATGAATTCCATGAAAGTGTGACTTTTGTCGATGAAGAACCTCCAAACATCACCATAATGCGCCAAAATTGGCACCAAAATCCGGGGTTGTCATTTCTCCTCCACTCAGCTGTGAGCGTCCTCGCGAACAAATGTTGATGAAAAACCTCCCATTAACGCATACTTTTAGCTCCTTCACACATCTTCCACACAACTCCCTTGTTTCAGAAACACCCACACTAACTTACACACTCATCACACTCACTCAGTCACTCATCTCTAAACTTACACACTAACACCACCTCACTCAAATGACATAGGATAAGGATGTACAACATCAACCCATTGCTCAAAAGAACACTCACCCACCCTCATGGAAAGAAAATGGAAACCCCTTCTTTTGACCCCAAATGAAACCCCATCCAATTTTTTTCCACTATGCTCGCCCACACAAAACATTTAGTAATCAAGCCCTCCACCCGGCACATCCTGCAACAATATGACGTGGAGCGAGCACACAGAATGATGTGTAGAGAGCGTTAACTTTCTGTCCAACGCCATAACTGCACCCTCAACTATTCCTTCTCCATCGACCTCTGGAGCAGCATTCGAGTTTTTCTCTGCACTTCTTGCAACCAAGCTTGTTGTCATCTCCTCCAAGCTCTTCCGTAAATCTTGTTTGCGCTTCCCCTGCAATCTGCAAGCGTCAAGAAACGCACACACCCATACAATCTTGTCTCTCTTCTCTAGGTACTGCCAGCGCAACAGCTTCTTCATCATCTCCTTCTCGGCTCACAGGGCAACGCCCACTTTCCGCTCCAGTTCAAGTGTGTGCAACAACAACAATTGCCTACTCAGAGAAAGCCCCTCTTGTAGATGCGCTGCCCATTCACTTGAAATAGTCGCCCTTTGCTTCCTTAGATACCTTCTGCACCAGGTTCTTCCACAGGGTAGCATCGATTTTATGGCCTACCTTTGAGCACACATGGGCATGCTTTTGCCCTTCTATTGCAGCTTCCATGATTAGATCGGTCCCGGCCAGTGCACCAAGAATGCCTCCACTCCTCGTAGCTTCCATGGCTAGCCTCTCCCGGCGACGAACGCACCAAATGAAATAGCCTTCCAAGCACACAAAATTACAGCAGATCCGGGCTCAAGCATGCAAAATATATGCATTGGGGTGCCCCATAGCCATGAAAGCTGCAAGAAGCTCTCATGAAACACACATATACACACACACACACCATCTATTCTCTCATCTCTCTCTCTAGGAAAACACCATAACCATATACCCACACAATGAAAAGCTACCTAGTGTAGAGCACACAGAAGATAGACAAGACAATCATCCTCACCATCCTCTTCTCCTTCCTCCATAGCTAGGAAATATTCAAGAACAAGGAAGAGACAAGAGAGAGGCAAGAGTTGTGCTCAAAACCAAGAGAGTTAGAAAGGAACGTGAAAGAGGTTGATAAAGGAAGAGAGAGACTCTAACTTCCTCAACCACCCACATCCCACGACCCTTCTTTTCCCCTTTTCTTTATTTGATTCCAAATATTCAAAAGTACATAATGTTTGAACTTTAGGCTTGCTTCATTTTGTGAATACATGGCTTGGACCTTACAAAATACTAAGAGAGAGTTTTCATGCTGTGGCTTTACAAATGCGGACCCGCTAATATGCCAAGCATTTACATTAAAAAGGAGTACAAAAGATAAGTACAATTTAGGCATGAATTCCATGAAAGTGTGACTTTTGTCGATGAAGAACCTCCAAACATCACCATAATGCGCCAAAATTGGCACCAAAATCCGGGGTTGTCATTTCTCCTCCACTCAGCTGTGAGCGTCCTCGCGAACAAATGTTGATGAAAAACCTCCCATTAACGCATACTTTTAGCTCCTTCACACATCTTCCACACAACTCCCTTGTTCAAGAAACACCCACACTAACTTACACACTCATCACACTCACTCAGTCACTCATCTCTAAACTTACACACTAACACCACCTCACTCAAATGACATAGGATAAGGATGTACAACATCAACCCATTGCTCAAAAGAACACTCACCCACCCTCATGGAAACAAAATGGAAACCCCTTCTTTTGACCCCAAATGAAACCCCATCCAAATTTTTTTCACTATGCTCGCCCACACAAAACATTTAGTAATCAAGCCCTCCACCCGGCACATCCTGCAACAATATGATGGGAGCGAGCACACAGAATGATGTGTAGAGAGCGTTAACTTTCTGTCCAACGCCATAACTGCACCCTCAACTATTCCTTCTCCATCGACCTCTGGAGCAGCATTCGAGTTTTTCTCTGCACTTCTTGCAACCAAGCTTGTTGTCATCTCCTCCAAGCTCTTCCGTAAATCTTGTTTGCGCTTCCCGTGCAATCTACAAGCGTCAAGAAACGCACACACCCATACAATCTTGTCTCTCTTCTCTGGGTGTATTGCCCGCACAACAGCTTCTTCATCATCTCCTTCTCGGCTCACAGGGCAACGCCCACTTTCCGCTCCAGTTCAAGTGTGTGCAACAACAACAATTGCCTACTCAGAGAAAGCCCCTCTTGCAGATGCGCTGCCCATTCACTTGAAATAGTCGCCCTTTGCTTCCTTAGATACCTTCTGCACCAGGTTCTTCCATAGGGTAGCATCGATTTTATGGCCTACCTTTGAGCACACATGGGCATGCTTTTTCCCTTCTATTGCAGCTTCCATGATTAGATCGGTCCCGACTAGTGCACCAAGAATGCCTCCACTCCTCGTAGCTTCCATGGTGGCTAGCCTCTCCCGACGGCGAACGCACCAAATGAAATAGCCTTCAAGCACACGAAATTACAATAGATCCGGGCTCAAGCATGCGAAATATACGCATTGGGGTGCCCCATAGCCATGTAAGCTGCAAGAAGCTCTCAAGAAACACACATATACACACACACCATCTATTCTCTCATCTCTCTCTCTAGGAAAACACCATAGCCATATACCCACACAATGAAAAGCTACCTAGTGTAGAGCACACAGAAGATCGACAAGACAATCATCCTCACCATCCTCTTCTCCTTCCTCCATAGCTAGGAAATATTCAAGAACAAGGAAGAGACAAGAGAGAGGCAAGAGTTGTGCTCAAAACCAAGAGAGTTAGAAAGGAACGTGAAAGAGGTTGATAAAGGAAGAGAGAGACTCTAACTTCCTCAACCACCCACATCCCACGACCCTTCTTTTCCCCTTTTCTTTATTTGATTCCAAATATTCAAAAGTACATAATGTTTGAACTTTAGGCTTGCTTCATTTTGTGAATACATGGCTTGGACCTTACAAAATACTAAGAGAGAGTTTTCATGCTGTGGCTTTACAAATGCGGACCCGCTAATATGCCAAGCATTTACATTAAAAAGGAGTACAAAAGATAAGTACATTTTAGGCATGAATTCCATGAAAGTGTGACTTTTGTCGATGAAGAACCTCCAAACATCACCATAATGCGCCAAAATTGGCACCAAAATCCGGGGTTGTCATTTCTCCTCCACTCAGCTGTGAGCGTCCTCGCGAACAAATGTTGATGAAAAACCTCCCATTAACGCATACTTTTAGCTCCTTCACACATCTTCCACACAACTCTCTTGTTCAAGAAACACCCACACTAACTTACACACTCATCACACTCACTCAGTCACTCATCTCTAAACTTACACACTAACACCACCTCACTCAAATGACATAGGATAAGGATGTACAACATCAACCCATTGCTCAAAAGAACACTCACCCACCCTCATGGAAACAAAATGGAAACCCCTTCTTTTGACCCCAAATGAAACCCCATCCAATTTTTTTTCACTATGCTCGCCCACACAAAACATTTAGTAATCAAGCCCTCCACCCGGCACATCCTGCAACAATATGACGTGGAGCGAGCACACAGAATGATGTGTAGAGAGCGTTAACTTTCTGTCCAATGCCATAACTGCACCCTCAACTATTCCTTCTCCATCGACCTCTAGAGCAGCATTCAAGTTTTTCTTTGCACTTCTTGCAACCAAGCTTGTTGTCATCTCCTCCAAGCTCTTCCGTAAATCTTGTTTGCGCTTCCCCTGCAATCTGCAAGCGTCAAGAAACGCACACACCCATACAATCTTGTCTCTCTTCTCTGGGTACTGCCAGCGCAATAGCTTCGTCATCATCTCCTTCTCGGCTCACAGGGCAACGCCCACTTTCCGCTCCAGTCCAAGTGTGTGCAACAACAACAATTGCCTACTCAGAGAAAGCCCCTCTTGCAGATGCGCTGCCCATTCACTTGAAATAGTCGCCCTTTTCTTCCTTAGATACCTTCTGCACACCAGGTTCTTCTATAGGGTAGCATCGATTTTATGGCCTACCTTTGAGCACACATGGGCATGCTTTTGCCCTTCTATTGAAGCTTCCATGATTAGATCGGTCCCGACTAGTGCACCAAGAATGCCTCCACTCCTCGTAGCTTCCATGGTGGCTAGCCTCTCCCGACGGCGAACGCACCAAATGAAATAGCCTTCAAGCACACGAAATTACAATAGATCCGGGCTCAAGCATGCGAAATATACGCATTGGGGTGCCCCATAGCCATGTAAGCTGCAAGAAGCTCTCAAGAAACACACATATACACACACACCATCTATTCTCTCATCTCTCTCTCTAGGAAAACACCATAGCCATATACCCACACAATGAAAAGCTACCTAGTGTAGAGCACACAGAAGATCGACAAGACAATCATCCTCACCATCCTCTTCTCCTTCCTCCATAGCTAGGAAATATTCAAGAACAAGGAAGAGACAAGAGAGAGGCAAGAGTTGTGCTCAAAACCAAGAGAGTTAGAAAGGAACATGAAAGAGGTTGATAAAGGAAGAGAGAGACTCTAACTTCCTCAACCACCCACATCCCACGACCCTTCTTTTCCCCTTTTCTTTATTTGATTCCAAATATTCAAAAGTACATAATGTTTGAACTTTAGGCTTGCTTCATTTTGTGAATACATGGCTTGGACCTTACAAAATACTAAGAGAGAGTTTTCATGCTGTGGCTTTACAAATGCGGACCCGCTAATATGCCAAGCATTTACATTAAAAAGGAGTACAAAAGATAAGTACATTTTAGGCATGAATTCCATGAAAGTGTGACTTTTGTCGATGAAGAACCTCCAAACATCACCATAATGCGCCAAAATTGGCACCAAAATCCGGGGTTGTCATTTCTCCTCCACTCAGCTGTGAGCGTCCTCGCGAACAAATGTTGATGAAAAACCTCCCATTAACGCATACTTTTAGCTCCTTCACACATCTTCCACACAACTCTCTTGTTCAAGAAACACCCACACTAACTTACACACTCATCACACTCACTCAGTCACTCATCTCTAAACTTACACACTAACACCACCTCACTCAAATGACATAGGATAAGGATGTACAACATCAACCCATTGCTCAAAAGAACACTCACCCACCCTCATGGAAACAAAATGGAAACCCCTTCTTTTGACCCCAAATGAAACCCCATCCAATTTTTTTTCACTATGCTCGCCCACACAAAACATTTAGTAATCAAGCCCTCCACCCGGCACATCCTGCAACAATATGACGTGGAGCGAGCACACAGAATGATGTGTAGAGAGCGTTAACTTTCTGTCCAATGCCATAACTGCACCCTCAACTATTCCTTCTCCATCGACCTCTAGAGCAGCATTCAAGTTTTTCTCTGCACTTCTTGCAACCAAGCTTGTTGTCATCTCCTCCAAGCTCTTCCGTAAATCTTGTTTGCGCTTCCCCTGCAATCTGCAAGCGTCAAGAAACGCACACACCCATACAATCTTGTCTCTCTTCTCTGGGTACTGCCAGCGCAATAGCTTCGTCATCATCTCCTTCTCGGCTCACAGGGCAACGCCCACTTTCCGCTCCAGTCCAAGTGTGTGCAACAACAACAATTGCCTACTCAGAGAAAGCCCCTCTTGCAGATGCGCTGCCCATTCACTTGAAATAGTCGCCCTTTTCTTCCTTAGATACCTTCTGCACACCAGGTTCTTCTATAGGGTAGCATCGATTTTATGGCCTACCTTTGAGCACACATGGGCATGCTTTTGCCCTTCTATTGAAGCTTCCATGATTAGATCGGTCCCGGCCAGTGCACCAAGAATGCCTCCACTCCTCGTAGCTTCCATGGCTAGCCTCTCCCGGCGGCGAATGCACCAAATGAAATAGCCTTCCAAGCACACAAAATTACAGCAGATCCGGGCTCAAGCATTGGAAATATATGCATTGGGGTGCCCCATAGCCATGAAAGCTGCAAGAAGCTCTCAAGAAACACACATATACACACACACACCATCTATTCTCTCATCTCTCTCTCTAGGAAAACACCATAACCATATACCCACACAATGAAAAGCTACCTAGTGTAGAGCACATAGAAGATAGACAAGACAATCATCCTCACCATCCTCTTCTCCTTCCTCCATAGCTAGGAAATATTCAAGAACAAGGAAGAGACAAGAGAGAGGCAAGAGTTGTGCTCAAAACCAAGAGAGTTAGAAAGGAACGTGAAAGAGGTTGATAAAGGAAGAGAGAGACTCTAACTTCCTCAACTACCCACATCCCACGACCCTTCTTTTCCCCTTTTCTTTATTTGATTCCAAATATTCAAAAGTACATAATGTTTGAACTTTAGGCTTGCTTCATTTTGTAAATACATGGCTTGGACCTTACAAAATACTAAGAGAGAGTTTTCATGCTGTGGCTTTACAAATGCGGACCCGCTAATATGCCAAGCATTTACATTAAAAAGGAGTACAAAAGATAAGTACAATTTAGGCATGAATTCCATGAAAGTGTGACTTTTGTCGATGAAGAACCTCCAAACATCACCATAATGCGCCAAAATTGGCACCAAAATCTGGGGTTGTCATTTCTGCTCCACTTAGCTGTGAGCGTCCTCGCGAACAAATGTTGATGAAAAACCTCCCATTAACGCATACTTTTAGCTCCTTCACACATCTTCCACACAACTCCCTTGTTCAAGAAACACCCACACTAACTTACACACTCATCACACTCACTCAGTCACTCATCTCTAAACTTACACACTAACACCACCTCACTCAAATGACATAGGATAAGGATGTACAACATCAACCCATTGCTCAAAAGAACACTCACCCACCCTCATGGAAACAAAATGGAAACCCCTTCTTTTGACCCCAAATGAAACCCCATCCAATTTTTTTTCACTATGCTCGCCCACACAAAACATTTAGTAATCAAGCCCTCCACCCGGCACATCTTGCAACAATATGACGTGGAGCGAGCACACAGAATGATGTGTAGAGAGCGTTAACTTTCTATCCAATGCCATAACTGCACCCTCAACTATTCCTTCTCCATCGACCTCTGGAGCAGCATTCGAGTTTTTCTCTGCACTTCTTGCAACCAAGCTTGTTGTCATCTCCTCCAAGCTCTTCCGTAAATCTTGTTTGCGCTTCCCCTGCAATCTGCAAGCGTCAAGAAATGCACACACCCATACAATCTTGTCTCTCTTCTCTAGGTACTGCCAGCGCAACAGCTTCTTCATCATCTCCTTCTTGGCTCACAGGGCAACGCCCACTTTCCGCTCCAGTTCAAGTGTGTGCAACAACAACAATTGCCTACTCAGAGAAAGCCCCTCTTGCAGATGCGCTACCCATTCACTTGAAATAGTCGCCCTTTGCTTCCTTAGATACCTTCTGCACCAGGTTCTTCCACAGGGTAGCATCAATTTTATGGCCTACCTTTTGAAAGGATGCAGGGGGGAAGAGAGCTTGAGCTCTTGCAAGCACACACACACAATCACAAAACCCTAATAGAGAACACACAAGGTGAGAGGCTGAAAATCTTCTTCTTCTCTACTCAACACTCAACACACCATATACAAGAATAAGAGTACACACAATATGAAAGGTACTCAACCAAATACATACACGGGTTCTCTATAGTGTGAACCCGACTAAATGAGCTGGCGCTATAACTATGCCAGTCTCTAGAGTGGCTGTCACACAGCCTGTCATCCCACTGGCCGCATATCACCCAAGATCTCACCAACCATGCCAGTGGTGTAAGTGTGGGGCCTATCCCCCAGGCGGGTCATCAGTGTCCACCGCCTCACTAGACGAGGTCGATATCTCAACACTCCTCCTCGAGCTCAACTGCATCTCATGTACACCAAGCGAAGCCCTGAATCTGCGGAGCTTCTCTGTACCCAATGCTTTGGTGAAGATGTCAGCTACCTGATCCTCTGTGATGACATAAACAAGGTCAAGGTCTCCTGCCAAGACCTTCTCTCTGACGAAGTGGTAGTGGACCTCTATGTGCTTCGTACGAGCATGAAAGACTGGGTTCCTGGCCAACTGTATACTGCTAATGTTGTCACAGAAAATGACAACTTGTCTATCCACTGATAGACCCAAATCTGCAAGTAGCTTTCTCAACCAAGCTACCTCACATGCTGCCATAGCAGCTCCTCTGTACTCGGCCTCTGTACTCGATAGAGCAACCGTAGGCTGCTTCTTGCTGCTCCAAGTCATAGCAGCACTCCCCAAAGAAAACATGAATCCACTGGTAGATCTTCTATCTGAGATACTACCAGCCCAATCAGCATCTGTGTACCCATGTACACATATCTCTGTCCTAGTCTCATAGAATAGTCCACAATGCAAAGTAGACTTCACATACCTCAGTATGCGTCTCACTGCATCCAAATGCGGTTTTCGTGGAACCTGCATAAACTGACTCACCAACCCAACAGCATAGCTCAAATCTGGTCTGGTGATCGTCATGTAGATCAAACTTCCTACTATGCTCCTGTACATAGTAGGATCCTCCAAGATCTCTCCTGAATCTGCACTCAACTTGCCATTCTGATCCAATGGCACAGAAATAGGCTTACAGCCTGTCATACCATACTTGGACAACATGTCCAAGCCATACTGTCTCTGCAGTAATCCAATACCATGTGGTGACCTAATCACCTCAATGCCCAAGAAATATCTGAGCTCCCCCAGATCCTTCATCTCAAACTTCTGTTTAAGCAAGATCTTTACATCAAAGATCTCTACATCATGGTCCCCCGTAATGATCAAGTCATCTACATAGATGACAACAAGCACAACTCCTCTATCACCATGTCTCACATACAATGAGAAATCTGCATTGGCTACATGAAAGCCAATAGTGACAAGATATTCCGAAATCTTGTCAGACCACCATGCTCTTGGTGCTTGCTTTAAGCCATACAAGGCTTTCTTCAACCTGCAAACATGCTCGGGGTGACCCACATCCTCATAACCAGGTGGCTGCAACATATACACCTCTTCTTGCAAATCCCCATGCAAGAATGCATTCTTTACATCCATCTCATGTAAAGACCATTGCTTTGACGCAGCCACTGCTATCACAACTCTCACCGTTGCCATCTTGGCAACTGGGCTGAAAGTTTCCTCATAATCAATCCCATATGTCTGCGCATATCCTTTGGCTACCAATCTAGCCTTGTACCTGTTTATGCTTCCATCACTGTTATGTTTAACTTTGTACACCCACTTGCATCCAATGGCTTTCTTGCCTTCTGGCAATTGCACTAAATCCCAAGTTTCATTTCCATATAGTGCATCCATCTCCTCATCCATAGCTTTCTCCCAACACACATTTCCAACAGCCTCATCAATGCATGTGGGCTCAACAACCTGCACAACCTTTGCCATATATGCATAGTGATGTGCCACATAACCATCATAGGTAAATCTCTGCACAGGATTTCTCACTCTCCCAGATCTTCGCAGCTTCTCATTCATGGCTTCCATAGCCTTCTTTACACCAGAGGTGTTCTCATAGCTGGGATCCCAAGCTCCTCATCAAGGCTCATATCTGAGCCACTAGACTCCCCATCAACATGAGAATGCCCTGCAGAAATGTCAGGCATACCAAGGGGCTCAACCACTTTCTCTTTTCCTTTACGTGATGTAGTAATCACATTTGCAGGACTGGTATTATGACGCAGCCTGCCACTCCATGGTCTATCAACAGACCCACTAGATGAGGACTCTCCTGGTCCACTCAAAGACTGTGATTGCTGACCTGCATTCTGTGCAACCACACTTCCACTCACATCAGCCCCAACAGCTTCTTTCTCAGCAGCATACCAGCTGCTCATCTCATCAAAGACAACATCCCTGCTTACCCTCAACTCACGTGTAGCAGGGTTATAACACCTGTATCCCTTTTGCTCAAGGGAATATCCAATAAACACACATTTTTCAGCTTTCGGATCCAGCTTAGTTCTCAGCTCATCTGGCACATGCACATATGCAATGCATCCAAAGACTTTCAGATGAGATAAATTTGGTTTTCTGCCAGTAAACCTCTCCTCTGGAGTTACATCATGTATGGCTGCAGTTGGAGTCCTGTTCATGATGTATACTGCTGTAGAAACAGCCTCAGCCCAATAGCAATGCGGCATATTCTTCTCTTCCATCAATGCTCGCGCAATCTCAGCAATGTGCCTGTTTTTCCGCTCAGCAACTCCATTTTGCTGCGGAGTGTATCTGCATGTAAACTGTCTCCGAATACCATTCTTCTTCAAAAATTCAGAGAACTCATTGGAGAAGTACTCTCCCCCTCCATCTGACCTTAGGCACTTTACATATTTCCCTGTTTGCTTTTCAACCAAAACTCTGAAATTCTGAAAGTGAGTGAACACCTCACTCTTCTCCTTCATGAAATATACCCACACTTTTCTTGTGTGGTCATCATCAATGAAAGTGACATAGTACCTGCAGCCTCCCATAGACACGGTCTTCGTAGGACCCCATACATCTGAATGCACAACATCTAGTGCATTTCTGCTCACATATCTGTTACGTGGAAACACATGCTTTGTTTGCTTCCCAAATTGGCATGCTTCACATATTTTCTGCATACCTTCCACTTTAAATTTTGGCAGCCCTGTCACAATTCCTTTCGTCTGCATAGACTTCAATCTCTGCACATTTACATGTCCAATTCTTTTATGCCATATGTCTGTGTCTGCAACAACTCCTGAACCATTTGCAAACATCGCAGCACTCATTTCAGGCATGTCTACATTCAACGTAAACATTCTGCCCACTCTGTTGCCTTTTGCAACCAACCTGCACTTGTCTTTAAAGTCTTCGACATAACACCCATCAGGGTTAAACCTAACCTGCAAACCCTGCTCAATCATCTGGCCAACTGAAACCATATTCTTTGTTATGTTCGGTACATGAAGTACATCTGCAAGGTACTTCACTTTGCCATCCTGCATAGACAATGGCACATCTCCAATGTGGGCAATTGGATGAGCAATGTCATCCCCTGTTTCCACAAAACCTGGTCTTTCCGGGTTTTTCATCTCCTTGAACCACTCCCCATGACTCATCATGTGGTTCGAAGCGCCTGAATCCAAATACCATACATTATCTTTTTGTGCTGCATCAACATTTTCAGACATGGCATTCACAACATGCTGCATAACAAACAACCTTTCATTATCCTCATTATTTCTGCTTGAGGATGCATAGTTGTTTTGCTGCACTTTCCCATTTTGCATGTCAGCCTGCTTCTTATAACATTCTGACTGCACATGTCCAGGCTTACCACAATAATAGCATTCACGTGCATCATTATATTGCCTTTGCCAATTTCCACGGCCTCTTTGACTCCCCCTGCCTCTGAATTTGCCTCTTCCACCTGCGTGTTGTTGTTGTTGTTGCTGACTCTGGGACTGTTGTTGCTGCTGCTGCTGCTGGCCATAATTTTGATTACCTGTTCGGCCACCTCCTTGACCGCGTCCACGGCCTCCTATACCTCGTCCTCTTTCTGAACTCGTGTAGAAGGCCTGTTGCTCTGAACTATTTTTGCTTTGTGAAGACTGTTGGTCTTCACCCAAGTTCTTCTCTTCGATAATCAGCAGACACCAAATCTGTAAAGTTGGGAATGTTTTCCCGAGTCTGAATAGACATCTTAAACGCCTTGTATTGTGGCCCGAGACCACGTAGACAGACTTCCACCTTGTCATCATCATCTACTGACACACCAATAGATGCAAGGGATTCCACAATACCCTTTATCTTCAGCGCATAGTCATTCACAGACATGCTCTTTTTCTCCACAGTATGAAGTTCATTCTTCAACTGTATCTTGCGTGCCTTGGTATTTGTTTCATAAAGCTTTACCAAGGTGTCCCATGCCTCCTTGGGGGACTTGGCATCCTGAATGTGCCCAATCATGGTGTCCTGTATACTAATGGAAAGCCAATACATAACCTTCCTGGCTCCTTGGTTCGAGTCTTTAAACTCATTCACATCTGCAGCAATCGGTACCGGCCGGTATCTCCGGTGCCTCTTCATGTTCACCTTCTATGTAGTCCCAATAACCTTTTCCCATCAGGAAATTTGTCAACCTGAACCTCCAAGCATGGAAGTTATTCTTATCCAGCTTCTCAGCCACAATCTGTGTTATGCCATCATTAGACATCTTGCCAAACACACAATTTCACCAGAAACTGCACTCTGGTTTTTCTGCACAACCTGCAGTATTTTCTGCACAGCGGTACTGTAGTACTCTCAAATGTCACAACCAGTGACTTCAATGTGCATACATACACCCAATGGCAACTGTAGACCTCTTTGCAGCACCCACAGTTTCTGCACAGTCAATCTGTCTTCCTGCAGTTCTTAAAACATAGTTCTGCAGAGAATCGATGACTTACCCGCAGTGCTCGAAATCGCCTGCTTTCTGAAAAACGGAGGTCCAGACGCGCCCGAAACGCGTTTTCGGCCCGAAAATTTCAGTCCATATAGCTTCACTCCCGCGAAGAAAGCTCCTCAATCGGAGATCGTTTGCCGGTGCCTCCCGCCGACAAGGGTGTAGTCACCAACGCAATAGGGAAGAGTAGTTGAAGCTCTTACCCTCGTACCGCTTCCTGTGGTTCTCTTGCTTGCAGCTCAGCCCTTAGCACGAACCAGGCTCTGATACCATGAAAAGATGCAGGGGGGAAGAGAGCTTGAGCTCTTGCAAGCACACACACACACTCACAAAACCCTAATAGAGAACACACAAGGTGAGAGGCTGAAAATCTTCTTCTTCTCTACTCAACACTCAACACACCATATACAAGAATAAGAGTACACACAATATGAAAGGTACTCAACCAAATACATACACGGGTTCTCTATAGTGTGAACCCGACTAAATGAACTGGCGCTATAACTATGCCAGTCTCTAGAGTGGCTGTCACACAGCCTGTCATCCCACTGGCCGCATATCACCCAAGATCTCACCAACCATGCCAGTGGTGTAAGTGTGGGGCCTATCCCCCAGGAGGGTCATCAGTGTCCACCGCCTCACTAGACGAGCTCGATATCTCAACACCTTTGAGCACACATGGGCATGCTTTTGCCCTTCTATTGCAGCTTCCATGATTAGATCGGTCCCGACCAGTGCACCAAGAATGCCTCCACTCCTCGTAGCTTCCATGGCTAGCCTCTCCCGGCGGCGAACGCACCAAATGAAATAGGCTTCCAAGCACACAAAATTACAGCAGATCCGGGCTCAAGCATGCGAAATATACGCATTGGGGTGCCCCATAGCCATGAAAGCTGCAAGAAGCTCTCAAGAAACACACATATACACACACACACCATCTATTCTCTCATCTCTCTCTCTAGGAAAACACCATAACCATATACCCACACAATGAAAAGCTACCTACTAGTGTAGAGCACACAGAAGATAGACAAGACAATCATCCTCACCATCCTCTTCTCCTTCCTCCATAGCTAGGAAATATTCAAGAACAAGGAAGAGACAAGAGAGAGGCAAGAGTTGTGCTCAAAACCAAGAGAGTTAGAAAGGAACGTGAAAGAGGTTGATAAAGGAAGAGAGAGACTCTAACTTCCTCAACCACCCACATCCCACGACCCTTCTTTTCCCCTTTTCTTTATTTGATTCCAAATATTCAAAAGTACATAATGTTTGAACTTTAGGCTTGCTTCATTTTGTGAATACATGGCTTGGACCTTACAAAATACTAAGAGAGAGTTTTCATGCTGTGGCTTTACAAATGCGGACCCGCTAATATGCCAAGCATTTACATTAAAAAGGAGTACAAAAGATAAGTACAATTTAGGCATGAATTCCATGAAAGTGTGACTTTTGTCGATGAAGAACCTCCAAACATCACCATAATGCGCCAAAATTGGCACCAAAATCCGGGGTTGTCATTTCTCCTCCACTCAGCTGTGAGCGTCCTCGCGAACAAATGTTGATGAAAAACCTCCCATTAACGCATACTTTTAGCTCCTTCACACATCTTCCACACAACTCTCTTGTTCAAGAAACACCCACACTAACTTACACACTCATCACACTCACTCAGTCACTCATCTCTAAACTTACACACTAACACCACCTCACTCAAATGACATAGGATAAGGATGTACAACATCAACCCATTGCTCAAAAGAACACTCACCCACCCTCATGGAAACAAAATGGAAACCCCTTCTTTTGACCCCAAATGAAACCCCATCCAATTTTTTTTCACTATGCTCGCCCACACAAAACATTTAGTAATCAAGCCCTCCACCCGGCACATCCTGCAACAATATGACGTGGAGCGAGCACACAGAATGATGTGTAGAGAGCGTTAACTTTTTGTCCAACGCCATAACTGCACCCTCAACTATTACTTCTCCATCGACCTCTAGAGCCGCATTCGAGTTTTTCTCTGCACTTCTTGCAACCAAGCTTGTTGTCGTCTCCTCCAAGCTCTTCCGTAAATCTTGTTTGCGCTTCCCCTGCAATCTGCAAGCGTCAAGAAACGCACACACCCATACAATCTTGTCTCTCTTCTCTGGGTACTGCCAGCGCAACAGCTTCTTCATCATCTCCTTCTCGGCTCACAGGGCAACGCCCACTTTCCGCTCCAGTTCAAGTGTGTGCAACAACAACAATTGCCTACTCAGAGAAAGCCCCTCTTGCAGATGCGCTGCCCATTCACTTGAAATAGTCGCCCTTTGCTTCCTTAGATACCTTCTGCACCAGGTTCTTCCATAGGGTAGCATCGATTTTATGGCCTACCTTTGAGCACACATGGGCATGCTTTTGCCCTTCTATTGCAGCTTCCATGATTAGATAGGTCCCGGCCAGTGCACCAAGAATGCCTCCACTCCTCATAGCTTCCATGGCTAGCCTCTCCCAACGGCGAATGCACCAAATGAAATAGCCTTCCAAGCACACAAAATTACAGCAGATCCGGGCTCAAGCATGCTAAATATACGCATTGGGGTGCCCCATAGCCATGAAAGCTGCAAGAAGCTCTCAAGAAACACACATATACACACACACACCATCTATTCTCTCATCTCTCTCTCTAGGAAAACACCATAGCCATATACCCACACAATGAAAAGCTACCTAGTGTAGAGCACACAGAAGATAGACAAGACAATCATCCTCACCATCCTCTTCTCCTTCCTCCATAGCTAGGAAATATTCAAGAACAAGGAAGAGACAAGAGAGAGGCAAGAGTTGTGCTCAAAACCAAGAGAGTTAGAAAGGAACGTGAAAGAGGTTGATAAAGGAAGAGAGAGACTCTAACTTCCTCAACCACCCACATCCCACGACCCTTCTTTTCCCCTTTTCTTTATTTGATTCCAAATATTCAAAAGTACATAATGTTTGAACTTTAGGCTTGCTTCATTTTGTGAATACATGGCTTGGACCTTACAAAATACTAAGAGAGAGTTTTCATGCTGTGGCTTTACAAATGCGGACCCGCTAATATGCCAAGCATTTACATTAAAAAGGAGTACAAAAGATAAGTACAATTTAGGCATGAATTCCATGAAAGTGTGACTTTTGTCGATGAAGAACCTCCAAACATCACCATAATGTGCCAAAATTGGCACCAAAATCCGGGGTTGTCATTTCTCCTCCACTTAGCTGTGAGCGTCCTCGCGAACAAATGTTGATGAAAAACCTCCCATTAATGCATACTTTTAGCTCCTTCACACATCTTCCACACAACTCCCTTGTTCAAGAAACACCCACACTAACTTACACACTCATCACACTCACTCAGTCACTCATCTCTAAACTTACACACTAACACCACCTCACTCAAATGACATAGGATAAGGATGTACAACATCAACCCATTGCTCAAAAGAACACTCACCCACCCTCATGGAAACAAAATGGAAACCCCTTCTTTTGACCCCAAATGAAACTCCATCCAATTTTTTTTCACTATGCTCGCCCACACAAAACATTTAGTAATCAAGCCCTCCACCCGGCACATCCTGCAACAATATGACGTGGAGCGAGCACACAGAATGATGTGTAGAGAGCGTTAACTTTCTGTCCAATGCCATAACTGCACCCTCAACTATTCCTTCTCCATCGACCTCTGGAGCAGCATTCGAGTTTTTCTCTACACTTCTTGCAACCAAGCTTGTTGTCATCTCCTCCAAGCTCTTCCGTAAATCTTGTTTGCGCTTCCCCTGCAATCTGCAAGCGTCAAGAAATGCACACACCCATACAATCTTGTCTCTCTTCTCTAGGTAGTGCCAGCGCAACAGCTTCTTCATCATCTCCTTCTCGGCTCACAGGGCAACGCCCACTTTCCACTCCAGTTCAAGTGTGTGCAACAGCAACAATTGCCTACTCAGAGAAAGCCTCTCTTGTAGATGCACTGCCCATTCACTTGAAATAGTCGCCCTTTGCTTCCTTAGATACCTTCTGCACCAGTTTCTTCCATAGGGTAGCATCGATTTTATGGCCTACCTTTGAGCACACATGGGCATGCTTTTGCCCTTCTATTGCAGCTTCCATGATTAGATCAGTCCCGGCCAGTGTTGAGATATTGAGCTCGTCTAGTGAGGCGGTGGCCACTGATGACCCGCCTGGGGGATAGGCCCCACACTTACACCACTGGCATGGTTGGTGAGATCATGGGAGATATGCGGCTAGTGGGATGACAGGCTGTGTGACAGCCATTCTAGAGACTGGCATAGTTATAGCGCCAGCTCATTTAGTCGGGTTCACACTATAGAGAACCCATGTATGTATTGGTTGAGTACCTTTTATATTGTGTGTACTCTTATTCTTGTATATGGTGTGTTGAGTGTTGAGTAGAGAAGAAGAAGATTTTCAGCCTCTCACCTTGTGTGTTCTCTATTAGGGTTTTGTGAGTGTGTGTGTGTGCTTGCAAGAGCTCAAGCTCTCTTCCCCCCTGCATCTTTTCATGGTATCAGAGCCTGGTTTGTGCTAAGGGCTGAGCTGCAAGCAAGAGAACCACAGGAAGCGGTACGAGGGTAAGAGCTTCAACTACTCTTCCCTATTGTGTTGGTGACTACACCCTTGTCGGGAGCTCTACGGGAGACACCGGCAAACGGTCTCTGATTGAGGAGCTTTCTTCGCGGGAGTAAAGCTATAGGGCAACTATACAGTCCTTTGGACTATAATTTTTGGGCCGAAAACGCGTTTCGGGCGCGTCTGGACCTCCGTTTTTCAGAAAGCATGCAATTTCGAGCATTGCGGGTAAGTCATCGATTCTCTCAGAACTCTGTTTTAAGAACTGCAGGAAGACAGATTGACTGTGCAGACACTGTGGGTGCTGCAAAGAGGTCTACAGTTGCCATTGGGTGTATATATGCACATTGAGGTCACTGTGGTTGTGACATTTGAGTGGACTGCAGTACCGCTGTGCAGAAAATACAGTAGTTGTGCAGGAAAAACCAGAGTGCAGTTTCTGGTAAAATTGTGTGTTTGGCAAGATGTCTAATGATGGCATAACACAGATTGTAGCTGAGAAGCTGGATAAGAATAACTTCCATGCTTGGAGGTTCAGGTTGACGAATTTCCTGATGGGAAAAGGCTATTGGGACTACATAGAAGGTGAGCATGAAGAGGCACCGAAGATACCGGATATAAATCCGACTGCTGCAGATGTGAAAGAGTTTAAAGTCTGGAACCAAGGAGCCAGGAAGGTTATGTATTGGCTTTCCATTAGTATACAGGACACCATGATTGGGCACATTCAGGATGCCAAGTCCCCCAAGGAGGCGTGGGACACCTTGGTAAAGCTCTATGAAACAAATACCAAGGCACGTAAGATACAGTTGAAGAATGAACTTCATACTGTGGAGAAAAAGAGCATGTCTGTGAATGATTATGCGTTGAAGATAAAGGGTATTGTGGAATCCCTTGCATCTATTGGT
The DNA here is from genome assembly GCF_041138505.1 of Cibotium barometz. NCBI lineage: Eukaryota > Viridiplantae > Streptophyta > Polypodiopsida > Cyatheales > Cibotiaceae > Cibotium > Cibotium barometz. Next base: position 7,922,171 of record NC_141046.1, read on the forward strand.
GTGTCAGTAGATGATGATGATGAGGTGGAAGTCTATCTACGTGGTCTCGGGCCACAATACAAGGCGTTCAAGACGTCTATTCAGACTCGGGAAAACATTCCCAACTTTACAAATTTGGTGTCTATGCTGATTATCGAAGAGAAGAACTTGGGTGAAGACCAACAGTCTTCACAAAGTAAAAACAGTTCAGAGCAACAGGCCTTCTACACGAGTTCAAGAAGAGGACGAGGTAGAGGAGGCTGTGGACGCGGTCAAGGAGGTGGCCGAACAGGTAATCAGAATTATGGCCAGCAGAGCAGCAACAACAACAACAGTCCCAGAATCAACAACAACAACAACACGCAGGTGGAAGAGGCAAATTCAGAGGCAGGGGGAGTCAAAGAGGCCGTGGAAATTGGCAAAGGCAATATAATGATGCACGTGAATGCTATTATTGTGGTAAGCCTGGACATGTGCAGTCAGAATGTTATAAGAAGCAGGCTGACATGCAAAATGGGAAAGTGCAGCAAAACAACTATGCATCCTCGAGCAGAAATAATGAGGATAATGAAAGGTTGTTTGTTATGCAGCATGTTGTGAATGCCATGTCTAAAAATGTTGATGCAACACAAAAAGATAATGTATGGTATGTGGATTCAGGCGCTTCGAATCACATGATGAGTCATGGGGAGTGGTTCAAGGAGATGAAAAACCCGGAATGACCAGGTTTTGTGGAAACAGGGGATGACACTGCTCATCCAATTGCCCACGTTGGAGATGTGCCATTGTCTATGCAGGATGGCAAAGTGAAGTACCTTGCAGATGTACTTCATGTACCAAACATAACAAAGAATCTGGTTTCAGTTGGCCAGATGATTGAGCAGGGTTTGCAGGTTCGGTTTAACCCTGATGGGTGTTATGTTGAAGATTTCAAAGACAAGTGCAGGTTGGTTGCAAAAGGCAACAGAGTGGGCAGAATGTTTACGTTGAATGTAGACATGCCTGAAATGAGTGCTGCGATGTTTGCAAATGGTTCAGGAGTTGTTGCAGACACAGACATATGGCATAAAAGAATTGGACATGTAAATGTGCAGAGATTGAAGTCTATGCAGACAAAAGGAATTGTGACAGGGCTGCCAAAATTTAAAGTGGAAGGTATGCAGAAAATATGTGAAGCATGCCAATTTGGGAAGCAAACAAAGCATGTGTTTCCACGTAACAGATATGTGAGCAGAAATGCACTAGATGTTGTGCATTCAGATGTATGGGGTCCTACGAAGACCATATCTATGGGAGGCTGCAGGTACTATGTGACTTTCATTGATGACCACACAAGGAAAGTGTGGGTATATTTCATGAAAGAGAAGAGTGAGGTGTTCACTCACTTTCAGAATTTCAGAGTTTTGGTTGAAAAGCAAACAGGGAAATATGTAAAGTGCCTAAGGTCAGATGGAGGGGGAGAGTACTTCTCCAATGAGTTCTCTGAATTCTTGAAGAAGAATGGTATTCGGAGACAGTTTACATGCAGATACACTCCGCAGCAAAATGGAGTTGCTGAGCGGAAAAACAGGCACATTGCTGAGATTGTGCGAGCATTGATGGAAGAGAAGAATGTGCCGCATTGCTACTGGGCTGAGGCTGTTTCTACAGCAGTATACATCATGAACAGGACTCCAACTGCAGCCATACATGATGTAACTCCAGAGGAGAGGTTTACTGGCAGAAAACCAGATTTGTCTCATCTGAAAGTTTTTGGATGCATTGCATATGTGCATGTGCCAGATGAGCTAAGAACTAAGCTGGATCCAAAAGCTAAAAAATGTGTGTTTATTGGATACTCCCTTGAGCAAAAGGGATACAGGTGTTATAACCCTGCTACACGTTGTCGTGCCATGGCACGTCTATGATGTGAAACCGTGCATGTGAGTTCATCAAATACACATCCAGATGCATGGGGGTTAAGTGCCATGACGAGTCATTATATGATGCCTGAGTATATATGTTCATATTGTAGATAAGGTTCAATAAGATGAGCTGAGGCTGAGCCAGGTTTTGAAGCCTTTGACAGTGTGGTGTGAATTGTGGAGGATTTTTTTTATGCTTATGGAGAATTTCGGAGCTAGCAGATATCTTGTGCCTTGATAGGACTGTATTTTGCTTGTGATATTAGCACTGAGACAGAGAACTTAATGGTACATAATGGTCGGGTTCTTGATCATATGCTTTAGATGGCAAAAATCATATGTGCAATAAGGATGCCAAATGGAGCTTCATTTGATGAGGCGTGAGAAAAACCCTTAGCAAGGTTATGGTAAAAAAGAGTTTGATTTTATATATAAATATATATGGTCAACACTCCAAAATAGAGGAAAAAGGTCACGCTCCAAAACAATGAAAAAAGGAAATAGTAGGTGCACTGAGGAAATTTAAAATGGGTGATGCGCGATTTCAGCTGCAAAAGGGCGTGGGCGCCGACTTCCTCGCGGGAGAACCAGAAAAAAAACCAGAGAATCGCGTGGGTGTTCATCAGAAAAAGTCTGCAACAAAAAAAAACCAGGTGACAGAGGCGACACGACCAGAGTGGTTCATTTCATGCATTTATCGACTGTATATGGCGTGTTGGTGCTTGAATTAGAGAGCTGAGCAGCTTCTATCTTATGATATGCTTATTACAAATTCACAAACCCAGCTATGCGCCGGCTGTACGTTGCCTGCAGTGAAGCGTGGGAAGGTTTTTTTTTAAAAGAAATTCGAGAGAATCGCTTTTCCCCGCCATCAGATAAGTAAAGCTAAATAAAATCTCTTTATTTTTCCTACCTACCACTTGTAATTACAGGATGCCAACAAACCTTCAAAGGTTTTGTAAAAAAAAAATAAAGGGTGGATTTTGATATGAAGTTATGTGAGGATTTTCCCTCAAGTGACATGGAATCAAAGAGTCAGAAATACAGCGACGACTCTAGTGAGAATTGATTTTGATTCTATCTTAGTGGAACTAAATGCAGGCCATGGATTTCTTTTAAAATCATATGAATATGTTAAAGCTATGCCATATATCGTTTTGTGTTTGTGAGTTGTTGGAATTTTAAGCCAAATTTTCAGGTGATAAAGAACATTATGAGATGTTGGAAATGGTGACAGTGGATGTATGGAATGAAAGGGGTCACATGTATGTTGGAAATATTTAAAGGTTATGTTATGCCTACATGTGATTAGCTGGAAAGTTTTGGAAAAAGAAGCCAGTGAATCTATGCTTGGAAAGGGATAAGCAATAGGAACACGAATTCGAGGATGGATTTGTCCTATGCTCTTTGGAAAATTTTGAATGGGAGTTTCCTTGTTAGGTTTGGCACCAACTCTCACAGCTAGAAGTCTCGTACTTTCCTGGCTACTCCGCACACGTCACGACAGCTTTTTGGTGAACCCGACGTGAAACTGCTGGGGTGAGAGTGTGGTGAAATATACAGGGAAACTATGGCTGAGAATTCTGAGGGTCAGGGGGTTCATTTTGACCCCGGAGTTATGCAGATGTTTCAAATGTTTACCATGTACATGCAACAGCAACAAGCTGCTGAGAGGGGACAAATTTCCACGACCAAGGCATTACAATCAATTGTGAAAAAGGTGGATCAATTTGATGGGAAGGACATTACAAAGTATCTACGCAATTATTTAAAGGAGATGGAGCTAAACAGGGTGACTGAGGAGGATATGGTTCGAAGTTTCGAGCTGGTATGCGTTCCTGAAATAAGAGAGCGCATAAAAGGATTGCAGACAGCACAGGGTGGCAGAAATTGGGAAGAGTTCAAGCTTGCTTTAAAGGATGAATATTTCATGGAGGATTCTGAGCGAGTGACCAAACGAACTTTCTTGGAATGGGTCACAAAACCTAAAATGGGAATTTCTGCCACAGAATTGCTAAGAGAGTTTGAGAAGCATTATGCCCAGTTGTCAAGGATAGAGCGTGCAACTTTGGATAGGGAAAAAACAGAGCTCTTCTTACAGGCAGCTGGGAAAGATCTCCAGGAGAAATTGGAAATCCTCCTTGAGGACAAGGATACAGAGCAGGGATTAAAGAGTGATTGGAATGATGTTGAGGATGCAGTCACTATGTTAGCAAAGCGGCAGCGGAGGAGGGATAAAATGGTGATGGGCTCTACACCCCCCATAGCTGCTGTTACCCCTGAGAATCTACCCAAACCAGCTGCTACAATTCCCAAGGTAGATGGGCCAATGGATGAGCTTATCAAGGGTATGCATGACTTAAAATTGAAGATGTCCAGGATTGAAGAAAAAGGTCTACCATTGGGGCAGGCTTCTATGCAAAGACCTCAAAGCAAAGAAGGGTTTACATATAGATGCATATGGTGTGATGACCCAGAGCATGCAAAGAAGGATTGTACCAGCTATAAAGAAGCTCTTAAAAATCAACTTGTGTTTTTCAAAGATGGGAAAATCCATCTTACAGAGACTGGTCTTCCATTGAGTACAAACTTTGGGAAAGGAGGGATGAAAAAGCTGGTAGAGGATATGGCTGCTAGTCATGCCATTTCTATGGTTGAGGCAGCAACCTATGGATTAAAGGTTGGTCAATTAAAGCAGGGATTTGAGAATGATGAGGATTATGAAAATGAGAATTTTTGGCCATCAACAATGGAATTAATTGCGTCAAGGAAAGTGTCAAAGCAAGCTTTGCATGAGGCAGGTGATTGTATACGTCTTGAGACTGGCTGGGAGGAGCCTGTAGATTCTTTATCCATTCATGCCTATATTGCCAAATGCCAAAATAATGAGGCACAGGTAGAGGAGAAGCGTAAAAGGGAAAATGAGGAAGGAGGGCCATCAAAAAGAGTTACACGTGGAAGTGAAAAGAAGGATCCTGGGCCATCACATATGCCTCCACAGCATAGCAGACCTCCACAGGATGTTTCAATGGAAGAAGTGCCAGCAAAAATGAAGGAGAAGGGTAAAGGGAAAAGTCCACTCTACAAGCTTCAATCTGATATTGAAGTTGCAACAGATCTCAAAAAGGTACTTGAAGAAAGGATTCTAAACAGCAGGGTGGAATTCACACTAGGGGAAGTCTTGGGGATTGCAAAGAAAGAATTTCATGATGAGATAATTGATATTATACGAAGAAAAAGGTAGTCCATAATTGAATCTATTCCATCACAAGGGGAGGCAAGCACTTCCAAGACTCATGGAGTACAGGTACAGAAAAAGGAAGAGAGAGAAAATGTGGTGGAATGTAATCACTCTGCTGATGGGGCACGACAAGTGCGCTTTGTGGAAGAGGATGATGAAAAAGAAGTTCTTACAAAGAGTCATTACTCCAGGAGCCATTGGGCAAGAGCAACCACTGAAACCCTTGTCAAGATAGGTGATTTGGAAGAGCCATATGTCGCTCTAATTGATCATGGGTCTGAAATAAATCTTATGGCTAAAAATCTCTACAACAAATGTAAGTGGCCAATGGATGTGGATCATGGGTGGATGATTAAAGCAGCTAATAATTCATCTGGTGAGCTTTATGCAGCATGTCCAAATGTAAGGGTAACTATAGGGGATGTGAAGGATGATCAGAATTTCTTTGTTCAAGAGATGTCATCGTATCCCCTCATTCTTGGGCAACCCTACATTATAGCTGTAAGGATGGAAACAAAGGTTTTGGATGATGGTTCAGCATATGCAAGAATAAGGAGTAAAGATGGCAAAAAAGCTGTTCAGTTTTTGACAGTTTGCATTAATCATGAAAGGAATCGTGAGTCTCTTAGGACACAGTCACTCCCAAAGATTAACAGAGAGTTCATGAATTACAGGGAGATGAGGGATTTTGGCCAGGTGCCATTGTAAAGCGGGATTCCAATGGTACAAGGGGAAATGAGTTCTCGCAGGACTCAATCAATGTAAATAGTTTTTCAGCAAATTTTCAGGGATTCTCCAGCTATGGGTCACTGGTTTTTGTAAAAAGCAAAGATTTGAAGCATGGCATGCAAAAACATATACAAAATGAACAAAAAAGTTTTGAGCAGTGTGGTCTTTTGGAGAAGAATGAGTTTATTTCAGGGGTGCTTGATGAGGTGTCATTTATAGATACTATGGATGTGCTTTTTGATATGGGAAGAGCATGCTTACAGGGTGGAAATGAAATGATAAAGGTGTCATCTGTGGAGATGTATGATATAATCCAGGAATTTGAGGGGGTGGAACGTAAAAACATGAATTGTGAGATGGATGCTCATGTTGATACAAAGTACAAAACGGTTGCAAAGAAGGTGAAACTAGTTGCCTTGCCCTTGCCACCGGGAAGCAAGGAGAAGATAGATGAAGCTTCTATGCAGCCAAATCTTAGAGATCCGAAGAAAATTGGGCATAAATTTACTCAAGAAACTCTGAAAGAGCTGAAGATTGGTGAGAAGGATTTTCTGTTGCCAGTTGAAAGGGAATGCTTTGAGGAGATGCTTGTAAAACATGGGAAAGCTTTTGCTTTTCAGCCGCATGAGATAGGCTGTGTTGATCCAAGTGTAGCAGCACCAATGGTGATCTTTACTGTTCCACATGTGCCCTGGAACCTGCGGCCAATTCCAGTTCCAAAGGCTCTCTTGCCAAAGTTGATGGAATTACTAAAGGAAAAGATCAGGATGGGAATCTTGGAGCCTTCATGTGCCCCATATTCCAACAGATGGTTTATTGTACCAAAGAAAAATGGGACATTGCGCTTTATTCAAGACATGCAACCTGTAAACAAAGTCACAATCAGGAATGTGGGAGCAGGTCCAATTGTGGATGAGTTTGCAGAAGCATTTGCAGGGAAAGCTATATACTCTATGGGTGATCTGTATTCGGGATATGATCAGTTCCAGCTGGATATACAAAGCAGGGACTTGACCACAATGAGAACTCCTTTGGGATTAGTAAGGATGTGTACCTTACCACAGGGAGCCACTAACTCAGTGGCACATATGATGAATGGAATGAATAAAGTCTTACGAGACTTCATACCACAAAAAACTATGCCATTTTTGGATGATGTGCCAATAAAGGGTTGTGATGAGAAAGACAAAGATGAGGATTTGGATTCAAAAGGGTGCCGCAAGTTTGTGGCAAATCATATAAAGGATTGTGATATGATTCTATCCAGGCTTGAAGAAGTGAATCTTACTTTATCTGGGCTGAAATCAGTGTTTGGAGTTGGTGAAGTGCTAATAGTGGGACATCTTTGTAGTACTAGTGGACGTCGACCTTGTCCAGCCAAAATAGATGCAATACAAAGAATGAAAGAGACATGCATTAATGCTACAGAGCTGAGGAGATTTCTTGGAGCATGTGTCTTTTATGTTATTTGGATCCCACATTATGCACATGTAGCAGATCCTCTTTATCAACTTTTGAGGAAAAATCAAAAATTTCTGTGGAGTGCAGTACATATTAAAGCTATGCGGAAGCTGAAATATTTGCTCCAATCATCACCCACATTGAGAAAGGCAGATTATGAGTGTGGCAGGCCTGTGATTGTTACAGTTGATACTAGTCCTACTGGGATAGGATGGGCAGTAGGGCAAGATGATGAGGATGATCATAGGTATGTAATTAGATTTGGAGCAAAGGTATTAAGCTTTCGACAACGAAAGTATCCACAGATCAAGAGAGAATTATGGGGGATAGTCACTGCTCTAAAATGTGAAAAAGAATATCTTATTGGAGCATCTGTACTTGTGGAGACTGATTGCTTGCCACTTCTTGGGATGATAGCAAGTTGTACCACTCCAGATATTGCTATGCTTAGGTGGATTGCTTATATCAAGTCACTAAACCCTGAGTTTGAGCATATTGCGGGAAAAGATAATCCAGTTGCAGATATGCTATCAAGAGCTAGGTATGAAGATGAGAAAGAGATGATTAGTGACATTGATGATGTGGGTACAAAGTTCTATACTACAGCATATGCAAAAGGGGATCATATTTGCCTATCAAATGCACTTGAGTCTTTTATTGAGGAAATATATGAAGGAGATTGGTTGCTTATTGGTCAATATTTGAGTACTCTGACAAGGCAAGAAAATTGGTCTGACTCAGAATTTAAGAGGATCCGTAGAAAAGCATATGGTTACTTTCTAAAGGATGGGTATCTCTGGAAGCATCCTAAACAGAGGAATGCTATGCCACAGAGAGTCATATGTGATAAAGAGACTCAAGGAAAGCTTGTGAAAGAATTCCATGAGAGTCTCTGGGCTGGGCATAGAAGTGTGTGGGCCACCTTTACCAAAATAAAGGAAAAATATTGGTGGAGAGGAATGTACAAGGATATTTCCCAATATGTGGAAACATGCATAATATGCCAAATGTACTCAAATGTGCGGCATCGTGATGGCTTGCAACCAACCTACCCACCTGCCATGCATTACAAATGGGTAGTGGATCTAGTTACAATGCCTTTGGGAATTTGGCAGATGCGGTATATAGCACTTGCAAGAGAAGATTTGACAAATCAGGTAGAAGGGCGTGCTCTTAGAACAAAGAGTACGGAAACAGTATGCAAATTTCTCTTGGAAGATGTGATCTGCCAATATGGTTGTGTTGGGAAAATAACAGCTGATAGGGGTGAGCTAGATGTTGAAGAAGCAAGGGAATTCTTCTCTAGAATTGGTATCAAACTGTCCCTAACATGTGCTTACAATCCTGAGGGCAATGGGAAAAGTGAGCGAGGACATCCTCCAATCATTAAAGCTTTGGCTAAGGCATGCAGAGAAAGGATGAGAGAGTGGCCAAAGCTGCTACCATATGCCTTGTGGGCTGACCGTACAACTCATAGCTCAGTGTGACAGGATATATGCCTGCAGAATTAATGTATGGTCAGAAGCCAGTGATGCCAGTTGAAGAAGTAATTCTAACTTGGAATGTATTGCCCTGGGTGGAAGGATTGAGCAGAGATGACCTCCTTGTATTGCGAATAAGACAGTTGGAGAGGAGGCCTGAAGATGTAGAGCTTGCTAAAGCTCGCTTGAAAGATGCAAGGCTGAAAAATAAAGAAAGATTTGATAGTAGACACAGACTCCGGCCAAAACCTATTGAAGAAGGTGATTGGGTTCTAATGTATGACAGTAGCCTTGACAACCAATTCACTGTTCAAAGAAAATTTGCAAAAAGATGGTTTGGCCCTTACATTGTCAAGCATGTGCATGGAAATGCCACGTATACTCTGTGTGAGCTTGATGGAACAGAAATAAAGAATCTTGTGGTTGGCAAAAGAATCAAGATATTTAAAAGAAGGCATGATAGTGATCCTTTTGATTCACAAGAGGCTCAGGATGAGAGGCTTGACAGTGGTAGTATGGATATGGTTGAAGAGGAAGAGGATGATCTTCCTGACAATGCAGAAGATGAAAACGACATCCAGCTATATGTAGATCTTGATGATGATTTGGCACATACCAGAGGATGTGCAGGTTTAGAGGGGGTGGATGTCGTGCCATGGCACGTCTATGATGTGAAACCGTGCATGTGAGTTCATCAAATACACATCCAGATGCATGGGGGTTAAGTGCCATGACGAGTCATTATATGATGCTTGAGTATATATGTTCATATTGTAGATAAGGTTCAATAAGATGAGCTGAGGCTAAGCCAGGTTTTGAAGCCTTTGACAGTGTGGTGTGAATTGTGGAGGATTTTTTTTTATGCTTATGGAGAATTTCGGAGCTAGCAGATATCTTGTGCCTTGATAGGACTGGATTTTGCTTGTGATATTAGCAGTGAGACAGAGAACTTAATGGTACATAATGGTCGGGTTCTTGATCATATGCTTTAGATGGCAAAAATCATATGTGCAATAAGGATGCCAAATGGAGCTTCATTTGATGAGGCGTGAGAAAAACCCTTAGCAAGGTTATGGTAAAAAGGAGTTTGATTTTATATATAAATATATATGGTCAACACTCCAAAATAGAGGAAAAAGGTCACGCTCCAAAACAATGAAAAAAGGAAATAGTAGGCGCACTGAGGAAATTTAAAATGGGTGATGCGCGATTTCAGCTGCAAAAGGGCGTGGGCGCCGACTTCCTCGCGGGAGAACCAGAAAAAAAACCAGAGAATCGCGTGGGTGTTCATCAGAAAAAGTCTGCAACAAAAAAAAACCAGGTGACAGAGGCGACACGACCAGAGTGGTTCATTTCATGCATTTATCGACTGTATATGGCGTGTTGGTGCTTGAATTAGAGAGCTGAGCAGCTTCTATCTTATGATATGCTTATTACAAATTCACAAACCTAGCTATGCACCGGCTGTACGTTGCCTGCAGTGAAGCGTGGGAAGGTTTTTTTTTAAAAGAAATTCGAGAGAATCGCTTTTCCCCGCCATCAGATAAGTAAAGCTAAATAAAATCTCTTTATTTTTCCTACCTACCACTTGTAATTACAGGATGCCAACAAACCTTCAAAGGTTTTGTAAAAAAAAAATAAAGGGTGGATTTTGATATGAAGTTATGTGAGGATTTTCCCTCAAGTGACATGGAATCAAAGAGTCAGAAATACAGCGACGACTCTAGTGAGAATTGATTTTGATTCTATCTTAGTGGAACTAAATGCAGGCCATGGATTTCTTTTAAAATCATATGAATATGTTAAAGCTATGCCATATATCGTTTTGTGTTTGTGAGTTGTTGGAATTTTAAGCCAGATTTTCAGGTGATAAAGAACATTATGAGATGTTGGAAATGGTGACAGTGGATGTATGGAATGAAAGGGGTCACATGTATGTTGGAAATATTTAAAGGTTATGTTATGCCTACATGTGATTAGCTGGAAAGTTTTGGAAAAAGAAGCCAGTGAATCTATGCTTGGAAAGGGATAAGCAATAGGAACACGAATTCGAGGATGGATTTGTCCTATGCTCTTTGGAAAATTTTGAATGGGAGTTTCCTTGTTAGGTTTGGCACCAACTCTCACAGCTAGAAGTCTCGTACTTTCCTGGCTACTCCGCACACGTCACGACAACGTGAGTTGAGGGTAAGCAGGGATGTTGTCTTTGATGAGATGAGCAGCTGGTATGCTGCTGAAAAAGAAGCTGTTGGGGCTGATGTGAGTGGAAGTGTGGTTGCACAGAATGCAGGTCAGCAATCACAGTCTTTGAGTGGACCAGGAGAGTCCTCATCTAGTGGGTCTGTTGATAGACCATGGAGTGGCAGGCTGCGTCATAATACCAGCCCTGCAAATGTGATTAGTACATCACGTAAAGGAAAAGAGAAAGTGGTTGAGCCCCTTGGTATGCCTGACATTTCTGCAGGGCATTCTCATGTTGATGGAGAGATCTTGGAGGATCCTACTATGTACAGACGCATAGTAGGAAGTTTGATCTACATGACGATCACCAGACCAGATTTGAGCTATGCTGTTGGGTTGGTGAGTCAGTTTATGCAGGTTCCACGGAAACCGCATTTGGATGCAGTGAAATGCATACTGAGGTATGTGAAGTCTACTTTGCATTGTGGACTATTCTATGAGACTGGGACAGAGATATGTGTACATGGGTACATAGATGCTGATTGGGCTGGTAGTATCTCAGATAGAAGATCTACCAGTGGATTCATGTTTTCTTTGGGGAGTGCTGCTGTGATTTGGAGTAGCAAGAAGCAGCCTACGGTTGCTCTATCAAGTACAGAGGAGCTGCTATGGCAGCATGTGAGGTAGCTTGGTTGAGAAAGCTACTTGCAGATTTGGGTCTATCAGTGGATAGACAAGTTGTCATTTTCTGTGACAACATTAGCAGTATACAGTTGGCCAGGAACCCAGTCTTTCATGCTCGTACGAAGCACATAGAGGTCCACTACCACTTCGTCAGAGAGAAGGTCTTGGCAGGAGATCTTGACCTTGTTTATGTCAGCACAGAGGATCAGGTAGCTGACATCTTCACCAAAGCATTGGGTACAGAGAAGCTCCGCAGATTCAGGGCTTCGCTTGGTGTACATGAGATGGAGTTGAGCTCAAGGGGGAGTGTTGAGATATCAAGCTCGTCTAGTGAGGCGGTGGCCACTGATGACCCGCCTGGGGGATAGGCCCCACACTTACACCACTGGCATGGTTGGTGAGATCATGGGAGATATGCGGCTAGTGGGATGATAGGCTGTGTGACAGCCATTCTAGAGACTGGCATAGTTATAGCGCTAGCTCATTTAGTCGGGTTCACACTATAGAGAACCCGTGTATGTATTGGTTGAGTACCTTTCATATTGTGTGTACTCTTATTCTTGTATATGGTGTGTTGAGTGTTGAGTAGAGAAGAAGAAGATTTTCAGCCTCTCACCTTGTGTGTTCTCTATTAGGGTTTTGTGAGTGTGTGTGTGTGCTTGCAAGAGCTCAAGCTCTCTTCCCCCCTGCATCTTTTCAGCCAGCGCACCAAGAATGCCTCCACTCCTCGTAGCTTCCATGGCTAGCCTCTCCCGGCGGTGAATGCACCAAATGAAATAGCCTTCCAAGCACACGAAATTACAGTAGATCCGGGCTCAAGCATGCGAAATATACGCATTGGGGTGCCCCATAGCCATGAAAGCTGCAAGAAGCTCTCAAGAAACACACATATACACACACACCATCTATTCTCTCATCTCTCTCTCTAGGAAAACACCATAGCCATATACCCACACAATGAAAAGCTACCTAGTGTAGAGCACACAGAAGATAGACAAGACAATCATCCTCACCATCCTCTTCTCCTTCCTCCATAGCTAGGAAATATTCAAGAACAAGGAAGAGACAAGAGAGAGGCAAGAGTTGTGCTCAAAACCAAGAGAGTTAGAAAGGAACGTGAAAGAGGTTGATAAAGGAAGAGAGACACTCTAACTTCCTCAACCACCCACATCCCATGACCCTTCTTTTCCCCTTTTCTTTATTTGATTCCAAATATTCAAAAGTACATAATGTTTGAACTTTAGGCTTGCTTCATTTTGTGAATACATGGCTTGGACCTTACAAAATACTAAGAGAGAGTTTTCATGCTGTGGCTTTACAAATGCGGACCCGCTAATATGCCAAGCATTTACATTAAAAAGGAGTACAAAAGATAAGTACAATTTAGGCATGAATTCCATGAAAGTGTGACTTTTGTCGATGAAGAACCTCCAAACATCACCATAATGCGCCAAAATTGGCACCAAAATCCGGGGTTGTCAGCCCTATGCATAGCCCTACATGGGGAGAAACCTTCTCAAGCACAAGTTCAAGTCATCAAAACCTAGAGGCTATTACGATTTTCTTTATTATTTTCTTTTCCATTTATCTTATGCCAAAATCAAATGTAAGAGCCATGTGGGTGGAGGGCTTCAAGGTCAAATCTTTTTTTTTTGTGAGTGTGTTCATTACTTTCATATCAGTTTTGGGTTTTATTTATGGGCTTCATTAGTTGGTGTCATCATTTTTTTTCATATTGAGTTGTGAGGTGATGATTATGATGCTAAGCGGGGGATTGAATCCCACCTTGTGATGGTGTGTGTTTTTGTCTTTAGGTTGTCCTCATTGGTAAGATTCTTACTCCCCCTAATATATAAGAGAAGAGAACATAACGCCAAGAAAACAAGATCTTACTCTTGCTCTTATCATGAGACAATGGTTATGTGGAGTGTTTTTTGTTCAATCCTATCTCGTTCTTGAGAGGATTAGGGTATAGTTCCTATGAATAGACCCTAGGATAGTCATATTCACCTTTGTGCACCATTGTGCCATGTTGTGGGGGGTTAGGTAGTGGGATTAGGATCCCCCTTCAATCCTTGTTCTTGTCCTAGAAAGAATCTTACAAAGTAATGAAGTTGAAGAATGGAGAATCCTCGTCACCGTACTTTAAAGAAGGAGTTAGTTTCATTCTTGGGTAAGGTTGGTTACTATAAAATATTAATTTCCAATTATAAACTCTTGGTGGACCCATTACAAAAAGTGCTAAGTAAGAAAGAATTCCAATTCCTACTTCCCTCCAAAGTTGCTTCTGGCTTGTAAGTAGCTTCTTTGGGTGGACCTAGTATGGATTGATGATCTCCTAGAAGAATCCAAGAGGATAATAGTGGACAAGGTAAGGGAGAAAAAGAGATAAAGAAAAAGGAGACAAGCCAAGATTCTACTTCCTTTGAAGCAAGAAAAAAAGAAGAAGTAAAATACGAATAGATCTTTTGGGCTGATCCTTGGGAATTAGAATGTGCTTCTCTCCTAACCCCAATGATTTACTATCAATCTAGCTAGCAACTTATTGGAGGGTGATAGATAAGATACAATCTAGCACAATTGATTTTAATGTTTTTTGAGGTTAGTGGTGGGGACCAAGACCTTGAAAGATGGACTTTGATAGCTTTAGGCAAGATTTCTTACCATTATGTAGAAGAATGAAGGTTGGATTTTACCCTAAAACCAAGAAAGAGTTGGAAGATCTTAAAACCATGTGCAATGAAAGAGCCTCACACTAACAAGAAATTTAAGAAAAATTGTAATAAGACATAGGGAAAGAGTGGTGAACCAACAAATCATTGACCAACTTAGCCCGCGAAAGGTTGCAAAGGTTCCTAAGAAGATAGAGGTTAGCCTAGGAAAGAGAATGTTAAGGCTCACCCTAACCCTCCTTGAAACACATCTAAAAAGATATTACCTGGTGAATCGCAATCGTCGTGAGGATCTTTCCACTGGTCGAGCTCATAACCCTTGAGGTCTCCAAGCTCTAAGCAATTCCACTACACCCCCCGCGAGCGTTGTCACACCGCAACGTTGCACTACAGGTACTTGTCCCTCCTCTCACCTCACTTCACTCACACACACGCATTAGCATGCACATTAGGGAGAAAGATTAGCAAGAGCATTAGCATGAGCAAGACTCAATTGCACAATGGGAGAGTATGTTGTATTATGAAAGAAATTCACTTATATATATGGCCATAAGTGTTCACACTCACTTAAACTATGGCCGACCGGGCACTTTAGGCTCATAAGAGGCCTAATGCTATTACAATGACTACTCTCATAATATATCCATGAAGTACATCACTTAGGACTTCATCCTAGCTTGCTACCACACGCTCTCTTGAAGTGGGAATCGCCATAAACACTCTGTCACACCATTACGAGCACCTGTCCAAGTTGTAGCTTTGGACATTATTGCTTCATATCTTGAGTGTATGACCCTTTGGTATATCTATCGTGACTCCTTGATGTAAGATAATGGTGGTAGCTCTTGTTAACCCTAGAATTGGGTTAACATCCCCCCTTTCTTGATGGAAATCACGTCCTCATGATCACGTTGCCTTTGTGTGGGGAGAATGAACAAGCTTTTTGTCATCGATAGCTTTGATGTTGAGTGACGTTTAATGGTCTTTATTTCTCCAGAAGGAATAAGAAAAACTAGTTAGTGAATGAAGAGGTTAGTGGTTTATTGGGAATTCCTAATGGGGAGGGGGCTGGGGTTTTTTACGAATGATTGCATTTTTATATTTGTGTGAGCCCCTTTTTTTTGCTCAGTTTGTTTTTAGCAATCATCAGCAAGGTTACTGTTAGTGGGGACACTAAGAGATATTAATAATGGTAGAGAAGAGAAGGAAGGATCTGGAGGAACTTAGACTTAATCATTAGAACAACGAGATGGTGATTCTTTCTGAGTTTCTCATTTAATTCATTGAAGAGACATTCATCATTTGAAGAAAATGGCCTTTGATGATGTCCCTTTGTGTGGTAGGATTCTTGTCAAATATTGTTGAGTAGGACATGTTCCTATCTTCTTCTGCCCATGTGCTTTTATGTTTTTATGTATAGTTAAATGCTCTTATGAAGAAGATATACATGAAGTACAAGAATTGAGTCATATAGACTCTTATTGAATTGCTCTGTTTTGAAGGAGCCACTTGTTGGTTAGGTTTGAAAGAATTACGTCGACTTGCAAGGCTAATGTAAATATCTTCACTAAGGATTGAAGATCATTGATTTGTGAAGATGGGTTCATCATTTGGAGAGGTTTGTAATTTGAAGGAAAATTCCAGGTGAGGGTTTGAACCATTGAGCAGGCTTTCGCCCACCATGGCCCCCCAATCCAGAGATGTACCTGGACGTTGTTGATGGGTGGTGAGGCTTTGGTGCAAATGTTCTCCTATGCATGAATATGGATATGTACTCTCATGAAGTAGCTGGCGACATTAATTTAGCCATAAGAGTAGTAAAAAATAAGCTTAACAAATATATACTGGCTATTGAAGATCATTGGGAAACTGTTAATGCGTGATATGGCTTAATCCGTGGATGAGGCTTAAATCATGAAAGTGAAAGTTCTTAAGCCATGAGACTGTATTCGTGTGAGAAACTTGAACTCATGAGATTGCAGGGTTTTTGGCCGTGAAGGGATATTGCGTGAGATGGCCTAATCTCATGAAAGTTAATCTCATGAAATGGTGTTTTCGTGAAAGTGCAGGCCGTGAATTGGAATTTTGTGAAAGGGAATTCCATGAGAGGTAATTCTGTGAGATGGAATTCCGTGAACATGCAGGCTCTGAGATGGAATTCCATGAAGTGTAAGCCATGAGATGGAATTTCGTGAAGTATAATTCCGTGAGATAGAAATTTGTGAAAGTGCAGGCCGTGAGATGGAATTCCATGAAGTGTAATTCCATGAGATGGAATTCCGTGAACGTGCAGGCCGTGAACAAGATTTCCATGAGATGTAATTCCGTGAAGTTGCAAGTTTTGACCCCGTGAAGTTGTAGGTTTTGACCTCGATGGTTTTTTGATTTTAAATGATTTTATGGGTCAGCTAGGTCATGGCTTACGAGCAAAAGGTTCTTGTGCACTTATTTCTCACATCCAGAGGGGTGACAAGTGCATTGTTAGTTTGTCCTTGATGCGCTCATAAGTCTTCGTTGCAGACGTGGGTATTGATTCTTGAATTTGTTGCTCAAATGTGGTCGAGGCAATAGGGAAGACTACTGATTGTTTGCTTGAACACACAAGCTCTTGTGTTGGTGTTGAATGCATGAGAGTGGTTGAGTGATTTGCTTGTTGTTACTTGGGCCTCCATTCTTGTCGAACCTTAGGAGAAGCTATTGAGGTTGAAGTCGGTGGGTGAGGCTTTCTTCACATTGTTCAATTTTGGCAACCATATGATGGGATTACCATCATAGTATCCATGTTGTTGAAGCACATGCACAGGCACCTATCTTTGACGAACATTATAAAGTGGTGGGCTGATGTGCTTGTTGTTGAGGTTTCCTTCTTTGTGGTGCAAGCTTAGGGGATTTTGTGATGCACTTGGGGACCCAAGCTTTGGTGTTTCTTTGGTAGTACCCTTGTGCCTGCACAGTAGTGTTTTTGGTACCCAAACTTGTTGATTTGGTGGAGTTCTTTGAGGAACTCGCATAGGCTTTTGTGGACTTCGTTGTGGTGTACTTTTCTTTTTCCTTGGCCTCTGAGTGCTGCGTTGGGAAAGAGGCTTTGACTCTCGAGACACCCAAATTTGATTGGCACCTTCATAGTAACCTTGAGCTACAAGTAGCTGCTTTTCCACCCACATTTTGATACCATTAAGATACCTTGATTGTGGTTGTCTCGGTGGAGTTGTCTTTTGGGTTGATGTGGAAGGTTTGGGGCCCTCTCCTTGACTTTGGTTAGTGCTGAGGTTACAGGTTTGAGACTCATGGGCATTTTTTACGATGATGAGGCTACAGTCTCTTGTGGAGTGGATGTTGATGATGAGGCTTTCAAGTATGTGGCTGTCTCTTTTGGTAATGTTTGTCGATTAAGATGCATAGGCTCTGGGGATTTTTCTTTGAGTTCCTTGTTAGAGATAGAAGGTTGAGCTGTGGAAACTTCGTAGATGAGGATGGGGCTGAAGGAGTAGATGCTCTAATGGAGACTCAGTTGTAGGCACAGATGGTGGGTCATTGTGTAGAGGGGCATCTATGGAAGAGGCTTGTAATGTTTTGCGTTCAACATCATAGAAATCCATTAAAGTTGGATCCTCTTCCCTGCAGTATGGTATAGTCAATTTTTTTGTCGTTGACCATCATGATGACTCTATCGCTAGCAAAGCACAATGGTGCTTGGGCAACAATAGTCCATTTATGCCCCAAGATTAAATCTACTTCCAACACATACTCAACGACAAAAAACTTGCAAGTGAGGAGGTTAGTTTCAATATACATTGTATGTTCAAAGCACCCCAAACATGGTATGTTCAAGTCTTGTGTGTAAAGGGAATTCTTTCAGGATGTGCCATGAGTGTTGGTTGACCTAACAAATCCCATAGCTCGAGGGTCATGAGATTGTGTTCTCGTGTTGGATAAAGCTGTGCTTAAGTTGTGGTGATTTTATTTAAAATTTCCAATCCAACCAGAATCCTAGGGATCTTTTCAGTAAGATATGTTGGAAATTCCAGCTCCTCTATGGTCTCGTTCTCGCATAAAAGCAATTGTACATAATTTGCGTGTTCAAGGTGACTGTTTGCATGGATTCATCTATTGAATACAACGATTCACCTATCCAAGTTCCACCAAGGACGACATCATACTCAAGGGAATCTAGGGTAACATGGAATGTAAATTCCATATCGCCATTGATTGTTTGAGTAGTGTAGCTAAAGTAACCTAGAACTTAAATGTTTTGTTCATTGGCTCCTCTTGTAAGACTATTGTTTGTAGGGATGAGTTTAGGTTGTATTCAAACATTTGAATGAATTGAGCAGGGTCTGTTCGGGAAATTGTGAGATGTCCTTAAGGGCAAAGGGCAAAAACGTGGAGAGGGCTGGGAGGGGTTGCTGCAAGCCTCTCTGTAAGTCTCTTCACACGGGGGGGGAAGAGTTAAGGACACTGGCTTCTAGCAAGAGTGGGATGGAGGAAAATTGGCTTATCTGAAAAGAGCCAAATGAGGGGGTGTGAGAGGGGTGGCTGCAAGGGCAGCTGTACTTGCAGCAAGTACGCTACGGAGGGACGGACGGCGGTACGGACGGCGGCACAACAGGGCATACGCTACACAGAAATGCGTGCCTTCTGTGGAGCACCCCGGGGTTTATATAGCTGAGGGGTGAGGGTACGGGCGCTGCGCAAAGCAAGGACGAAAGGACGGTATACCTTCAAAGGCTATGGATCAGTGGCCTGCATGGGTCTAGGGGAAAGGTACGGTGTCGGTTGTCCGGGAAAGGAATGGTACGCATGTACCTTATCTGGTCTGGGGCAGCATGGGTGTCTACATAAGGGTACGCGTGGACCATACAGTGGGCGACCGTCCTTTGGTTCTTGGGCGATCATTGTACGGGCACCCTAGTAAGTGTGCACGGACCAAATTTTGGGGCGGGGTACCCAAATTTGGGATGTCCGCCTCGATTTGCGTGCCGGACCGCCCCGGGGGGTGAAATTTTTTTTTTGTCCGGGAGGTTCTCCTGGTCGCACGGGTTCAGACCGTTCGTCAATCGGACGTGCGGTCGTGCATTTATTAAGGTTTAAAGGTCGCCGTTTTTTAACTAAAATGATTGAAATTAGCATATAGGCTTGATCCGGTGTCTGTTTTGGATGCTGTAAAATCCTATATTAGGGTAAAATCATGCGCAGATTCCAAATTTGGGCTCAAAATTTGAAGATTCTAAGTAAAAATGACTCAAATAATAAAATCATTGATATTTATATCATAAAAACTCATAATTACATGGACATTTCTTTATTAGTGAAGATGGGTACGTTACATCCTTCCCCCCTTAAGGAAATCGAGATGTCCTCATCTCGTCATGAATTGGGGATAATCCTTTAAGAGTGTAGCTTCATCTTCCCAGGTTGCATCCTCTTCAGGGTAATCTTTCCACTGAACTAGATGTTCTACAAGAGTTCTATTTCGGAGTTGCCTTTCCCTAGAATCTATGATGCTACTGGGCTGTAATTCAAGGACTCCTTGAGTAGGGATTACAACTTGTTCATCATCAAGAATATGATCGAGACTGGGGACATATGGTTTTAACAAACTTACATGAAATACATTATGGACTTTGATATGGGCTGGGAGTTGGAGTTTATAGGCACTTTTACCTAGACACTTGATAACTGTATAGGGACCACAATATCTAGGGCTGAGCTTCTTATATTTCCCAAGTGATAGAGAACTTCGTTTGGGTCGCACTCGTAGAAGAACTCTGTCTCCTTCCTTGAAGATCATTTCAGACCTCTTGTTGTCAGCATAATGCTTTTGTCGATCTTGGGCAGCTTTAATATCCTTTTGGATCGCCTTGGTTTGTTCCTCCATCTCTTCGAGCATTTTCCTGGATGCCTCAACTCTTATGGTTGGATCAGAGAAATTTAGAGGAGACAGGCATTCTTGCCCATAGAGTGCCTTGAATGGTGACATTCCTATGCTTTGATGATAAGATGCATTGTAGGCAAATTCTACCAGAGGAAGGTATTGAATCCACCTTCTTGGTTCCCGTCCACAATATGCTCTGAGAATGTCTTCAATTACTTGATTGACTCTCTCAATCTGGCCATCGGTCTCTGGATGGTAAGCTGTGCTAAAGCAAAGTTGAGTTCCCAGGGCTTGAAATAAAGACTGCCAGAATTTTGAAGTGAAATCAGAATCCCGATCACTTACTATCCTTTTTGGGAGACCATGAAGTTTGAGGACTTCCTTGATGAATATTCGAGCAACATTAGAAGCTTTGAAGGTCTTCTTTGCTGGTATAAGGTGAGCTACTTTGGTAAGTAAGTCCACTACTACTAGAATGGATCCTCCTTGAACAGTGGGGAGACTTGTAACAAAATCCATACTAATGCACTCCCACTTCATTTGGGGAATATCTAAGGGTTGAAGTTTTCCAGGCATCTTGACCCTTTCAGCTTTGATCCTTTGGCATGAGAGGCATTGCTTCAAGTACCAAAGCACATCATTTTTCAAGCCTGCCCAATGAAAGCTCCTTCTTACAGCATTTAATGTTTTTGCATAACCTGGGTGTCCTGCAGCAGGGCTATCATGAGCTTCATGGAGGATTAGTTTCTTTAAAGCAGGATCCTTAGGGATACATAGCCTGTGATTGAAGTAGAGGCTTCCTTCATGAGTGGAGTATCCCTTGATTAGATTCTTCTCTTTCTCTGTCCCCCTTCTTCTACTAATTTTTTCATCCTCTGATAATCTGGATCATGAGATGAGACTTCTTCCACCTTGACCAGTATGGGATTATTTGGCATTGAAACTGCATTCAAGAAAGATTTGCGGCTAAGTGCATCTGCTACCACATTATCTTTCCCAGGGTGGAATTTGACGTCGAAATCATATTCTTGTAGAATTTCAATCCATCTCCTTTGCTGCATGTTGAGGTTAGGCTGGTGGGTGAAGATCCACTTTAGACTTTTGTGGTCAATTACAAACGCTGGAATTCGCCTCCCAAGAGATAATGTCTCCATAATTTGAGGCAATGAACAACTGCTAAGAGCTCCAAATCATGGGTGGCATAGTTTGGTTCATATTGCTTCAGCTTGCGGGAAGTATAAGAGACTGGTCTTCCTTCTTGGCCTAAGACACCACCAAGTGCTAGACTACTAGCATCGGTAACCACTTCAAATTCCTTGGAGAAATCAGGAAGCTTTAAGACTGGGACAGAAGTAATAATGACTTTTAGCTGATCAAAGCTGTTTTGGATTGGCAACCACACTATTTTGCAATCCTTCTTAAGAAGATCCATCAAAGGTGCAGCTACCAAGGCATAATCTTTGATAAAAATCCTATACCAACCCGTGATTCCCAAAAATCCACGAACTTCACGAACTGATTTAGGGGGTGGCCATTCTAGAATATCCTTGACCTTGGCAGGGTCTACTGAGATGCCATCTTTGGAGACGATGAATCCAAGATACTCAATTTGATGAGTGAAGAAGGTACATTTGCTCTTCTTGGCATAGAGTTTGTGTCTGCGCAGCAATTGCAGAACTCTACGCACATGCTCCTCATGCTCTTCCATTGATTTGGAGTAGATTAAGATGTCATCAAAGAAAACAAGCACAAATTCATCCAAGTAAGGACGGAATATATCTTGCATTAGGCGGTTGAAGGTTGCAGGAGCATTGGTTAACCCGAATGACATTACAGTAAACTCATAGTGGCCATATCGGGTATTGAAGGCTGTTTTGGGTATATCTGCTTCCTTGACTTTGATTTGATAGTAACCAGACCTCAAATCTATTTTTGAGAAGACTTTGGCCCCATGAAGCCTGTCAAGAAGTTCATCGATGCGAGGGATAGGATACTTATTCTTGACAGTGACTTGATTTAGCCCTCGATAATCTATGCAAAGGCGGAGAGTCCCGTCCTTCTTTTTTTGAAAAAGAACAGGTGCTCCCCAAGGAGAGCTACTGGGGCGTACAAATCCTTGTTCAATGAGTTGGGAAATTTGCTCCTTAAGTTCAATGGCTTCAGGAAGGGACATTTTATAGGGAGTTTTTGAGACGGGTTGAGCTCCAGGGATCACCTCGATTTCATGGTCGACTTCTCGAGGAGGCGGTAACCCTGTAAGCTCGTCAGGGAAGATGTCAGAGAATTCTTGGAGCCAAAAGGGTTCTGTCTCCATACTAGGTTCAATGACTTTGTTGAGTTTGACTAGGAAAACTTGCTGACCCTTACGTGTTCCCTTGAGAAGATGTTTTGCCTTGACTACCCTAGACTTAGGTTTTCCTATGATCCCTTGAATAGATATTACTTGGCCATGCTCATTTTCAAAAGTGATACTCCCTTGGTTACAATGAATGCTAGCTTTGTTTCCAATTAACCAATCCATCCCAAGGATTCCATCATAAATTCCTAGTGGCAAGACTCTAAAGTGACCATGAGTTTGCTCATTACCCAGCTCAAAATCAAGGTTTCCAATAGAGTGGCGAGATACTACTTCTTTCCCACTGGCTAACTCTACAATCATTTTTCTAGCTGTTTTTTGACTCAAGTTTAATTTTTGCAAGCACCTAGGAGAAAGGAATGAATGGGTACTGCCACAATCAATCAAAAGCTGAAATGGCTAACCGTGATGAGTGGCGGGGGTTTGGATAACACCAAATTGTTTATTCGGACCTTGGTGTTCTACTGCCGCATGGACGGTGGCGCGCTCTTCTTCAGCTGTTTCCAAGGTCGGTTCTTCACTTATAACACAGGCAGTTCTAGCAACTGCTCCTCCGCGGCCTCTGCCAACGGCCACTGCCTCTTGCACCTTGGTGGGTAGGGGTTCCACGGCCTTGATTTCCTCTGTTACCTTGGGGAAACGATGTTGCCATCTTGGGACAGTTGGCTCTAAAGTGTCCCGGTTCATTGCACTCAAAACACAGAGGGCCTTCTCTGGAAGAAGCAGCATACGAGCGGGGGGCAAAAGAGTTGCCTTGTCTCCCTCTGTTGTAGTAGGGGAAATTCTGTTGAGGTTTCTTGTAGGGTTGATCTCTAAGGTTTGCCTCAGGGTAAGATCTCTTTTGATTCTTTGGTTTGTTAGCCTTCATTTCTTTCACAAGGGGCTTTGCTCGTATGAGAGCATCCTGTAATGTGCTTGGCCTCATTTCTTCAAGGCAGGAATCTAGGGGTTCATTTAGCCCTTGGCAGAAACGAGCCACTTGCTGGGAAGTAGTCATAGCTGGGGTATACTTCCGAAGGGTAATAAATTTGGAATAGTAGTCCTCAAGAGTTAAGCTGCACTGTCTAAGACTAAAAAACTCATTCATCTTTATGGATTCATGGGATGGAGGAAGATATCTTTCCTTCACTGCCTGCTTGATGTCTTCCCACGTTTGAGAATGCTCGGTGACTTCCTTGTCACGGCACCACTGTTTCCACTAGAGTTTAGCATCTCCAATGAGGCGAAACCATGCGAGCATAGACTGATTTGCTACTCCAGTATCGGCAGCAGAGAAATAATCGTCCATCGCCTCAATCCAGACTTCAGCATCAACCTTTGAACCTTCTCCTTTAAAGGAGGGAGGTTGCATTTGCTTGAGCAGGAGCTTCTTCTCCTGGGTATCGGTGTAAAGCGCATTGGGAAGTGGAGGGTGGTCGTCCTGGCCATCATTGTAAAAACAATTTTAAGATTACAAGATTCATATTTGCACAACGCTTAATTTTTTTGGAGAGTAAAACATTGAAATTATTCTATTTCCAAATATTTACAAGGACAAGTTTTATTACAAAGATCTGAGACTAATATAATTAGTCTTATTTGACATCAAGGGGAATTCCTAGGCTTGACTATGACATAAGGGTAGAGCGGTCCACATAGGTGAAATATGGGGGTTCCGTTGTAGTTTCTAAGACTCTAAAAACTGATGGTAAGGGTGGTAAACTCTGGATTGGGGTAGATCCCAACACCGCTACTCTATCAGCAGGTAAGACCTACATCACTTTGTCATACACCCAACGATCCTGAGGTATGCGAACCCCATCTATAGTCACCGAGGTGTCGGCTCTGGGGGTACCGACGAACCAAAATAAGCGGATCATCTTCAGCTTCTCAATCCAACGAATCCGCTTAAGGTCGGTGGTGAGGTTCCCAATCTGATCTGCTCGGATGAAGAAGTATCTCGGCCCACGACTCCAGAAATCTCTACCCCATCCTCTTTGAATACGAGAGAAATGAGGGAGGGATATCTTCTCTAATATCTGCACCATGGTGTCACGGAACTCGAAATTCGAGGAGTGACTAGCAGTCTCGGGAAAACTAGAAATTTGGAGTAGGCATCTTCATCTTCCTACAATCATTCAAACATCAATTTAACTTATTTGTTTTAGTAGGATGTCTTTACTAATTAGAATTATGTTAGGTAAAACATTTATTACAAAACAGTCCTTAAACTGCAATTCCTAGGAGCCAAACTTGCTCTGATACCAATTGTAATTCCTCCCTTCTAAAATGGGAGAAACACTTAAGATAGTCCGCTAAGTCTTATCTTGGGAAAAATTTCCTATTCATCGACACCTTGACCCTGTAGAGATTCAAGGATACAATTTATAGGTATGGCCTAGCTCTATCCCGCAGGGAGAGCATGATTTTCTAAACATCAAATCACCCATAGGGCAATTGATCATAAATTGGGCAAATACTAAACTTGATTTCTAGGGACAATGCTTTTTTCCTCATCTTATGCAAGGCACAGCCGCTGGCCTAGTCTTCTAGAATAGAGTTGCCCAAGAACCTAACTATCTAACGTAGGGCTTTCACTTAATCTGTTGGAAAGCTACCCGACTAATCGGGTCCACCCGTCCGTAGGATGGTGCCGTCAGGGCATTCCATCCTCCCACTTTCCACCCTACTCACGCATCAATTTGTTTTCTAATTAATCCTACCACACTGTTTGACATAAATAAACATATTCCTTAATTAAGGCCCTTTTTCACAAGGTTCGTTAAGACAGCCTTCTTACACAATACAATCATACCAAAGACAAGATGTAATTATATAAAAAGTTTATACATGAACCAATTCCATACAAGCCAAACCGGCTCTCTTATTCTTATTCTGCCGATGATCTAGAATTCGGCCTTCCAGCCTTTACATGCTAGGCAAAACCCTACGGGACCATACACCTCATCGTCGGCCCCGCTGGCGAGAACTCAAGCCGTCCTGTTGCCCTCTCAGGCTCCATCGCTCGATCCTCCCGCCCCTCAGAGGGATGTCTGCACACTAAGGTGGGCTTATTTACCGCACTAGCCTGGGCCCTCAGAACTAGGCAGCCTCATAATCTCTCGCCTCAATCGGCGATCCTTATTCTCCCAAAGGTATGAGGGATACCTTGGGCCATTCCCGGGCTTTGCTAACGACGCCGCCCGGCTACACAAGCACGGAACGGAGTTAGCGTTGAAGCCAAAAAAAATAAAATAAAATCTTCCCCCATCTCGTTGTTACGTGCTCCTCTTGAGGTAATATTTTGTCGCCTCCGAGATGAGGCCATCTTAGGCGTCGCCTTGCAGAGCTTGCTGCTGCGATCGAAACGCTTCAGCCAGATCTGAATTCCGAGCTCGTTTGCTCACCGTATGAGCAAAAGAATATGGCGCACGAACCCTCTCTTGAGTCAAAAACCCTTATTAAAGTCTACGCAAATGGGGGGGGGGGAATTGTGAGATGTCCTTAAGGGCAAAGGGCAAAAACATGGAGAGGGCTGGGAGGGGTTGCTGCAAGCCTCTCTGTAAGTCTCTTCACACAGGGGGGGGGGGGGGGAAGAGTTAAGGACACTGGCTTCTAGCAAGAGTGGGATGGAGGAAAATTGGCTTATCTAAAAAGAGCCAAATGAGGGGGTGTGAGAGGGGTGGCTGCAAGGGCGGCTGTACTTGTAGCGAGTACGCTACGGAGAGATGGACGGCGGTACGGACGGCGGCACAACAGGGCATACGCTACACAAAAATGCATGCCTTCTGTGGAGCACCCCGGGGGTTTATATAGCTGAGGGGTGAGGGTACGGGCGTTGTGCAAAGCAAGGACGAAAGGACGGTGTACCTTCAAAGGCTATGGATCAGTGGCCTGCATGGGTCTAGGGGAAAGGTACGGTGTCGGTTGTCCGGGAAAGGAATGGTACGCATGTACCTTATCTAGTCTGGGGCAGCATGGGTGTCTACGTAAGGGTACGCTGATGGCACGGAAGCGATAAAGCTGTTTACGCCCTTATAGCATGCCACACTTCCACACACGCATGCAAACACACCAGAACACCAGACCAAAGAGCATGAACAGGACTTATATTTCAGAACAGACCTTGACCTTTACAGAGGTGGATATCTCAAAATATCCCAGACACCAGCTTCATCAAGCACCCGCTCGCGATCAGCCCTCTCCAGCTCCTGGTCGCTCAAAAATCCCTTCGCTCTTACTTCTCTGCCAGCCGGCCTTCTCGCTCTCTGCTCTGCACCTCAGCTAAAGACCACTCTCTCCTACACCACCAGCACACTGCCAGTCCTCAAGCAAAGAACCAGCAACCTCTTTCTTTGTCGCCAACCTAACAACCAGCCCAAGCCACACAATACCAAAGGCCCACCAAGCCTGCGCCCCTCTGCACTTCGCCTGTCTGTAGCTGTCTCCCCAGTCGCCTCAGTAATTCAGACTCTTCACTTGATGATCCAGGCGCCTTCAACTAGCACCAACACCAGCCTACGCATGTTCCCTTCACACCAGAACCGGTCACCTACGCTGGCTGTCTTCACACTTCTGCCCATCAGCTAACCTTCACGTACCAGAAAGGTCTCTCCTCCACACGGCAGCAACCACACTTCTCTAGCTTGTCTGCAACCCTTCCTTACACCAGCACCTAGGCGGCTCACTCTCTTAGCTCCCTCTCTGCTGCAACCAGCACCACACGCAACACCTTCTGTGCGCATCCAGCCCCACGCCAACCGCACCTTCTCTACTCGTCGCCCAGCTCCTCTACAGAATCACCCGCTTTCACCTCCCTCTGTTCTTGGCCCCCCACGCCAGAGAGGTCTCTCCTCCACACGGCAGCCCACACTCTCAACCACACAAAGTAGCTCCTAGGCGGCTCCCACACGACCACACTCTTCTGCAGCCGCCAGCCTACCTCAACTCAGGGCTCCGGTCACCACACAACGGCCTGTCCGCTCCAGGGCTCCGTTGCTCTTCACACGGCGGCCAGCACACTTCTGCACCTGTGGTGGCTGTAGCTAGCCACACAAAAACACACAAGGGGCCCTCTTCTCTCCTCGCGCTCTTCTCCCTTCAAACCAGTCGCCTCCACTTCTCTGTGCTCCTCGCCCTTTTCACCGTCTTGCAGCTGCGCCCTCTCAGCACTTCAGAGCTGCCTTCTCGCTGCTCTTCACAAGCCGACACCTTGGCTCCTTCAGCTGCTGCATGACGGCTACACACCCCAGCTACACCTTCCTCTGCAACACTTGCAGTTTCGCCTGGGCGGCTCCCACACGCCAGCCCTCTGTCGGCTTCCTCACTCGACGAACTCCCTTCAAACCTTGCTGCGCCGACTTCCTGTTTCGCCAATGTGAGATCCTGGTCTCCACCGTGCAACGGATTCGGGTACTAGTAGCGAAAGTAGCACATCATGCGTGGGTAGGGGTCTCACACTCGGGGCCTCGCCCACGGATATCCGGACACGAGACTAATCCGTCGGTTTGTCCAAAACCGAAACCGGAAAAACTTCCTTTACCCGGAAAGCATGGGCGATTCCACCAGGATAACTCTTTACTCTAACGTAGTCAAGATCATTACAGATCAACTGATCTAACTGCACCTTTAACGGTACTTGGTCAAATCAAGGAAGAAACTTGCACTTGGATCATTGGGATCAACGCTTTTTTCCCCATCAAGAGGCACAGCCGTTGATTCCTATCCATAGAACAATTTCTATCCGGGATTTACTTCATCTATCGTAATAATAGAAATTAAATCTCGATTTACGGATCCATCAGTCCAGCCTAACCCCATCCAGTCCCATGGGTTAGCCAACCGCCCAACCACTGTAGTGATGGAATCCAATTAAGAATTTGGTTAGGTTTTGTCCCGGGTACCAAGGAAAAGAGTTCCAAGGCCCCCTAGCCGGAAGTTCATGCAAACATAAAACTAGTCACACCACTTACACACCCAATATGAAATTGCCTTTTTCTTAGCATCAACTAGCTTTAAAACAATCCTTTAATAAAACCATTATGTCAGTGATGACAATCCTCAAAGTCTCTAGTTGAATCCTTATTTCCAGACATTCATTCATTGGTATACTTATGGCATCATTGGCAACCAGAACGCTCACCACCTGTTCGCTCAGGGGCCTTTTCCATAGTTCCTAGCTCATAGTAACCGGCAATATATTCATATAATAGAATGGAATCTCCGTGGAAGATCAGCTAGATCAACCCACAGATCCATATAAAAGAGCCATGGACTCATCCGTTGAGGACCAGCAAGGTCAATCAACTAGATCCATGCCCGGTTTCAGAAAACAACTCTTACTCCTTGTTCCAATATCTTCCACGACGCACGTGTGAGTATCTTCGGCGACCCAGAGCCCGAGCATCGTATGGTCAGCACCCTCTAGGATCCTTCGCAGGTGACCTAGCGCTTCACTCATAGGCCGCTTCCTTGGTCCCTCATCCACTGTACCGGAAGCTCACCATTTAAATCGAACCGAGG
Organism: Cibotium barometz; assembly: GCF_041138505.1. Classification (NCBI taxonomy): domain Eukaryota; kingdom Viridiplantae; phylum Streptophyta; class Polypodiopsida; order Cyatheales; family Cibotiaceae; genus Cibotium; species Cibotium barometz. Next base: position 7,951,235 of record NC_141046.1, read on the forward strand.
CTGGTCAAGACCTCGATCGACCTTGCTACGCGAGACGTCCTCCATTGACTCTCCGTCAGCAGTTGCAACTTTATCAGTTCGGTCTTCATGACCTTAATCTCAAGACGGTCAAAATGCTTCTCCAGCATTCTTGACATAAAACAGTCATTTACAAACAGTCACAAAATACAGTTTCTATAACGAACTCTTGTCTTTCCATATTATCCACTCTTGGACCACATTACTTATTCCACATTCCATTCAATGTGTACTCGTTCTCATCCATTCACTCATATAGACTACACTCTCACATACACCTTCATATTCATTATTCTACATACATATCCATGTTCGTACGTCCACATCATACATCCAATTTCACATTCATACATACGCATCTACATGCATACATCCACATCCACATTCATACATCCATACCTCCATTTCCACATCCACACATCCACATTCATATTCGTACATCCACATTCACATGCATACATCCATTTTCACATCCTCATTCCTACATCCACATTCACATACATACATCCACATCCGTATCTACATCCATACATCCACATCCACATCAACATTCACATTCATACATATACATCTACATGTATACATCCACATCACATTCATACAACCATATTACATCCATTCTCGTCCTAACACATCCCATATACATCTTAACACATCCTAACTCATCTTAACACATTCTATCACATCTCATACACATCTTATCATATCTTTTTACATCTCATACACCTCTTATCACATCCTATCACTTTCCATACAAATCTTATCACATCTCATACACCTCTTATCACATCTTATCACATTTCATATCTTTTTTAAGAGAATTCTTATATTTGATATAAGATTTCTCTACACATTTATTTATGCATAAATTCCATTTAAGGAGACTAACACTTTCGAAATTAAAATCAATCTTTTATGCATCTTCTTATGCATAAATTCAATTTGGTAGGAATTACACTTTTAGAATAAAAGAATTTCTCTTATGCATCTAAGTTATGCATAAAATCCATTTATAAGGAAAATCACACTTTTAGTATAAAAAGAATATCTTTTATGCATACCTCTATGCATGAAATCCAATATGATAAAAATAACACTCTTACAATGAAATAATCAACTTTTATGCATACCTCTATGCATGAAATTCAATTATGATAAAAGTCACACTTTTATAATAAAATAATCAACCTTTATGCATACCTCTATGCATGAAATTCAATATAATAAAAGACACACTTTTATAATAAAATAATCAACTTTTATGCATACCTTTATGCATGAAATTCAAATATGATAAAAGTAACACTTTTGATATAAAAAATTATCCATTATGTATACTTCTTGCATGAAATAAAATGATAAAAGTAACACTTTTGATATAAAAATTTATCCTTTATGCATACTTCTATGCATGAAAATAAAAATGATAAAAATAACACTTTTGATATAAAAATTTATCCTTTATGCATACTTCTATGCATGAAAATAAAAATTGATAAAAAAATAACACTTTTGATATAAAAATTTATCCATTATGCATACTTCTATGCATGAAAATAAAAATAATAAAAGTAACACTTTTGATATAAAAATTTATCCATTATGCATACTTCTATGCATGAAAATAAAAATAATAAAAGTAACACTTTTGATATAAAAATTTATCCATTATGCATACTTCTATGCATGAAAATAAAAATGGTAAAAGTAACACTTTTGATATAAAAATTTATCCATTATGCATACTTCTATGCATGAAAATAAAAATGGTAAAAGTAACACTTTTGATATAAAAATTTATCCATTATGCATACTTCTATGCATGAAAATAAAAATAATAAAAGTAACACTTTTGATATAAAAATTTATCCATTATGCATACTTCTATGCATGAAAATAAAAATGGTAAAAGTAACACTTTTAATATAAAAACTTATCCTTTATGCATACTTCTATGCATGAAAATAAAAATTGATAAAAATAACACTTTTGATATAAAAATTTATCCATTATGCATACTTCTATGCATGAAAATAAAAATGGTAAAAATAACACTTTTGATATAAAAATTTATCCATTATGCATACTTCTATGCATGAAATAAAAATGGTAAAAATAACACTTTTGATATAAAAACTTATCCTTTATGCATGATATTAAAATTCAATTTCTCCATGATTATAATGAAATTCTTTCAATTAATCTAGAATGATAATTCCTAGAATATGGTAGGAAGTCCTCTTTTTATGCTTTGAATGAAATTATTTTATGCATAATTTTTATAAAACATTTGCCATAGCTCTGCTGCTATGACTGATAAATCTCAATTTTTCTAAGGGATAAAGCTTATCATTAACACTAGTTCTGTAATTGGACACTTTAGTGTCTTGAGGACACTAAAGTGTCCTGAAAAGTTAGCATTTTTCTTGAATTTTTGTGGGCAATCTATTAAGAGTTTTGAAATGCTTAACATCCACAGATGTTTCTCAAGACCCAAAAAATCCTTGAGATTTTTTTAATTGCACTTTTCTTAGCTTTTGCAAGGTAATATTTTAATTTTCTTAGACACATGCTGATAAAACGCATGATTTTTACTATTTTCAAAATAGTAGTAATTTGGACACAACTTTTAGAAGGGACATAGTTTGATCATGAAACTTGGCTTGATGGAAAGCCCATGATGTAAACTAAATCCTGGAATCATCAAACGACAATTATATGATAAATTTTTCACTCGCTAATATTAAAATGACGTTATTTATACAGGTGGAGCATGAATTTTTCTCCTTCCATATGCAAGCTAATAATATAAAACTTGAGGTGCACCCATGTTATATAGGGTAAATACTACTTTGTTTTGAATTTTCCAAAACTTTAGAGCCACTTTTTGGGCCTCTTCTCATACATGGCCTTTTGCGCAACCTGTTTTTAATACATAAAATGTCTAGTTATGAGCTTAATTTTGATTTTCATCAAAGGGGAAAGCTGTGTAAGTGTATTATTTGTTGTAACTATAGGTGTAGACTACTTGTGCAAGCATAGTTATGATTAGTTTTTGATAAAAGATGATCAAATTTTATATTTTTATTTTTTACAGTTTTTTTAGAACTAGGCGATAAGAACCTACTTAAGTGGAGGCTAAGTTAGTGTCATACACATCAAATTATGGCTTATTTATCTCATCTCAAGCATGAAAACCAATAATCAACATTCTCATTGATAGGGCTACATTATATTTTAGTGGCGTGATTGAGTTTTGATAATACGCGTTACTTTTGCTGATTTTATGCAACTTTTTGGAAAAAAATCTAGGAAAGGCAAATGATTTTTTTGGTGAACTTCTACCTCCTTGGCCTGATGTATGCTATGAAAATATCTTGGGAAAAATGCTATTGATATCATTGGATTTTTTTTTGAGAGAATGATGCTTGCATATTTGGAAAAATCCTGAAAAATGTTCATTTTCAAGACATATGCTACTTTGTTGCTTATGTACTTCCAAATAAAAAGGCATTTTATATGTTTAGCATTTTTTACATAAGCATAGGGTTATGTTCTACATGCCCAATGAAGCATTTTGGTTTTTAAAGCCTACATTAGGAGTTTGATTTTTTTTCGCAACCCCCAAAAAAGGACACTCAAGTGTCCTGTTTTGGTACCAAACTAGTGTTAAGGAAATAATTAAAATGATCTCTAATTGGATCATTAATCCATAATGGATTGAATCATCAATATACATAACTAAAAGCATAGAAAAAAAGCCATTAATTTGGCCTCAAGCATAGCTTAATCTTGGGTTAAGGAAAAGCTTTATGAAAAGCTTGATTTGGATTGAGAATGGGTCATGAGTATGACCATTTCTTGAGTGAGAGAGAGAAATTACATAAAAACCATTAGAATTTAAACATAAATAAAAATTAACTTCAATAGCATTTATTAAATTATGTAACTCTTCACTACTATTCACCAATTAACTTCAATAGCATTTAAAAAAACCATACCAATTAAGCTTCTCAAGCTTGAGAGGGGTTGAGAAGAGAGAAACATTGAGAAATTATAGAAAAGATCAATATTCACTAATTACCTTACAAATTACTTGATTCTTTGTTCACGGTAGAGGCCCCCAACCAATCAATTGGTTAAGTATGTTGATGGAGCCACCAATGGGGATTGAAGAAAGAGGGAAGCTCCAAAAACTAGTGAATTATTAATGAATTCATAGTTCTTGGCTTAGGTGGAGTAGAGTAACGATGCATAAACACTATATATTTTTCAACAAGGGGGAGGCTTCTATTTATAGAAAAAATTGAGCTCCTAACCAAACAAACTGATTCTAGAATTTTCTAAATCAGTTTGGTCAATATTTGACCATTTTTAGGTCAGTTAAGCTAACTTTTTGGAACTAGACTTGAATGAGGAGAGAGGAGAGATGAAATATCTCAATTTTTATGAGTTTAAAACTCATTCAAGCATGTGAAATATGCACCTCCTTTAAAGAACTCCCCTTCCTTACATATGTGTCATAATGGAATCATTATACCCAAAATATCTCATATTTTTAATATTGCTCATAGTTTTTTACTAATAAACCTTGTACATTTTCAACTCTTCATCTTATGTGAAATATGCACCTCTTTTAAAGAACTCCCCTTCCTTACATATGTGTCATAATGGAATCATTTTAATATTGCTCATAGTTTTTTACTAATAAACCTTGTACATTTTCAACTCTTCATCTTATGTGAAATATGCACCTCCTTTAAAGAACTCCCCTTCCTTACATATGTGTCATAATGGAATCATTTTAATATTGCTCAAAGTTTTTTACTAATAAACCTTGTACCTTTTCAACTCTTCATCTTATGTGAGCATTTACTCATTTTTGGATACCCAAAATATCTCATATTTTTAATATTGCTCATAGTTTTTTACTAATAAACCTTGTACATTTTCAACTCTTCATCTTATGTGAGCATTTACTCATTTTTGGGTATCTTCTTTTACAAATTGGATTTATCTCCTCCCTACACATGGATTGATGCTATTGGCCCATAGGAACCTTAATTGGACCATAATCCAAAAATTTCTGAAAGTCTAGACCCTTAGGCTAAGGTCCTTTATACCCATTTCTAATTAATTCCAATTGCACATTGGAAAGTTCTTTTTGAATTTCTGTTTCAGGGGAACTTATTTTAATAAGATGAGATAATTTTCTATCCAAAAATATTAAAAATTTGGATATTCTCTCTCTAGAATATTTTCTCTCTCTAGGTTAAAACAGTTAGAAACAAGTCTTTTATATTTCTGAAGAGGGATTGATTACAGGGGAAGATGCTGGACATTTTGAGAGGCTGGGGAGGAATCTTACATTCTCCCCTACTTGAAAAACGCGAGATGCCCTCATCTCGCAAACTGGGGGTAATTTCGCAAGATGCACAAGTATGAGACTGAGAGAAATTTTTAATTAAGATTAATCACCAATTAAAAAAGTCTCAAAGAGAGTAAGGGTCAAGACAAGAACAAGATTTAAACTTTATTCATTCTTGGAACATATACAGTAAAGATAGAAGAACTCTTTACACTTCCATAAGCCTGTCCATCATATGATCACAAAAGTAGCACTCACAAGGTGCGCACGTATAAGGTAACTCATCTATGGGAATGATTCTGTTGGTTATTGCCGCGCCTATCTCAGTGGTATGAGGTGTTCTAACAAAAGGACCTCTGAGAGGCAAACCAAAAACAGGGTAAAGGCATATCTTCTGATGAGGAAGAAAACACGCCAGTAAGAAGACCCGCTCAGAAAACCCAAGATGTCTTGATCTCATGATGCAGTAGTATCGGGGACCCAAACCCAAGGCTTCGATAACCATGGCCAAGCGGACATTGTTACGAAAGTGCTGCTGACCCCAGGGTGTTACCCTAGTTATGTCTTGATAGGTCCGCCATTTGGTCTGAGCTACAGACGTTCCCAAGTGAGGAAAAAGTGAGCGCTCATACTGTTCTATAAAATCCTTCTTCACAGACTCGCTTGCGTCTTGAAGGTAAGAAATCATCATGTATAAAACTAATTCCTGTTGCCAAGCCATGAAGGAGTTTAAGAAGAAGGGAGATCGATGGAAGTAAGATTACTGTGAGCGATAAGTAAAGTTACGACCTATATAAAGGAAGGAGTTAGCGTAACCTAGAAGCCAACGGTATCTTGCCACTGAAGTTTTACCGTCTTTCCATGATTTGGGTTTGGCACATATTTCTATAGAAGGCATTAAGAACTTTGAGATGAGGAGATAAAAGAAGTTCGTAGGCTAAGTCACTTACTTTCTTTGGTCCACAATATCTGGGAGATAACTACTTATACTCCCCTAGAGATAAAGAAATTCTTTTGGTCCGTATTCAAATGAAGACTATAACTGCTTCTTTGAATTCTCTGACTGTCCTCTTCTTATCTGTATATTGTCTCTGTCAATCCTAGGCAGCGTTTATATCTTTATGAATTGCCTGCATCTGTTGCTCTAAGTCGCCAAGCATTTGACTGGTCATCTCGACCCTAATCAATGGGTTGGACCTAGTTAATGGAGTTAAGCAATCTTGTTCGAGACGGATCCTGATTAGATTGGTATGAAGGAATTGGTCTCTGAATTTGGGTTCTAGACTTCCCTGTGCCCTTTTCATGGTAGGAGTTGGGCAGTCTTTTAACTGATGGTCAAAACCTTGGCATCCAAAACACTGGTTCTCACTTCTGAACTCATCGTTCTGAATCTTTAAAACAGGTGGGCTCCTGAGAAGGTATTCTGGGTAAAGTGTCTTCCCTTTTTAAACAGAATCTTTCTTTTATTTAGAGAGGGAATAATTATAAGATCAAAAAAGGAGATTCTTACTCCTGTATACCTCGAAGGTTGGGGGAGGAATCTTACAAACTTCTACCCCACTTAAAAAGGTGCGAGATGTCCTCATCTCGCAAAGTAGGGGACAGCTCTTTTTCTTAAGATCCAATTTATTCTGGGTTCCTTATATTCTGGTCAACCCAACAGAATACTGGGATAAATATTCCTTATATAGAACTCATCATTAAATAATAATTCATTTAGATCATATCATTCCTACGATAATGGTCCATTAGACCGAAAAATTTCCTTCTGAACATTCCTCCACGGGAATTTCAGTTAAGCAAGTTCTCAATTTGTCATCCCTTAACTTGATCTACCATCTCAAGTATTAACAGTAGCAATTTGACAGCACAATCCACTAATCTCATAGTGATTTGCTGAAATCATTATCATCATTTATCATTACAGGGACTCGTCCCATTCATCCTCATTGTGGTTTTGCTCAGGTTATTATATTTCAACTAAATTTCAAAAATCATCATTTTTCAATTAGAATCCCAATCAATTCATCAGTTCCCAAACAGAATTAAAAATCATATCAACCACATTCGAATTCATCAACTGGATAGCATTAATGCTTATAATTTCAAGTCTTAGATTTACTCGTATATACTGCCGGTAAAGAGCTGCAGTTATACCCTTGGTATATACGGATAGTCATGAACTCGAAACTAAAGGTAAATACCATCATGTCTAGGCCTCAAGCAAGTCAGGGTTCCATACAATTGCGGTACTTCCAATTGAAGACCCAATTACTAATTTACAAATTTCAATTTGAATTAACAATTTGTATTATATCACGCAATTACAACCTTTTTGTGCGTCTTGATAACTTTTGACATAATTGGCTCCTCAGTTGATCTTATTGGAGATCTATGACATAAATCTGATAAACAAATTTTTCTTTATCCGATCGTCCGTAAACAATCACTTTAAAAAGCCATTTGTATATTTATATACAAGTTGCAATAAGTACATAGAGCAACTCGGCTCTGAGTTCAAAATCTCCTCGGAAGACATATAAGAGGACCGTACTGGGCCATAGTCATGCCCTGTTAGAAGTTCTCTAACTGCGAAGGGGGCTATTATTTTCTCCTTAGGGATAAATCGACTAAGGAGTCTATAAATTCGACATGAAAGTCTGAAATTTCGAGGCGTCAAATGATATAGAATGACACCACGCACCATTTTCAGCTTTAATAGGATCATAGTCAATGAGAGATTCTGCCACAACATTGTACGGCGGTCGCAAGGGGCGTGGACATATTGCCCTGCAAACCACTTATGTTGTATTCTCTCCGCTGGGGTAGGAAAATATAAATCCGCGAAATGGCGTGCGAGTCTTGCTCGGCTTGTTTGAGTTGAAGCGGAAGAGATGAGATGCTCGAACGCAAATGCAATCATATCTTGAGACTGGGTGAGGTCGGGAATACCAGATAAATGGGGAACTTCCATCTATAAAAACAATTTCTTTGATTAAAATTTCTTCATTAAAGAAGCTTACGGAATGAAAATACATTATGAAAATGCTGTTTCTGAATTCTTATTACTAATTTCAGATAAGAATTTAATTATCTTTATTAGCTTTCAATTTCGCTCTGATACCAACTGTGAGATCTCGGTCTCCACCGCGCAACGGATTCGGGTACTAGCAGCGGAAGTAGCACATCATGCGTGGGTAGGGGTCTCACACTCGGGGCCTCGCCCACGCATATCCAGACAAGAGACTAATCCGTCGGTTTGTCCAAAACCGAAACCGGAAAAACTTCCTTTACCCGGAAAGCATGGGCGATTCCACCAGGATAACTCTTTACTCTAACGTAGTCAAGATCATTACGGATCAACTGATCTGACTGCACCTTTAACGGTACTTGGTCAAATCAAGGAAGAAACTTGCACTTGGATCATTGGGATCAATGCTTTTTTCCCCATCAAGAGGCACAGCCGTTGATTCCTATCCATAGAACAATTTCTATCCGGGATTTACTTCATCTATCGTAATAATAGAAATTAAATCTCGATTTACGGATCCATCAGTCCAGCCTAACCCCATCCAGTCCCATGGGTTAGCCAACTGCCCAACCACTGTAGTGATGGGATCCAATTAAGAATTTGGTTAGGTTTTGTCTCGGGTACCAAGGAAAAGAGTTCCAAGGCCCCCTAGCCGAAAGTTCATGCAAACATAAAACTAGTCACACCACTTACACACCCAATATGAAATTGCCTTTTTCTTAGCATCAACGAGCTTTAAAACAATCCTTTAATAAAACCATTATGTCACTGATGACAATCCTCAAAGTCTCTGGTTGAATCCTTATTTCCAGTCATTCATTCATTGGTATACTTATGGCATCATTGGTAACCAGAACGCTCACCACCTGTTTGCTCAGGGGCCTTTTCCATAGTTCCTAGCTCATAGTAACCGGCAATATATTCATATAATAGAATGGAATCTCCGTGGAAGATCAGCTAGATCAACCCACAGATCCATATAAAAGAGCCATGGACTCATCCGTTGAGGACCAGCAAGGTCAATCAACTAGATCCATGCCCGGTTTCAGAAAACAACTCTTACTCCTTGTTCCAATATCTTCCACGACGCACGTGTGGGTATCTTCGGCGACCCAGAGCCCGAGCACCGTATGGTCAGCACCCTCTAGGATCCTTCGCAGGTGACCTAGCGCTTCACTCATAGGTCGCTTCCTTGGTCCCTCATCCACCGTACCGGAAGCTCACCATTTAAATCGAACCGAGGCTGGTCAAGACCTCGATCGACCTTGCTACGCGACACGTCCTCCATTGACTCTCCGTCAGCAGTTGCAACTTTATCAGTTCGGTCTTCATGACCTTAATCCTCAAGACGGTCAAAATGCTTCTCCAGCATTCTTGACATAAAACAGTCATTTACAAACAGTCACAAAATACAGTTTCTATAACGAACTCTTGTCTTTCCATATTATCCACTCTCGGACCACATTACTTATTCCACATTCCATTCAATGTGTACTCGTTCTCATCCATTCACTCATATAGACTACACATTATCTCACATACACCTTCATATTTATTATTCTACATACATATCCATGTTCGTACATCCACATCATACATCCAATTTCACATTCATACATACGCATCTACATGCATACATCCACATCCACATTCATACATCCATACCTCCATTTCCACATCCACACATCCACATTCATATTCGTACATCCACATTCACATGCATACATCCATTTTCACATCCTCATTCCTACATCCACATTCACATACATACATCCACATCCGTATCTACATCCATACATCCACATCCACATCAACATTCACATTCATACATATACATCTACATGTATACATCCACATCACATTCATACAACCATATTACATCCATTCTCGTCCTAACACATCCCATATACATCTTAACACATTCTAACTCATCTTAACACATTCTATCACATCTCATACACATCTTATCACATCTTTTTACATCTCATACACCTCTTATCACATCCAATCACTTTCCATACGCATCTTATCAAACCTTATCACATCTCATACACCTCTTATCACATCTTATCACATTTCATATCTTTTTTAAGAGAATTCTTATATTTGATATAAGATTTCTCTACACATTTATTTATGCATAAATTCCATTTAAGGAGACTAACACTTTCGAAATTAAAATCAATCTTTTATGCATCTTCTTATGCATAAATTCAATTTGGTAGGAATTATACTTTTAGAATAAAAGAATTTCTCTTATGCATCTAAGTTATGCATAAAATCCATTTATGAGGAAAATCACACTTTTAGTATAAAAAGAATATCTTTTATGCATACCTCTATGCATGAAATCCAATATAATAAAAATAACACTCTTACAATGAAATAATCAACTTTTATGCATACCTCTATGCATGAAATTCAATTATGATAAAAGTCACACTTTTATAATAAAATAATCAACCTTTATGCATACCTCTATGCATGAAATTCAATATAATAAAAGACACACTTTTATAATAAAATAATCAACTTTTATGCATACCTTTATGCATGAAATTCAAATATGATAAAAGTAACACTTTTGATATAAAAAATTATCCATTATGTATACTTCTATGCATGAAATAAAATGATAAAAGTAACACTTTTGATATAAAAATTTATCCTTTATGCATACTTCTATGCATGAAAATAAAAATGATAAAAATAACACTTTTGATATAAAAATTTATCCTTTATGCATACTTCTATGCATGAAAATAAAAATTGATAAAAATGACACTTTTGATATAAAAATTTATCCATTATGCATACTTCATTATGCATGAAAATAAAAATGGTAAAAGTAACACTTTTGATATAAAAATTTATCCATTATGCATACTTCTATGCATGAAAAAAAATAATAATAAAAGTAACACTTTTGATATAAAAATTTATCCATTATGCATACTTCTATGCATGAAAATAAAAATGGTAAAAGTAACACTTTTGATATAAAAATTTATCCATTATGTATACTTCTATGCATGAAAATAAAAATGGTAAAAGTAACACTTTTGATATAAAAATTTATCCATTATGCATACTTCTATGCATAAAAATAAAAATGGTAAAAGTAACACTTTTGATATAAAAATTTATCCATTATGCATACTTCTATGCATGAAAATAAAAATGGTAAAAGTAACACTTTTGATATAAAAATTTATCCATTATGCATACTTCTATGCATGAAAAAAAAATGATAAAAGTAACACTTTTGATATAAAAACTTATCCTTTATGCATACTTCTATGCATGAAAATAAAAATTGATAAAAATAACACTTTTAAAATAAAAATTTATCCATTATGCATACTTCTATGCATGAAAATAAAAATGGTAAAAATAACACTTTTGATATAAAAATTTATCCATTATGCATACTTCTATGCATGAAATAAAAATGGTAAAAATAACACTTTTGATATAAAAACTTATCCTTTATGCATGATATTAAAATTCAATTTCTCCATGATTATAATGAAATTCTTTCAATTAATCTAGGATGATAATTCCTAGAATATGGTAGAAAGTCCTCTTTTTATGCTTTGAATGAAATTATTTTATGCATAATTTTTATAAAAATTTTGCCATAGCTCTACTGCTATGACTGATAAATCTCAATTTTTCTAAGGGATAAAGCTTATCATTAAGGAAATAGTTAAAATGATCTCTAATTGGATCATTAATCCATAATGGATTGAATCATCAATATACATAACTAAAAGCATAGAAAAAAAGCCATTAATTTGGCCTCAAGCATAGCTTAATCTTGGGTTAAGGAAAAGCTTTATGAAAAGCTTGATTTGGATTGAGAATGGGTCATGAGTATGACCATTTCTTGAGTGAGAGAGAGAAATTACATAAAAACCATTAGAATTTAAACATAAATGGAAATTAACTTCAATAGCATTTAATAAATTATGTAACTCTTCACTACTATTCACCAATTAACTTCAATAGCATTTAAAAAAACCATACCAATTAAGCTTCTCAAGCTTGAGAGGGGTTGAGAAGAGAGAAACATTGAGAAATTATAGAAAAGATCAATATTCACTAATTACCTTACAAATTGCTTGATTCTTCGTTCACGGTAGAGGCCCCCAACCAATCAATTGGTTAAGTATGTTGATGGAGCCACCAATGGGGATTGAAGAAAGAGGAAAGCTCCAAAAACTAGTGAATTATTAATGAATTCATAGTTCTTGGCTTAGGTGGAGTAGAGTAACGATGCATAAACACTATATATTTTTCAACAAGGGGGAGGCTTCTATTTATAGGAAAAATTGAGCTCCTAACCAAACAAACTGATTCTAGAATTTTTTAAATCAGTTTGGTCAATATTTGACCATTTTTGGGTCAGTTAAGCTAACTTTTTGGAACTAGACTTGAATGAGGAGAGAGGAGAGAGGAGAGATGAAATATCTCAATTTTTATGAGTTTAAAACTCATTTAAGCATGTGAAATATGCACCTCCTTTAAAGAACTCCCCTTCCTTACATATGTGTCATAATGGAATCATTATACCCAAAATATCTCATATTTTTAATATTGCTCATAGTTTTTTACTAATAAACCTTGTACATTTTCAACTCTTCATCTTATGTGAAATATGCACCTCCTTTAAAGAACTCCCCTTCCTTACATATGTGTCATAATGGAATCATTTTTAATATTGCTCATAGTTTTTTACTAATAAACCTTGTACATTTTCAACTCTTCATCTTATGTGAAATATGCACCTCCTTTAAAGAACTCCCCTTCCTTACATATGTGTCATAATGGAATCATTTTAATATTGCTCATAGTTTTTTACTAATAAACCTTGTACATTTTCAACTCTTCATCTTATGTGAGCATTTACTCATTTTTGGATACCCAAAATATCTCATATTTTTAATATTGCTCATAGTTTTTTACTAATAAACCTTGTACATTTTCAACTCTTCATCTTATGTGAGCATTTACTCATTTTTGGGTATCTTCTTTTACAAATTGGATTTATCTCCTCCCTACACATGGATTGATGCTATTGGCCCATAGGAACCTTAATTGGACCATAATTCAAAAATTTCTGAAAGTCTAGACCCTTAGGCTAAGGTCCTTTATACCCATTTCCAATTAATTCCAATTGCACATTGGAAAGTTCTTTTTGAATTTCTGTTTCAGGGGAATCCAAAAATATTAAAAATTTGAATATTCTCTCTCTAGAATATTTTCTCTCTCTAGGTTAAAACAGTTAGAAACAAGTCTTTTATATTTCTGAAGAGGGATTGATTACAGGGGAAGATGCTGGACATTTTGAGAGGCCGGGGAGGAATCTTACAGCCAAGGTTCCAGACCTTCGAGCTGGCAGTCATTCCAAGCTCCACGCATACCACCAGCTGGCTACGTTTTTCTTATTTTATTTACTTTATTTTGAAAAAACAGGCCACCATAACATCTCTTTTCACACCAATGCCCATATCTCCATACCTTTTCAAGGTGCAACTTTCCAATGCCATTTAATTCTGGACACATACACACTCTAAGACGACCAAGCAGCTAATATCATCACCAGCCGACCCTCGTTCCGGACAGGCCTACGCTCCCAGAATTTCACCATTTTTCCTTCATCTTTACTTCCATCAAAGCCCTATGCTTGATTGCCGCATCCACGACGCCCACGCTGAGTCAATGGGTGCTCCCATGACCTTATCACAACACGAACAGCACTCATGTACACATGTACAAGTTGAGGTTGAGATTCCCCAAAAACTTCACACATATTTAGCAACCCCCTTTTTTCTGCTGAGACATTTATGTCCAGCAGCTGCACAAATAGAAACCATTTATCCCCCTGGATCAAACAAAAACCTTGGTGCATCTACCTTCCAATCCTTCAAGCATCTTTCTCCATCAAACAACCATTGATACACCCTGTCATGATCTTCCACTTTCAGCAACCCCCTTTGCTCTTTATACATGGCATCCTCACCATCCACTGTTGCACTTCCTCCTCTAGACCAGCTCACATAACCTTGTGAGGGAAACAACCACTCCTCACCTTCACTCCCCTCTGACACATCTGATTTCCACTCATAATCACATACCGAAATAACAGACATCTCATCATCAACTCCCATCTCATGGTCACAATCCAACTTGCAGCCTACATCATTGGCTTCCAACTCTTCCTCTGGACTAACTGCCAGACTCGAACTATAACCAAACCACTCATCTATATGCTGAGCATCAACATGTGGTGTGCCCACCATAAACTCATTTCCCTTCAGCCCATCAACACCAAACACATCAACTTCATGCACTGCAGACTCATCGTTGTCACTTCCCTGTAGTTTCTCCAGCTTCAAGACCATTGGCGAGCCTTCAAGATTCTCCACATCTTGCACAGGCATCCCTACCAAGTCCAAGCTCCCCAAACTCCCGAGTCCCAGGCAAAGCATCTTGGTCCCCCTGACCAACAACAATAGTCTCACATGCATCCTCACCACTGATAACCGACTCATTCTCTTGGGCATGACAAGGAACACACACCTTATGATCAGCATTCGCACCTGCGAAATCTATCACACCATTATCCAAAGTAACATCCAACTCATCATCAGTCATACCATCACTCTCTTCCTGCACAACTGATATGCAAGTATCTGTTATCTTCTTCAAGGAAGCCAACTTCAACAGATCATCTAGTGCACTATCAAGTACACAGTCCAGCTCATCATCCACACTCTCACAGGCTGCAATATCCAACTCATCACCCGGATCATCCATACATACTCCATCCATAGTACCTTCATTAGTAACACCTTGATCATCACACTCTACCTTGACTGGCTGAAGTGCTGGCACCTGCAAGTCGTTACTCTTTTCTGAATCAAAAAGATCATCCAAGCCATATCCATACTCAAACTCATCAAGCTCCTCAACACTAGCATCACTTTCACAATCCACAGCACCATCAAGACTCCCATCCTTCTCCTCCTCACCTTCTGAAAGCTCTTCAGGGCTGATTCCAGAAACCTCATCCTTCTTCATTTCTAACAGGCTAATCTGTCCCATATCCTGCTCTGCAAATGTGACCTTATGGGCTTCATGAACATTGGGCTGAATTGCATCCTTCACCTGCATACTAGGGCCCATCACCCTATCACTCATTCCCAAAGACAATTGATATATACCACCATTAACTTTGGCTGGTCTTTCACATTGCGGACTAATATGACCCCACTCACCACAATTCCGGCATTGCACATCACACGGATACCCTCTCCTCTTCCAATATCTGCTGAATTTCTTTCAAAACCAGATGATGCATCAGGCTTCCTTCCCATATCACCTATGCTTCTTCCTCTTCCTGCAGACTCTATCCAATTCAAGCTTAAAGACTTCATGAGCTCCACTGCATCATGAACCTCCCTCTTCAAAGAATCCTCTTGTTTAGGAACAACAGCAACTTTTCTTTCAGGATGCATACTCTCAATCTATGGCACCTTCACAAACCTCTTTGGCTCTTCCTGCATTCCCAACTGCCTCAGACGCTTCACCTTCCACTCCTCTCGAGCAACTCTGACAGCCTCCTCAAAGCTATCCAGGTTCTTCAGCTCCACTTTCAGATGGATCGTTGGCTCCAGACCAACCACAAACCTCTCCCTCTTAATCATCTGCAGGGGTACTTCAGGAATCAAAGCCTCACACCATAGACTCCACAGTCTACCAAACTCAAACAGATACTGATCCACATCCTGACCATCCTTCTGCTGAATGTTACACAACTCCTTCCACACCTCATTTGGACTCTTCACATGGACAAACTGTGCCAAAAATGCAGCTCTGACTACACGGTACTCAGGATCCTGCTGATGAACATTCCTGTGTGTAGTCACAAATATCTGTAGCCATGCTTTTGCATCACCCTGCAAGCAATAAGTCAAAATCCGAGAAAGGATCTCCGGGGTTGCCCTGTCTTTCATCAAAGCTGTAAACTCCATCTTCTCCAGAAACCTGGTTGCATTCTCCTGTGGCAATC
Source organism: Cibotium barometz (assembly GCF_041138505.1). Lineage (NCBI taxonomy): Eukaryota > Viridiplantae > Streptophyta > Polypodiopsida > Cyatheales > Cibotiaceae > Cibotium > Cibotium barometz. The sequence continues at coordinate 7,967,729 of NC_141046.1, forward strand.
CCCAATACTCCGGAAAATCCTGAGCCATTTCCAAAACTTTCTTCACACAGCCCTGTTCTCTTTCACAAACCAGAGGAAATCTGCTTCCTCTGTGGAGGCACCAAAAAGTGATGGCATGGAAGCGGTAAAGCTGTTTACGCCCTTATAGCATGCCACACTTCCACACACGCATGCAAACACACCAGAACACCAGACCAAAGAGCATGAACAGGACTTATATTTCAGAACAGACCTTGACCTTTACAGAGGTGGATATCCCAAAATATCCCAGACACCAGCTTCATCAAGCACCCGCTCGTGATCAGCCCTCTCCAGCTCTTGGTCGCTCCAAAATCCCTTCGCTCTTACTTCTCTGCAGCCGGCCTTCTCGCTCTCTGCTCTACACCTCAGCTGAAGACCACTCTCTCCTACACCACCAGCACACTGCCAGTCCTCAAGCAAAGAACCAGCAACCTCTTTCTTTGTTGCCAACCTAACAACCAGCCCAAGCCACACAATACCAAAGGCCCACCAAGCCTGCGCCCCTCTGCACTTCGCATGTCTGTAGCTGTCTCCCCAGTCGCCTCAGTAATTCAGACTCTTCACTTGATGATCCAGGCGCCTTCAACTAGCACCAACACCAGCCTACGCATGTTCCCTTCACACCAAAACCGGTCACCTACGCTGGCTGTCTTCACACTTCTGCTCAGCAACTAACCTTCACGTACCAGAAAGGTCTCTCCACACGACAGCAACCACACTTCTCTAGCTTGTCTGCAACCCTTCCTTACACCAGCACCTAGGCGGCTCACTCTCTTAGCTCCCTCTCTGCTGCAACCAGCACCACACGCAACACCTTCTGTGCGCATCCAGCCCCACGCTAGCCGCACCTTCTCTACTCGTCGCACAGCTCCTCTGTAGAATCACCCGCTTTCACCTCCCTCTGTTCTTGGCCCCCCACGCCAGAGAGGTCTCTCCTCCACACGGCAGCCCACACTCTCAACCACACAAAGTAGCTCCTAGGCGGCTCCCACACGACCACACTCTTTTGCAGCCGCCAGCCTGCCTCAACTCAGGGCTCCGGTCACCACACAACGGCCTGTCCACTCTAGGGCTCCGTTGCTCTTCACACGGCGGCCAGCACACTTCTGCGCCTGTGGCTGTAGCTAGCCACACAAAAACACACAAGGGGCCCTCTTCTCTCCTCGCGCTCTTCTCCCTTCAAACCAGTCGCCTCCACTTCTCTGTGCTCCTCGCCCTTTTCACCGTCTTGCAGCTGCGCCCTCTCAGCACTTCAGAGCCGCCTTCTCGCTGCTCTTCACAAGCCGACACGTTGGCTCCTTCAGCTGCTACACGACAGCTACACACCCCAGCTACACCTTCCTCTGCAACACCTGCAGTTTTGCCTGGGCGGCTCCCACACGCCAGCCCTCTGTCGGCTTCCTCACTCGGACGAACTCCCTTCAAACCTTGCTGCGCCGACTTCCTGTTTCGCCAAGGTTCCAGACCTTCGAGCTGGCAGTCATTCCAAGCTCCATGCATACCACCAGCTGGCTACGTTTTTCTTATTTATTATTTTATTTTGAAAAAAAAGGCCACCATAACATCTCTTTTCACACCAATGCCCATACCTCCATACCTTTTCAAGGTGCAACTTTCCAATGCCATTTAATTCTGGACACATACACACTCCAAGACGACCAAGTAGCTAATATCATCACCAGCCGACCCTCATTCCGGACAGGCCTACGCTCCCAGAATTTCACCATTTTTCCTTCATCTTTACTTCCATCAAAGCCCTATGCTTGATTGCCGCATCCACGACGCCCACGCTGAGTTAATGGGTGCTCCCATGACCTTATCACAACACGAACAGCACTCATGTACACATGTACAAGTTGAGGTTGAGGTTCCCCAAAAACTTCACACAACGCATGGACCATACAGTGGGCGGCCGTCCTTTGGTTCTTGGGCGGTCATTGTACGGGCACCCTAGTAAGTGTGCACGGACCAAATTTTGGGGCGGGATACCCAAATTTGGGACGCTCACCTCGATTTGCGTGTCGGACCGCCCCGGGGGGCGAATTTTTTTTTTTGTCCGGGAGGTTCTCCTGGTCGCAGGGTTTAGACCGTTCGTCAATCGGACGTGCGGTCGTGCATTTATTAAGGTTTAAAGGTCGCCGTTTTTTAACTAAAATGATTGAAATTAGCGTATAGGCTTTGATCCGGTGTCCGTTTTGGATGCTGTAAAATCCTATATTAGGGTAAAATCACGCGCAGATTCCAAATTTGGGCTCAAAATTTGAAGATTCTAAGTAAAAATGACTCAAATAATAAAATCATTGATATTTATACCATAAAAACTCATAATTACATGGACATTTCTTTATTAGTGAAGATGGGTACGTTACACTCCAATATTCATATAGCAAAGTTCCTATTGGCAAAAAGCTAACAATTCTAGAACTTTGAAGCATTTAGCCACTTTTCTTGTTGCCACCTCAAAAGGCATGGTATTTTAATGATATGAGAGATATAACAATGTAAGATTTGGTAATTGGGATGAGTTAAAATAGGAGTATCTTACACATTTCAGATGAGAAGGGTGTGTGGATCACATGAGAGATGAATTTATGAACTTGAGTCAGTTTTAGAAGGAGAAATGATTGAGTTATATGTCTCAACAAGGATGGAGTCAATCCTGAAAAGATGGGGAAACTATAACCTCGATGATGGAATTCAAAAAGGAGTATTCTTAAGGGGACTGCACCCAATTATAACAAGATTTCTGGAGTTGGAAAGAGTCACCTTACGTGATGAAATTATAACAACTAAACTATATGATGAAGTGGAGACTAGGAGAGCACACTTAACATGAAGAGGAGTATTACCCACCTCCCCTACAAGGAATGCGTATGCCAATTATATGATGAATTGTGGGTCCCAGCAAACCCAAAGTCTTTCTCCCCAAACAGCTTTCCATACTTTGGATCCATATTGGTCCCAGTCCCAACCTCTTGTAGCTCCTCAGTCTCAATGGAACCAGCCTTCATGGAATCAACAACAAAGTCATCTACGTTAACAAAAATAAGTACAAAGAAACTCCAGTCCTAACCTATTGTAGCTCCTCAGTCTTAATGGAACCATCCTTCATGGAATCAGCAACAAAGTCATCCACCTTAGCAAAAGTACGTACAAAGAAAATCCAGCCCATCAGGGCCAATTTATGTAGTCAAAATACCCAATTCCCTTCTACCCTAGTGCACCAGAGGAGAACATTAAAGGCTACCTTATAACCTCCCTGGCTAACATGAAGAAGAATCTAATGAATGTGATGATGGAGCAAATGAATTTAGTAAGTGTCAATAATGACACTTCCTTAAACCCATCAAGACCAGCTGGGGACACCCTAAGGGTCAATAGATGGTGTGGGAAATATCATCAGGTAGGACACTTGGCCACAAAGTGTGTACCTGCTGTGCCGAGAAGCTCAGTGGTGGCAAAAACCACACTCAACCCGCTCCACACGTCGTGAGCACCACCTAGGTATCGCACGTGTAGAGGTGGTGAACTATAACCACTAGAGAGCCATTTCCCAAGAATAAGAAGTCTCAGCTTCTTGAAAGGGCGACTAATCACTATACAGATAAAGACACAAGGAGATATGGAGATAGACAAAAGAGAGATAGAAACTCAGATAGAATGAATGTATAAAGGGTGCAGTTATTGTATGCTTGGAATTGATAGTTGATAGTCTGTGTAATGAAGCTTGTTATAGAGATGGTACTCATAAAGTGATAGTCTATGTTGGGAAATTACTCTGTATTAGTTTACTTCTAGAATGTAATCAAGGGTGCAGTTATTGTATGCTCGGAATTGATAGTTGATAGTCTGTGTAATGAATCTTGTTATAGAGATGGTACTCATAAAGTGATAGTCTATGTTGGGAAATTACTCTGTATTAGTTTACTTCTAGAATGTAATCAAGAGCAATCTTGCCATTTCTTCATGTTTCTGTGTTACTCTCTACACTATGTGGATTTAGTGTGTAGTGTCTTTGTTTTAATGAACATGTTATGTATGTGTGAGAGAGTGAGTCAGATATGTAGTGGAGAGATGCGGAGTGAGAACTGAGAGAGTGAGAGAGTGAAGGTTTTCTCACTAGAGTGGTGTTCTATGTGTCTCGGTGACCATTTGAGAGTTGGTGTTCATATCCGAAAACTTTGGTGGGTGACTGCACATCTCCCACGGCATTGTCTGACTGGTCTGTCACCCCACACTTCTGTCTTGCCATTCCATTGAGAGGGAAATCTGGAGAGACAAAAAACTCTCTCACTTGTAGCAAGAGTAGTATGATCCACATGTAGCTCAATCCAATGGGATTTGCATCCCTTTCGGAGCTAGGGATTCAACCCATACCGGTGCACAAAAGCTTATCCATTTGATGGAGAGAATGCTAAGAATACTACTACCATTGACATAGACTTAACACACACACAAGCTCAATCTTGCTATTGCTCACTCACTCATCATCCCACTCATTCATGCATCCAAAACAAGAAGAAAGCTAAGCTATTGCATACACAAGATCAAAGCATTCTTCATTCTCAAACACTCATTTCCCTAGCATGCACACAAACCTTGAAGCTATCAACAAGAAACATGCACACTAGAGAATTGACATGAGAAGAGAGACAAACATCAACTCATTGCATTGAATTAACAAAAATAGAACTTACAATAATGTAGATGGGGAGAGAGAAGAGCTTGCACCTCTATGGAAAAAGAGGGAGAGCTAGTCTCAAGAGAGCTCAAACATGAGTTTAGCCCAATGTGTCTAAGCTCTCAAATGAGCCACTTTTTATACAAAAACTCTAAAACTCCCAAAAGTTCCCATGTGGGATTATTGTCAAGCCCACTCCCACACTCATCCACAACTTGGAACTCTTTACAAGATCCCTAAGCATCTTTTTGTTGCATCCTTCCATTGATCTTCACTCGTCCACTCGTCACGCAACACTCGCCCCTTCCTATTTTACGCACGTCCTCGAGCGCGGTAGAAGCAAAAGCTGCAAAAAACAATAGATACAAGTAAAGCCTTTTATTGAAAAAAAACCAGCAATGACAATTTTACATATAAGCATACAAGTGAAAGGCTGATTAGAGTTTTAAAGAGTGCTAAAATAGGTGAGTAAAAACTAGTCAAAGTGAGACTAAGTGGTAGATAGTGCTATGCAAAGGCAAGTGTACTTGCACACCACAGGTTATATTTGTGTTGGAGCTTCAAGAGCAGATTTTGAAAGTGGGTTGTGTAAGGTAGAAACACCACCCTTTTGACATGATAAAGCTCGTGGAGTAGCAGATCCCAATACGCAATCAGAATCAATTTGTAATTTGTATTGTCTATTCTTCCAATCTAAAGAACAATTGGTAGCACTTAACCATGATCGACCGAGAATAGCCTCTATCACTGCCTTGGATTTACTTGCCACATAAAAGGGAACTGACATCTGGTGATCCTGAATGGACATCATAATGACACATTTTCCCTCTATAGGGTTATCTTCACCTGAGAAGCTTCGTAAGTCAACAGGAATGTGCACAAGTGTTGGTTGTCCCAAGGCTATCCATGTGTCAAACGAGAGAACATTATAATCTGCACCAGAGTCAATTAAGGCAGAGACAAAGTAGGTAGTCTCATGAAGATGAAGTCACACTTGAATATTGAAAGGATCGACATATGGTTCATCAGTAGCCAACTGTAAGGCCAACATAGAAGCCTTGCGACGCTCCTTGGCTTTTGCAACTCTAGCTTTAGCCTCTTCTTGAGCCTGACGTTTAAGTAGGTCATGTGCTTCTTTCCGTGTGTGTGCAGCATGCATTTGTTGAAGCATGGCTTCAGTTAATGGTTCATTGTATTTCTTGAGACGACTTCCATTAATGAAGTTAGGCATTTGCTCACCTTCTAGCGTCTCTAAATGCACTGCACCACTTGGAGTAAGCTCATTAATCACAAACGGTCCTAGGCCACGTTTCTTGAGCTTTCTCTTTCTGCTTCTTAAGTGTGTACAAGAGCACAAGGTCCCCTTTTTTGAATCGGCCAGTTGTTACATTTCTATCATACCATTGCTTTTGTCTCCTCTTCTTAGCATACATCCCCATTACCGCTAATAAGCGGGTCTCATCAAGCTTTTTCAATTCATCAACGCATTGTGAAAGCTCATGACCAGTCCAGTCCAATTGTTTAGCTACTCGTAGAGTAGGTACAAGAAATTCAATGGGAAGAATTGCATCTAGCCCAAAAGCAAGCTCAAATGGGGTTGTACCCACAGATGTTTTATAGGCTGTCCTATATGCCCAAAGAACTGAGTGCAACTTTTGCTCCCCTCGTTAGCATCAATAACTTCATCATTGCATGGGAAGGCAAGGCTAGGTGGTGGCAGAATACCTTCTTTCAATGGGGTGTCAATTGGTGCAGACCTCTCACTATGAGCTTGTGAGATGAGCTCACTTTTCATTTCTCGACTTGATGACACTTCTGGTATGGTTTCTAATGTTGTCTTAAGAGAGGTTGGGCCCCGAGGGATAGGTGGAGGTGGTCCCTCAAGTATTGATTGAGCTTCCCTAATGAGTTGCTGATGTACAGCGAGATTGATCTTCTCCTCACCTCACGAGGGTTTGGGTATTCTTGAAGCTTCTTGGGTAGCTCAGATAAAGCTGCAATGCGACTTCTATGAGCATCAATGATGGCATCCAGTCTCGTTCACCTTATCCACAAAAACAGAACCCCCAGAACTATCCTCGGTCGTACTAGCCTCATCTTGTTTAGCACTAGGCCCAGGTTGAGGTTGATGCTCCTCATGCACTTCTTGGGATGTAAAAGTTTGATCCCTCATGTTTTGTTTAGAGACTTCTTGAGAACTAGTGGATGCACTTTTAGTTTGCTTGTTGCGGTTCTTTTTCCTCCTAGTGGTCCTTTTTCTATTGGAATGTAGGGTCTTGTCCACTAGATTTGCCTTTGCATCCCTAGTTCGAGGTGTCTCATCAGTCTGTATTTCGGCATTTCGTGTCTGTGATCTAGTCATGACTCTAAGTGGCACGACATCCTCATTCTCAGATGAAGGTGGCGATGGAACTGCCCCTACAAGGTTGAGTGAGACCTTGGGTTGAGAGGTGCCTTCCTCATGTGGTTTCAGCAAACAATCCTTTGGGAAGTGTTCTACACAACACCCTAGACAATATTGTTCAATTGGTGGAAACTGTGGTACTGTTGTATTGGATCGAGCTGCCTGCCTTGAGCGATGTGGACAATCACGAGCCCAATGGGGTTCTCCGCACTCATAAACAGGGACCCATTAGTTTGCCTTCTACTTTCCTTTGCTGCCATTGACCTGAGGGGCTGGAGTCCTAGGTTGGTAGCTGCCTAGCAACATCAAAGAATTTTGTTCCCCTGGTGCTTGTCTTGGATATGCGGGACTTTCAAAGAGATTTTCCTTTGATGAATATGATGCATATTCCTCCTCCACATAGCCTGGGTTTACCAAGTCTCTACACATATTTGAATTGTCATAGTCAACAACCCTCATAGGAGCAGTCCCAGGAGCAGGAGGTTGAGCTCCAAGAACAGGTCATGCTTGCTCTTGTGCCATCGGTGGCTTACGTTCAAAATTAGTATACTATTTATGCATTTGTGGAGTCACTCCACCCCTTTGCTGCTCACGCTCCTGTCTCATTCTTGCAATACGAGTACATTCCTGTGTGGTGTGGGTAAAGTTCCAAGCACAGGCCTGGCACCACTTCTTTGTGGGTTGGTTTGTGACTAAAGGAGAAAAGGTATTACATTCTTCGGTTTTATGGTTACCGCCACATGCTCCACAAAGATGAGGACCTGTAGGTAGTACACTCCTCATTCGCTACTACTGTTGTTGTGGCTGCATGGGTGGGCGATAGGTTTGTCCCAATCTCCTTAGTACTAGGTTAGCTATCTGGTCTGGATTTACTAGCGCACTAGATCCTGAACTTTGGTCATCACCCCACTGATCTCTAGGTTTCACCTCGGGGCCAGTACCATCTTGGAATTTGAAGTTATCGGTGAAATCCATAGCATCATGGCAACACTCATTGAAATTTGTATGCTTCTTTGCATAGAGATGTGTATGCAGTATTGAATTTTTGAGTCCTTTTAAGAAGAGAGAAATTAATCGACTCTGGGTGGGCTTCTCATCTTCTAGGCAACGATTAATGTACTGCTTCATTCTATTTACACAGTCTCTAACACTCTCAGTCTTTCCTTGCTTGAAAGAGTAGATGTTTGCTACCGTGTCATGTTGAATCCCCATCAAGGAAAAAGCAGCAATGAATCTCTCTTCCAAAACTCGTAAAGAAGATTTGTCTGTAGCCTCTAGTGCCTGAAACCAAGCAAGGGCCTTTCCCTCAAGAGTGAGCCCAAATCCTTCAATTTGCGTATGCTTGTCAGCCACTTGCTCAGCTCGAACTTCTTGCCTAAATGCTGCTACATGGTCATATGGATCTCCCGACCCTGTTGATGGCCTTACTTGTCTTAAATACTCATCATAGGGCCTACGGCCTCTCACTCTCAGTGGGAATTGTTCCTCTCTTTGGTAAGATGGTCCTCATGCATCCCAAATTGGTGTGGGTCCTCTATTACCTGCCTCACCAACCCCCTCCAAAGATCTTGTTACCCGCATTTCAGGAGGTGCATTTATGGGAGGCCGAGTTGGCTCCCCTACCCTCCGATTGTCATAGTGAGAAAAACGTTGTTGTGGTGGGATCTGTGGTTGCACTTTTGGTGTAGGATAATATCTTGGTGCTAGAGTTGGGCTACTTTTGCAGTGGTCCACTTTGATGTTGAGGGTCCCTCTCTAGTGAACCCTCGTAGGGGAGGAGCAACAGTTTCTCCAAGAAAGGCTGTCTCTCCTGGTTTAGCTGTATTTGTTGAGAACACTTCCATGAATAATGGTTGTCCTTTCCACGTGAGCTCCCGAATCTCCTTCCAATCTAAGGTTCGGTATTCATTGGCCCATTTATCAACGATTCGGTTCATGTGTCGTGCAAGCTTCTCGACTACCACCACAAGTGCTAGAGGAAGATCTAGTTCTGGCAATCTAGTCGTGGCATAATATCCTTCTAAAGAGTCCTTATAGACCTCTTGAAGTGGGTCATCCTGTAAGACCTTCATCACTGGAATTTGTCGTACAAACTCGCATTGGTTCTTAGCCCCCTGATCCATTTTGCTCTTGCCTTTCCTATCCCCTTCCAAATTTAGATCTACAAGAAGTAAATCATCTATGGATGGCTTTGAGGACTGGGCATTGGAGGGTCCAAGCTTATTCGGCTCAATGAGCCAATCATCTCTAGACTCCCTTGCTCTGGAAAGCTTTGATAAGTCTAAGAACTCGCTTTTAGAGAGCTCCCCTAATTTGTCTACATTCTTTGGATGATAGGTGACTTCGTAGCGAACACCATCCCCACCCATGTACATGTTACCCTGGTCATTGACTAGAGGTGCTCTGTCAAGTTCTGAGAAAAAGTCTGCGATCTTAACAAGATACCGTTGTTGTGGATCCCTAAAGATCTCAGCTCCTTGAGCATTCGTGTAGACATATTGAAGTCTCACATTGAGTGTTAACCCCATGGTGTAGGCTTCAAATGGATTAAAAGAACTTGTGGGTGTCCTATTTGGGGCTAAGGGATGACTATTTGACGGCCCTAGATTGTCCATGGACAATGAGCTAGTTGTTCTGGAAAGGGTATCAGATTGGGATTCGAAAAAGGTTTCAGTAATATCTGCCAAATTTCCTACCGATTGGGTCTCACTTTCCTGCGTAGGTACTCTAGAAGGTGCCCTAGGCCCTATGGCAATGTCTATGTGACGTCCCGATCGCAAGTGCATAAGGTCAAATTTTTTTGTTTTTTAATTTTTTTTGTTTGTTTATATATATATATATATATATATATATATATATATATATTTAAACCCTACCTAATCGCTAAATGCAACTAAAATGAATATGCGTATAAATACTTATCCTTTTTTTAAATTTTAAATTTTTCTTTTTTTTACTAATTATGCAAAAAAATCACAGAAATTTAAGAAATAAAAAGTTACAAAATATGCAAAAAATTTGGATTCTTAAAAAAATACATAATTTATAGAATTTTTTCTATTTTTATTTCTTTTCTTTTCTTTTCTTCTCTTTTTTTTTAAATTTTTATTTTTCTTTTATTGCTTACTAATTACACAAAAATACTAATTATGCACAAAATTACAAAAATTTAAAACAATACAAGTTACACTAATTATGCAAAAAAATTTACAAAAGTTTTTAAAAAAAATGTAAATTATGCAAAGAATATGGACTCAAAATAAAACACAAAAATTGTTTTTTTTTGTTTATTTATTTTGTTTATTTTTATTTCTTTTTTTCTTTTAAAAAAATTTATTTTTCTTGTTTTATATTTTTTTTGTATTATTATTTTTTTCTTTTTTAAAAAAAATATAAAAAACATGAAAATTAACAAAAATAAAAAATAAAAAATAGAATAAAAAATTAAAAAAAACACTCACCTTATAATCCTTATCAGCTCCGGTTTGTACGCCGCTGGCAGTCGCCTTCACGTGCTTCGTCTTCACCGCCACCGCCTACAGCCAACCGCTCGCCTTCAACGCCTGGACCTCCCCGCCTTGCTTGCCAGCCGACTTCATTAGCTTCAGTCGGCCGACGTCTTGTTCAAGCTCCTTCAGCTCCTTGCGTGCTTTTGCTGCTGCCACTCTTCCCTTCGCCTCCTCTGCTCACTGCTCTCAAGCTAGCCACTTCGCACTCAGGCGCCCTCCACACACTTCGCTTCTCAGCTTTGCAGCCGCCTGCCAACCGCCTCACAGCTGGGCTTAGCAGCTGCCACCACATTCGCCTGATGCCTTCAACGGATGCAGCCGGTCCCTTTTTTAAAAAAATGTTTTTCACTTCCTCGCCTTCGTCGGCCCGCAGCCGCCTCTTTCGGCCCCTTCAGCTCCTTGCTCCTTGCGCGCTTTTGCTTTCGCTGACGCCTTTGCCTCACAGCTGGGCTTCGCTACAGTCACCGCCTGCAGCTTACTTCACGCTGTCTCCCAGCCGGCCACCTCTTTGTTTTTTTCACAGCCAGCGGCCACTTTCCACGCGTCCACTCTTCACAGTCTCCCACACGGCCTTTTGCTGCCCCGCCTACTCTTCTTGCTACAGCCAGCCTTCGAACCAGTCAACCTTGCTACAGCCAACCGCCCACACGCTTCACTGCTGCAGTCGCTACAACTTTGCCTTCGTCGGCCAGCAGCGTCTTCGCCTCTATAGCCAGCCAACAGCCACGTAACCGCCACTGGCCAGTCTCCACGCGGCCGCCCTTCATGTCTCCCACATGGCCTTTTGTGTGTTTTTTTTTTTAAATATAACAAAAATAAAAAATAAAATTTGCAACCTCTCTCCTCCTCTTTTTTTCCTTTCTCCCTTCTCTTTCCCTCTCTCCTCTCTTCCTTAAGCGGGCTTCACACTTGGGAGCCTATGGAGCTTGCATAAGCTATGGAAGAGCTTAGCAACGCACCTCTTTTATTTTTATTTTTTTACTAATTACATGTTAGCGAAAAGCATAAAAGCAATAAAACATAAAAAACAATGCGGGAGAAACCTCAACCGCTCAATGGTTTTTTTTTCTTATCCTAACCTTATCCACTCACACCGGGATCGCACACCCGAACTTAACCTAATCACTCAATGGTTTTGCAACCAAAAGAGGAAATGGTGGTGGTTTCCACACACTCTCAACCGGATTTGAGTCTTCTCCCCGGCAGCGGCGCCAATGGAGAGACGGAAAACTCTCTCACTTGTAGTAATAGTATGATCCACATGTAGCTCAATCCAATGGGATTTGCATCCCTTTCGGAGCTAGGGATTCAACCCGTACTTGTGCACAAAATCTTATCCATTTGATGGAGAGAATGCTAAGAATACTACTACCATTGACATAGACTTAACACACACACAAGCTCAATCTTGCTATTGCTCACTCACTCATCATCCCACTCATTCATGCATCCAAAACAAGAAGAAAGCTAAGCTATTGCATACACAAGATCAAAGCATTCTTCATTCTCAAACACTCATTTCCCTAGCATGCACACAAACCTTGAAGCTATCAACAAGAAACATGCACACTAGAGAATTGACATGAGAAGAGAGACAAACATCAACTCATTGCATTGAATTAACAAAAATAGAACTTACAATAATGTAGATGGGGAGAGAGAAGAGCTTGCACCTCTATGGAAAAAGAGGGAGAGCTAGTCTCAAGAGAGCTCAAACATGAGTTTAGCCCAATGTGTCTAAGCTCTCAAATGAGCCACTTTTTATACAAAAACTCTAAAACTCCCAAAAGTTCCCATGTGGGATTATTGTCAAGCCCACTCCCACACTCATCCACAACTTGGAACTCTTTACAAGAGCCCTAAGCATCTTTTTGTTGCATCCTTGCATTGATCTTCACTCGTCCACTCGTCATGCAACAAAATCAATAAGAATCACCTGGTGATATTGATAGGGAATACAAACACTCTTCTACGGAAAGTGAATTTCCTACTAGGTCAAACTCACTATACTGAGAACTGTGCTGAGGAAAATCCTTACCCGCCACAACTCTATTGACTGCTACTACAGTTCCGCGACCCGAGGAAACTTCTTGCAGAAGAAACTCTACAGCATCCTGGCTAGAAATCTCTCAAGTTGAGGAAATCGGAGCAAAGTAGAAAAACCTCTGCCGCCCGCCACCGCTGAGTAGCATCCTACACCTTCAGGCAAAGGAAAGTTGTGAGTCCACTCAAAACAAGTCTACAGAGAAACCAAAACATGGAAGGAACTTTTCGAAAAAGTCAGTATATGAAGAACCTTTCACCACACAACCCAACCAAATTTGGGCATGCTTTCCACATGTTCATGAATCTAAGGATGGTGAAAAGTAATGCCTTCCAAGAGACCCTCTAGGAAGCTCACAGCTAGGGGTTCCTCTCGCACCATTACAATCAAGAAGTCAGTGCGGAAACTTCTGCAACCCTACACGAGAAAGATGGAGTGATGAATGGAATGAAGATGAGAAAGTCAAGCTTTCCAATGGTTGAAGAGCATGGTGTCATCGCCAATGAATGATCAATCCGCGGAATCGAATGAATGGAGTACAGAGTGTCAGAAGACGTTCCAATGGGTGAAGAGCATGGTGTCATCTACACCAGTAATAATCTATCTGGAATGGAATCTAATGTTCCATGTGTATGTAGATGCGTTAGACAAAGCAGTGGGCAGTCCACTGATGCAAGAAAAGCAAAAAGGTTATAGTAGCCCATCCATTATGCAAGCAAAGCCCTAACAAGGGCGGAAAGGAACTATAGCACAATAGAGCGTGAAGCCCTTTCAATGATTCATGCTGTTAACAAGTTCTAATACTATCTCTTGGGAAATAATTTTTTTTTCCATGTGGACTATCAAGCCCTCATTTATCTAGTGAACAAAGCTTTTCTAGTGGGAAAAATGGCAAGATGGATGCTCCTACTTCAAGAATTCAAGTTCATCATCTAGCACACAACCGGAAAAAAAAATGCAGTGGCAGACTTTTTGCCTAAACTAGATTCTAGAGAACCTTCTCTAGATGGTGTAGAAGATCAACTCCCAGATACCAACTTATTCATAGTAGCCAAAGTGGAAGAACAATGGTATTATGACATGATGAAATTTTTGGAAGATGGGGCCTTTCCGGAAGGGTACACTGTTGAGAGGGGAAGAAGAGAATTGCCCTAAGAAGTAGAAATTTCAGCATGATTACTGGGACAGCTCTACAAAAGAGGCATAGACCAGATCCTACGTACATGTGTCCCGATCATGAGAAATAAGCATTGTTAAGAGAATAACATTATGGAATCACCGGAGGACACAGGGGCTGAGAAATAACAGCCCAAAAAATTTTGCAAGCAGTCCTGTGGTGGCCAACTATCATATAAGGGATGCCAATAGTGAAGCAAAGCAGTGTGATGTCTGTCAACAAATGGGTCAACCCACAGATTCTGATACATTTTCCATCTCACATGTACTGCCATTATCTCCATTCATGAAGTAGGGATTAGATTTTGTTGGACTAATCAAGCCACCCATAAAAGGGAGCAGATGTGATTACATCATTGTGGCTACTAACTATTTCACACCAAGTGGCCGGAAGCTAAAGCTATAAAGAGTAACTCTGCAGGTGGTGAATTTCCTCTTCAAGGACATCATTGCTAGGCATGGATTGTTGGTGGAAATAGTCAACCAGGGCATGTATTCCATAAAAAAAGTAATGAAAGGGTTGATGGAGGGATACCTGATCAATCACAAGAAGTTCTCACTCTATTACCCACAATGCAACGGCCACCAGGAGTCGACCAACAAGGTTCTGACCAAAATTCTAAAGAAAATCATAAATGCCAATAAAAATGATTGGGACCAGAAGCTAGATGCTGCCCTATGGGCATTTTGCACATCCTACAAAGTCTCAACTGGGCAAACACCATTCAAACTAGTTTATGGGCTTGAAGCAGTTATGCCTATGGAATTTGTGGTGCCCATTCTGAGAGTGGTCATTCAAGAGAAGCTGCCATAAAATAGACGAACTCCTAGCCTTAGAGGAAGGAAGGCAAATCAGATCTCTAAAGGCGGAGATAGTGCAGTGGAGAAGAAAGGCTTGGACTGATAGGCATCTCAAGCACAAGTTTTTGGAGAAAGGAGACATTGTATTGTTCTACAATTCCAAGATGGGATCTCACCTCAGAAAGTTCAAAATCTGTGGATAGAACCATTCATAGTAAAACACCCGGTCAGCTAGAATGCCTTTACCTTAGAAAACCTGGATGGTAGACCTCTTCCAAAGATAGTAAATGGCTTCAGGATGAGAAAATACAAGGGCAAACCAATGGTAATTACACCGAAAGAAGGAGAAGTGGAGGGAACTAGGAGTAGATCCAGAGCATGTGTTGTGGTGGATGAGGAAAATTCAAAAAACCACAAAGCCGCAAAAGGGTGGCCAGTTCGCAAAAGCTCAGATCTCCACAACCAATCAAAGCCAGGATAGTAAAAAGCAAGTAACCAAGTGTGCACCATAACCCAATCCACGTCAACAACTCAAAAGGCCATGATGTCAGCATAAGCAACTACATGGAGGACACGTGTCACAAAATCATTAAAACTCCACTCACAATGGTGAAACAGGAAGACAATAAGAATTCTTTAATACCATTAAGTCGATATGGCGGGCATGTTATGAATCAAGGGTCACATCACATCGAAAAATTATAGAATGTCATGTTCATGGGAAAGACAGAGGATAAGCCAAATAAAAATTATAGACTTGTCAGAGTAGTAGAATCTGGAGAAAAAATAAATTGGGCCACCATTTGTACAGAAAATCTGGCTAAGAGGGCAGCCACTTGGGCTAAGGAGAAACAGCCAACAGTAGTGCATGTGCACCTAAGGGTGATTGCTCAGGCTGCTCGATCAGTGGATTTCTAGACAGGAGACACCTACGCCAAGCAACATCACAGGGAAGCTGTGGAGGATCCTTAAAAGTAGTCAAGGTGACCTTTAGCTCATTTGAAGATAACATAGATGATGAGGAGGAATGGTAGAAGATTACACAAAAAGCCAGCAAAGACAAAACACATAATAGATGAAGAGATGCTACCTGACCCTCGGAAGGGGTCAAGAAAAAAAAGCAGAAGAAGAAAGGAAAAGGGAGCTGGAGGAGAGATAGAAGCAAGAAGCCACTGTGGAAGCCGAAAAGAAAAAGGAGGGAGAAGAAAAGATAGGGAAGGAGGAAGAAGAGAAAAAGAGGAGAGAAGGAGAACATCAAAAAAATAGAGAGGAAGTATATCAAAAGGGGAAGATGCCCACAAGAACAGAAGTTGTCATACTAGTGAAATTGCGGCCTTGGGTGTGGCGACTCTGGCACAGAAGGTGCAGGAAGGCCCAACAAGCCACAGCCTCAAGCTACCTAGAGAGTTGGAGTTGGAACACCCCAGCCACCAACAGCTACACATGAACACATGGCTGATGTCTATAGCCCAGAACATCCTCTCACAGGCTCTCTCTTTGATAGAGGAGTATGAGACAAAGGCCCAGAGCACAATCAATCAAATGTGTGCCTTGAACCATAAACAACATGAAATGTTAATGAATGCCACAACTAAAGCCAAAGATTTAGAGAGCAAATCATAAATGATGGCACAACAAAATGAGTTGATGCAGAGAAATATCACCACGGTGGAAAGGGCCCTAGTACAACAAAAAGAGCTGAGTGGGGGGAAGATCAGAGCCCTCATTAGTGAGAAGATCAGAGCCCTCATTAGTGAGAAGAACCTGCTCCAAGCTCAGGTGGAAGGGCTCCGAGCGGAATTAGCAGAAGGAAAAAAGCTAGTGAAGGTTTGGGATGGCACCATCCAAGGGCTGAAGGATGAAGTGTTGGATAGCACAACGGCATTGGTGGTAGTCGCCCAGTCAGAAGCCCAAATCTTGAACAAGAAGAAGAAAAAGCTATGTGCCTTCCGCTAGATGCCAAAGAGCAGTAGTAATAAAAACAACGAAGGCTAGATACAGCAAGGTTTGGGATCAGGCGCTGCAAGCCCTGATAGAAATTCAAGAGTAGATGTCTTGCAAACCGCCAACAGGTCATTCATGACCTAGAGGAAGATGATGATGTAGACAGAGAGCCATAACAACAACAACAACAACATCAACAACAACAACAACAACAACAGCCACCCAGAAGGTCGGGTTCCCCCAAAACAAGTGCTTCCAAAAAGGGAAAACAAGTAGAAAATGAAGACCAAAGTCTAGTAAAAGCATTGAATGCTACTACTTGGAAAGAAAAACACTGGAAAAAGGAGGCAAAAAAGTTAGCAAAAATAAATAAGACATTATAGCAGGAGTTTCATGATGCCACACCCTCCAGGAGTATGCAGATATATTGAGAGAAGCTCTCCAAGACAGAGACGAGGCCAAAGAGCAGGCAGAGGAGTACAAATAAAATCTTGAAAGGAGCACAAAATTTGAAATAGACATGGAAGACCCCTGAGCTAGAATAGAATTAGGCCAAAATGTCACGATTAGTGTGTCATTGCATTTTCCCCCCCAAAAAAAATGCACGTTTTGTATGCAACAATGAATTTGGTGTCTTGCTTACGTATCTTGATCAATTGATGCAGCCTGCCTCTGTGCCTTTAAGCTAGGCAAGAGTTTCAAGTAATGACATGAGCTTTGGTTGGGTGTGTAAGGAGCAAGTTGTGGGTAGTGAGGAAAACACCCATAAGCTTCTTATCTAGGGTTTTTGTAATTAGCAACTAATCAAACCTATGAATGGTGCTGAGAAATGATTAAACACATATTTTGTCATGATTTGCCAATGAAGAACAAGGCTCTAATGCCATGTTGGCAATCAGAGGATCAACCATGGAGCTATGGAGGATGAAATCTCTCCATAGTTGTGGAGTGAGAAGAAGAGAGAGAAGAGAAAGCTTGGGCACACAAGAGAGAATACGTTGGGCACATTACAAGGTGATTGTATTACGAATGATATGAGATGAACCACCAAGTATAATACCCTTTTATAGGCATCAAACTGTATCTTTTGACTCTAACTAAGCGGTTGTTCACACCAAGTTGGCTATAAACCTAATGATTGGATGCTTATATCCTCAATGTCGCATGATATTTTAGTGTATTTCTAACAATCGTATAAGGACAAAAAATCATTCTCTCTAATATCTAATGCAACAGGCATCATTTCCCAAAGATGGTTCAGTTACAGCTGTCCAAAAATTGTAGCTTATACATAGTGATGTATATGGTCCTATGAGGACACCATTTATTGGGGGATACCTCTATTTTGTCACATTTATTGTTAATGATTATTCTAGATATACCTGGGTATATCCAGTGAAATAGAAAGCAGAGGTTTTTATGTGCTTTAGTCACTTTGCTGCTATGGTTCAATATGCTTCTACATGTAAGATTGGTACCTTGTGTACTAATCGAGGGGGGGAGTATATGTCTAAGGAGTTTCATACACACGTGGCTGATCATGGGATAAAACACCAATGTATTGTTCCCCTATACACCTCAGCAAAATGGTGTAGCTGAACACAAAAATAGGTCTCATGGAGATGGCATGATGTATGGTCAAAAAGTTAAGAGTTACCTCATGGTTTCTAGCTAGAAGCAGTCATGTGTGCAACATCTATTTTGAAGAGGTGTCCTATAAAGACTTGGCATACAATTATGCATTTTGAAGCTTGGAATGGCAGAAAGCCCTCTGTGCCTCACTTACGCATTTTTGGTTGTCTTGCTTACGCACTTGTGCCATAGCAAATTCGTTTTGCGAGCTTGATAATGATAAGGCTATTAAATGTATTTTTGTGGGATACAGCTCGAAAAGTAAGGATTATCTCTATCATCTTGCTTCCCTGTAGATTATTGTGAGTGGAGCTATTGTATTTGTGGAAGATGCAATTCAGTCCTTGCTTTCATGTAAAAAATGTATATTCATAGGACATCTTTGGCACTCTCCTTTCATTATTCAATGATGCAGGACACATTAATGTAAAGCATTTTGGTAATCAAAGGAATGTTGAAAATCAGCTCACACAGGTTATAAATCAACATGTTTTTCAATTCACAAATCGGCCTATTGATGAGGTAAATGTGGATGATGTAGTTGATGAGGAACTAAGGAAAATTGAGAAGTCAAAAAGTATGCCAAAATGGCATGTGCAAACACTATATGGTAGAAATTAGGCACTCCTTTGCCTAGTAGAACACGTACATGTTCTCATCATGCATCTCTTGTTAACATACGTTATGCTCTTATTGCCAGTTAATTTGATGAAGAGGAACCTGTCTCCTTTGATGAAGCAAAGGAATCTCAAAATTGGATGAGTGCTATGCAATCTTAGTATGATTTGATACTAAAAAATGATACATGGATTTGGTAGACTTGCCTCTTGGCAAGAAGGCCATTGGTACAAAATGGGTTTACGAGCTTAAACGTAGAGCAGATGTCAATGTTGAGTGACATAAAGCTAAGCTTGTTTTGCAAAGGGTTATGCACAAAGGCATTGACTATGGTGAAACCTTTGCACCCACATGTCGTATGACTACCATGCGGACTATCATTGCATTTGTAGCACATAAAGGTTGCAATGTACATCACTTCGATATCAAAACTACTTTCTTGAATGGAGATTTGCATGAGGAATCAAAAGTATGTAGATTAAAGAAAGCTTTATATGGTCTTAAGTAGGCTCCCAAAGCATGGTATGAAAAGATACATGCATACTTAGTTGCATAGGGGTTTTGCAACAGCCTCAACAACAACCCAATTGAGAGTACCCTCTATATCAAAAAGACTAAGGATGTCTTATTGGTCATCGTGTTATACATTGATGACATTCTACTCACATGCCCTAATGATGATCTTTTATAGTTGATTTAGAGAAGTCTTTTGAGATATCAGATCTTGGACCACTGCATTATTATTTGGGCATTGAGTGTTGGTAGCGTAGTGATGGTAGTGTTATGCTGCAGAGGAAATATATAGATGCATTGTTGAAGAGGTTCAATCTTGAAGACTATAAACCTATGGCTACACCTATGGAGCCGGGTTTATGACTAAGTCTTGGGCATTGAATGTTGGTAGCATAGTGATGGTAGTGTTATGCTGCAGAGGAAATATATAGATGCATTGTTGAAGAGGTTCAATCTTGAAGACTATAAACCTATGGCTACACCTATGGAGCCGGGTTTATGACTAAGTCTTGAAGATGGAGGTGACTCTTTTAATGCTAGCTTGTATTAAGATGCTATTGGATACCTTATCTTTTTGTATAACACCAAGCTTGACATTTAGTATGTGGTCTCAATATTGAGTAGATTTATGCATAGCCTAGGCAGCACAAAGCATTGGCAGTCTGTCCAACAAACGAGTGTTCTGTTACCTAAAGGGCACTAAGCACTTTGGATTATTTTATCCCAAGGGAGGTAAATCACAACTACATGCATTTATAGACTCGAACTGGGCTGGATGTTATGACACACGAGTGTCCACAAGTGGTTTTTACTTTTGCCTTGGTGATTCATGTATATCATGGCTTACCAAGAAGCAACCTACTATGGCCACTTCTAGCAATGAAGCTGAGTACATGGCAACATTTACAGTTATAACTGAGTGTGTTTGGCTGAGGTGCCTTATTTACTGATTTGGGTATTGGCGAGTCCTCAGCCACTACCATCTTCATTGACAGTCATTGTGCTATGATATTTACAGGAAATCTAGTTTTTGATGCTTGCACAAAGCACATTGAGGTGCACTATCATTATGTTAGGGAGAGATGTTCTATAGGGGATATCAGCTTGGCTTATGTGCCAACACACGACAACTTGGTAGATTTATTCATGAAGGCTCTCCCATGAGGGAAGTTTGAAGCTTTTCGCAAAGCTTTGAACTTACTTCCCTTTGGGGACTAGTCTGGGCTCCCTATTACACCAAAGGGCTTGGCACATCTCTATACTTCTAGTATTAGCTCACCCCATGTTCACATCATCACTCCAAGGGGGATTTGTAGTGTTGTGTGTGAACACACTAGGACCGGTCGAGGCACTTTAGCCATATTTGGTAGTGTTGTTTGTGAACACACTAGGACCAGCCGGGGCACTTTTTTCCTCTTTAGGAGTTTTTTCCCCCGTGCTAGTATACACCCAGCTTGGGATATACTTATCATCTTTGTAGAACATACATTAATTATCTATCTAACATCTTATTCTGTGCTCCCTTGAGCTTCTCCACTATGTGTGTGTTGGTGTGTGTGTGTGAGCATGCACACATTCTTGCAACCCTATTTCCAACATTGATGCAATATAGCCACTCCCAAGAAGTAAAGGTAGTGATGATCTGTCAAGGTACTCTATGATGGGACACCTTGAACACCTCCCACCAAAGATCCTATGGGCAAATCTATAAAACACAAATCTACATTCCATGTATAGGCCTTGTTGTTTCTTTGTCTATTATGACCTTCACTTTCCAAGAAGAATCTTCTCATGTGTTAAACCCTTCTATAAAATTCCCTTGCAAACCTTGACATTGTCTTTTGATCATATGTGTGCCATTGATGAAAAAGTAGGAAGGGGCAAGTGCGCCATGTCCACACCTAATATCAACAAATGTAGTAGACCACATTCAATGATTAAAAATAAGAACTCTAAGAAAATCTTATTGTTAAACCACATATATTGGTTAACACATTCCTATGTGACAACTATGTCTACACACTTATATAATAGGCACCCTCATTGTAAATCTCGTCATTTGATAAGGGAAACACCCTAAAGATGCTCCCAACAAGTATTGAGCTTCGAAGGAAAGACAAGAGGATCTTGGTCAGTTGGCCAAACCATAGAGAAAAGCCTTGTAACTATGTTTTGGGTACCCCGGGTCACTTACTCCCAAGTGGCCTAGTGGGAAAAGACGGAACTATGAAAGCCAATTTCTCTTGTTTGTAATGGATTCTCCCATTTGTGCAATAGAAGTGGAGTGTGCATCGCCGCTGCAGAGCCTAAATTCGCACTGTTCTGGCATAGCTTCCCCAGTCCTCCAGGAGCAATTCTGATGTATTGGATGATAAATACTGTATTTTTACACATGATTAAAGGTGTTTTTATCTTGTAAACTACTGTTTCTTACAATTAGTATGCTCAACTTCATGCATCAGAAATGATCCTGAGTGGCTAGGAGAGAAGTTCCAGAATAGTGCGAATTTTGAGCCTACATCACCCCGTTGTAGAGGCCAAATTCGCACTGTTCTAGCACAACTTCCTCAGTCCTCCAAGAGCATTTCTGATGCCTTGGGTGACAAACTGGCACATGATATAGACACTCCATGTTAAACAAACATGATGACACCGAGACATTATAAGAGAAACTTAAAATTTTAATTATCAGAAGGTTACAAAAATGAAAGCCAGATAGGCTTGTTACATAGGGAGGTTTGAAACAAAAGAGTTGCTTCAAAAAGAAGGTTAACATCTAAGATCTTAAGATCGTGTCTCGCTCACCTCAAATGCGCTGAGCTAGTTGCATGTTCTTGGCAAATATGGTAATCCGCTTTGCATGTATTGCAAGGAGGTTGGTGTCTTCAAAAATCCCAACAAGGTAAGCCTCGGGAGGCTTCTTGCAATGCTTCAAGGGCAATGCCCTACACACAGAACTTTGTTCTATATCGTTGGAGAATCTCCTTCACTGTGCGAGCGAAAGGGGCTCTTATTTATCAGCAACTCAGTGTTCCTCTGATAAAACTTGATTTCTTGATTTATTGTGATTCTTGCAATTGAGATTGGAGAATATGGGTTTGCCAAGCTCCACTTGTAGTCAATCTTCTGCAGTATCCTAACAAGCCAAGCTCTCCTTCACCAACAAATTGTGCGAGTGAAAGGGACTCTTATTTATCAGCAACTCAGTGTTCCTCGGAACGCGTCGGTCCCTTGTGCCGTTCGGCACGTCGGCACGTGAGTGAGCCCGTTTGGAGTCCCGCGGGGACCGGGCCGTCACACTTGGTATCAGAGCCGGAATCCACTCGGCTGAGCCACCGTCCCATGCCTAAACGGCGCGACGTGGTTCATGAACAGATTCAACAAGAAGCCGGTTACGAGAGTAGCGAAGCCCCGTCGTCTCAAGCCGAAGCTCAGCGGATTGAAGAGGCAGAAGCCCTCTCAACTGAAATTAATGTCGAAGTCCGGCGGTGGGTTAATCAAGCCGAACGCCAAGAGTGGTCGGGTGAACGGCCAGAACCCTCGTCGGCGAGGAACATGGCTGAAGAAGGTGATTTCCGAGGGAGCTCTGAAGTGCAGGCTCGGATGACAGAGCAAGACGAGCGTCTTGGCCGTCTAGAAGACTTGTTAGAAACCTTGATGGACCGTTTGCCGTTGCGGGCTCTCGAGCGGAGGGGCCGTGACTCCCCCCCCGACTCCGAGGATGAGTCCACCCAACACGGCCGCCATCGTCACGAGAGGCGTAGGGGACAAGATGATGATGGTTTTGGGAAGTACAAACCTCAACCGCCAGAAAAGTACTCGGGACTCCGGGATTCTTTGGTTTTGCAGAAGTGGGTCCGCGAGGTAGAAGAATACTTGGAAATGAATCAAGTGGCAGACAGGCATTGGGTCAAGATTGCGGGTCGTTTCCTCACAGGGGATGCGTTCAACTCGCTCCTGTTGAGATATCGAGCTCTAGTGAGGCGGTGGACACTGATGACTCGCCTGGGGGATAGGCCCCGCACTTACACCACTGGCATGGTTGGTGAGATCTTGGGTGATATGCGGCCAGTGGGATGACAGGCTGTGTGACAGCCACTCTAGAGACTGGCATAGTTATAGCGCCAGCTCATTTAGTCGGGTTCACACTATAGAGAACCCGTGTATGTATTTGGTTGAGTACCTTTCATATTGTGTGTACTCTTATTCTTGTATATGGTGTGTTGAGTGTTGAGTAGAGAAGAAGAAGATTTTCAGCCTCTCACCTTGTGTGTTCTCTATTAGGGTTTTGTGAGTGTGTGTGTGTGTGCTTGCAAGAGCTCAAGCTCTCTTCCCCCCTGCATCTTTTCATGGTATCAGAGTCTGGTTGGTGCTAAGGGCTGAGCTGCAAGCAAGAGAACCACAGGAAGCGGTACGAGGGTAAGAGCTTCAACTACTCTTTCCTATTGTGTTGGTGACTACACCCTTGTCGGGAGCTCTACGGGAGGCACCGGCAAACGGTCTCTGATTGAGGAGCTTTCTTCGCGGGAGTAAAGCTACAGGGCAACTATATAGTCCTTCGGACTGAAATTTTCGGGCCAAAAACGCGTTTCGGGCGCGTCTGGACCTCCGTTTTTCAGAAAGCAGGTGATTTCGAGCACTGCGGGTAAGTCATCGCTTCTCTGCAGAACTCTGTTTTAAGAACTGCAGGAAGACAGATTGACTGTGCAGACACTGTGGGTGCTGCAAAGAGGTCTACAGTTGCCATTGGGTGTATGTATGCACATTGAGGTCACTGGTTGTGACATTTGAGTGGACTGCAGTACCGCTGTGCAGGAAATACAGCAGTTGTGCAGAAAAACCAGAGTGCAGTTTTTGGTAAAATTGTGTGTTTGGCAAGATGTCTAATGATGGCATAACACAGATTGTGGCTGAGAAGCTGGACAAGAATAACTTCCATGCTTGGAGGTTCAGGTTGACTAATTTCCTGATGGGAAAAGGCTATTGGGACTACATTGAAGGTGAGCATGAAGAGGCACCAGAGATACCGGATATAAATCCGACTGCTGCAGATGTGAAAGAGTTTAAAGACTGGAATCAAGGAGCCAGGAAAGTAATGTATTGGCTTTCCATTAGTATACAGGACACCATGATTGGGCACATTCAGGATGCCAAGTCCCCCAAGGAGGCGTGGGACACCTTGGTAAAGCTTTATGAAACAAATACCAAGGCACGTAAGATACAGTTGAAGAATGAACTTCATACTGTGGAGAAAAAGAGCATGTCTGTGAATGACTATGCGCTGAAGATAAAGGGCATTGTGGAATCCCTTGCATCTATTGGTGTGTCAGTAGATGATGATGACAAGGTGGAAGTCTGTCTACGTGGTCTCGGGCCACAATACAAGGCGTTTAAGACGTCTATTCAGACTCGGGAAAACATTCCCAACTTTACAGATTTGGTGTCTATGCTGATTATCGAAGAGAAGAACTTGGGTGAAGACCAACAGTCTTCACAAAGCAAAAACAGTTCAGAGCAACAGGCCTTCTACACGAGTTCAGGAAGAGGACGAGGTAGAGGAGGCCGTGGACGCGGTCAAGGAGGTGGCCGAACAGGTAACCAGAATTATGGCCAGCAGCAGCAGCAACAACAACAGTCCCAGAGTCAACAACAACAACAACAACACACAGGTGGAAGAGGCAAATTCAGAGGCAGGGGGAGTCAAAGAGGCCGTGGAAATTGGCAAAGGCAATATAATGATGCACGTGAATGCTACTATTGTGGTAAGCCAGGACATGTGCAGTCAGAATGTTATAAGAAGCAGGCTGACATGCAAAATGGGAAACTGCAGCAAAACAACTATGCATCCTCAAGCAGAAATAATGAGGACAATGAAAGGTTGTTTGTTATGCAGCATGTTGTGAATGCCATGTCTGAAAATGCTGATGCAGCACAAAAAGATAATGTATGGTATGTGGATTCAGGCGCTTCGAACCACATGACGAGTCATGGGGAGTGGTTCAAGGAGATGAAGAACCCGGAAAGACCAGGTTTTGTAGAAAATTGGGTGTCACTGCTCATCCAATTGCCCACGTTGGAGATGTGCCATTGTCTATGCAGGAAGGCAAAGTGAAGTACCTTGCAGATGTACTTCATGTACCGAACATAACAAAGAATCTGGTTTCAGTTGGCCAGATGATTGAGCAGGGGTTGCAGGTTCGGTTTAACCCTGATGGGTGTTATGTTGAAGATTTCAAAGACAAGTGCAGGTTGGTTGCAAAAGGCAACAGAGTGGGCAGAATGTTTACGTTGGATGTAGACATGCCTGAAATGAGTGCTGCAATGTTTGCAAATGGTTCAGGAGTTGTTGCAGACACAGACATATGGCATAAAAGGATTGGTCATGTGAATGTGAAGAGATTGAAGTCTATGCAGACAAAAGGAAT
The DNA here is from genome assembly GCF_041138505.1 of Cibotium barometz. Taxonomy (NCBI): domain Eukaryota; kingdom Viridiplantae; phylum Streptophyta; class Polypodiopsida; order Cyatheales; family Cibotiaceae; genus Cibotium; species Cibotium barometz. The sequence continues at coordinate 7,993,497 of NC_141046.1, forward strand.
TGTGACAGGGCTGCCAAAATTTAAAGTGGAAGGTATGCAGAAAATATGTGAAGCATGCCAATTTGGGAAGCAAACAAAGCATGTGTTTCCACGTAACAGATATGTGAGCAGAAATGCACTAGATGTTGTGCATTCAGATGTATGGGGTCCTACGAAGACCATATCTATGGGAGGCTGCACGTACTATGTGACTTTCATTGATGACTACACAAGGAAAGTGTGGGTATATTTCATGAAGGAGAAGAGTGAGGTGTTCACTCACTTTCAGAATTTCAGATTTTTGGTTGAAAAGCAAACAAGTAAATATGTAAAGTGCCTAAGGTCAGATGGAGGGGGAGAGTACTTCTCCAATGAGTTCTCTGAATATTTGAAGAAGAATGGTATTCGGAGACAGTATACATGCAGATACACTCTGCAGCAAAATGGAGTTGCTGAGCGGAAAACAGGCACATTGCTGAGATTGCACGGGCATTGATGGAAGAGAAGAATATGCCGCATTGCTATTGGGCTGAGGCTGTTTCTACAGCAGTATACATCATGAACAGGACTCCAACTGCAGCCATACATGATGTAACTCCAGAGGAGAGGTTTACTGGCAGAAAACCAGATTTGTCTCATCTGAAAGTTTTTGGATGCATTGCATATGTGCATGTACCAGATGAGCTGAGAACCAAGCTGGATCCGAAAGCTGAAAAATGTGTGTTTATTGGATATTCCCTTGAGCAAAAGGGATACAGGTGTTATAACCCTGCTACACGTGAGCTGAGGGTAAGCAGGGATGTTGTCTTTGATGAGATGAGCAGCTGGTATGCTGCTGAAAAAGAAGCTGTTGGGGCTGATTTGAGTGGAAGTGTGGTTGCACAGAATGCAGGTCAGCAATCACAGTCTTTGAGTGGACCAGGAGAGTCCTCATCTAGTGGGTCTGTTGATAGACCATGGAGTGGCAGGCTGCGTCATAATACCAGCCCTGCAAATGTGATTAGTACATCACGTAAAGGAAAAGAGAAAGTGGTTGAGCCCCTTGGTATGCCTGACATTTCTGCAGGGCATTCTCATGTTGATGGAGAGTCTAGTGGCTCAGATATGAGCCTTGATGAGGAGCTTGGGATCCCAGCTATGAGAACACCTGGTGTAAAGAAGGCTATGGAAGCCATGAATGAAAAGCTGCGAATATCAGGGAGAGTGAAGAACCCTGTGCAGAGATTTACATATGATGGTTATGTGGCACATCACTATGCATATATGGCAAAGGTTGTGCAGGTTGTTGAGCCCACATGCATTGATGAGGCTGTTGGAAATGTGTGTTGGGAGAAAGCTATGGACGAGGAGATGGATGCACTATATGGAAATGAAACTTGGGATTTAGTGCAATTGCCTGAAGGCAAGAAAGCCATTGGCTGCAAGTGGGTGTACAAAGTTAAACATAACAGTGATGGAAGCATAAACAGGTACAAGGCTAGATTGGTAGCCAAAGGATATGCGCAGACATATGGGATTGATTATGAGGAAACTTTCAGCCCAGTTGCCAAGATGGCAACGGTGAGAGTTGTGATAGCAGTGGCTGCGTCAAAGCAATGGTCTTTACATCAGATGGATGTAAAGAATGCATTCTTGCATGGGGATTTGCAAGAAGAGGTGTATATGTTGCAGCCACCAGGATATGAGGATGTGGGTCACCCCGAGCATGTTTGCAGGTTGAAGAAAGCCTTGTATGGCTTAAAGCAAGCACCAAGAGCATGGTCTGACAAGATTTCTGAATATCTTGTCACTATTGGCTTTCATGTAGCCAATGCAGATTTCTCATTGTATGTGAGACATGGTGATAGAGGGATTGTGCTTGTTGTCATCTATGTAGATGACTTGATCATTACGGGGGACCATGATGCAGAGATCTTTGATGTAAAGATCTTGCTTAGACAGAAGTTCGAGATGAAGGATCTGGGGGAGCTCAGATATTTCTTGGGCATTGAGGTGATTAGGTCACCACATGGTATTGGATTACTGCAGAGACAGTATGGCTTGGACATGTTGTCCAAGTATGGTATGACAGGCTGTAAGCCTATTTCTGTGCCATTGGATCAGAATGGCAAGTTGAGTGCAGATTCAGGAGAGATCTTGGAGGATCCTACTATGTACAGGAGCATAGTAGGAAGTTTGATCTACATGACGATCACCAGACCAGATTTGAGCTATGCTGTTGGGTTGGTGAGTCAGTTTATGCAGGTTCCACGGAAACCGCATTTGGATGCAGTGAGACGCATACTGAGGTATGTGAGGTCTACTTTGCATTGTGGACTATTCTATGAGACTGGGACAGAGATATGTGTACATGGGTACACAGATGCTGATTGGGCTGGTAGTATCTCAGATAGAAGATCTACCAGTGGATTCATGTTTTCTTTGGGGAGTGCTGCTGTGACTTGGAGCAGCAAGAAGCAGCCTACGGTTGCTCTATCGAGTACAGAGGCCGAGTATAGAGGAGCTGCTATGGCAGCATGTGAGGTAGCTTGGTTGAGAAAGCTACTTGCAGATTTGGGTCTATCAGTGGATAGACAAGTTGTCATTTTCTGTGACAACATTAGCAGTATACAGTTGGCCAGGAACCCAGTCTTTCATGCTCGTACGAAGCACATAGAGGTCCACTACCACTTCGTCAGAGAGAAGGTCTTGACAGGAGACCTTGACCTTGTTTATGTCAGCACAGAGGATCAGGTAGCTGACATCTTCACCAAAGCATTGGGTACAGAGAAGCTCCGCAGATTCAGGGCTTCGCTTGGTGTACATGAGATGGAGTTGAGCTCGAGGGGGAGTGTTGAGATATCGAGCTCTAGTGAGGCGGTGGACACTGATGACTCGCCTGGGGGATAGGCCCCGCACTTACACCACTGGCATGGTTGGTGAGATCTTGGGTGATATGCGGCCAGTGGGATGACAGGCTGTGTGACAGCCACTCTAGAGACTGGCATAGTTATAGCGCCAGCTCATTTAGTCGGGTTCACACTATAGAGAACCCGTGTATGTATTTGGTTGAGTACCTTTCATATTGTGTGTACTCTTATTCTTGTATATGGTGTGTTGAGTGTTGAGTAGAGAAGAAGAAGATTTTCAGCCTCTCACCTTGTGTGTTCTCTATTAGGGTTTTGTGAGTGTGTGTGTGTGCTTGCAAGAGCTCAAGCTCTCTTCCCCCCTGCATCTTTTCAGCTCCTAGCCGCGGAGAAATGCGTGGAGGGAGGCGGTTGGAGGTCTTGGGACGACTTCAAAAGGGACATCACGGAGTACTTTGTCCCCCGCAACGAAGTCTTCAGAATGAGAGATGAATGGAGAAACCTAGCTCAAGGCGATGGCAAGCTGTCTGAATATATAAGCAAGTATCGACAGATCATGCTGCAGATCGCTAAGATGGCCTCAGTGGATCGGTTGCACGGTTTCTTGTTCGGGTTAAAAGATTGGGCCCGAAGGGAAGTCGAAAAACAGGATCCCAAAGACTATGAAGAAGCCATGGTTATGGCTGAAAGATTAGCAGATGCAGATAGCCGTCGCAGGGTCAATACACGGGCCAATACAACTGCAGGTAACAACCCTAATGCACCTAGGATGCAGGCAAGGCCGGAGAATGCAACATGCGACATGAGAACTGAGTCATTTGGGACACAATCCATGACAAATCGGGGTGGAGGTTACCCAATCCCTCGCAGGGGCGGCTATGGGAGCCAAGGCAGTAATAGCTGGAGGAATAACACTCAATCCACTGCACAGAGTGCCAACAAAAGCAGTCAGCAAACGGCCACTTACCTGGAGGAGCTGCCGTTGGTGTAGTGGTGATCATTATGATAACGAATGCCCAAAACGGCCAACGCAATCCAAAGTGAACACAGTAGAAGCCCAGGATGCAGAAGATGACAGTGAGCAACATGATGCGTGTTGTCACCATGGAGTGCAGATTACAGAACTAGATGAGCCGGAGTGCTCCTACTCAGGGGATGATGCGTCGAATATGCCTCGTGTGGGGGCCGTGCAGGCAATGCCGAGATGCATGGCAGCCCAACTGCAGACAGTTCCTCACTTGTATTTCCAAGCCGAAATGAACAGGGTAAAACAAGACATTATGGTGGATACGGGTGCAACTCATAACTTCATGACTCCACAATGTGCTAAGAAGTTGGGGGTGCGGTTGACGCGTACGGCCACGCCGTTGGAGGTGTCGTTTGCTCAAGGCGCCGACTCCAATGTGCTCATGGCGTACTCCGTACCGGTCCAAGCGGGCACATGGAAAGCCAAAATGGACTTCCTTGTGGTTCCGATGGATGCCTTCAAAGCCATTGTGGGACTTGCATGGATCGATAAATACCTCCTATCACTTTTGGGAAAAGGGGTCAATAATCTTCTCCTTGACATGCAAGGGACTGGGGTGCTGGTACCATGCGTCAGGTCCACCCCACCCCGCTCAACGAAGAGGGCCCCCCCGAAGACAAAAGACACACCGAGGCACGGCCACATGGACAAAAAGGCTCCCATCAAGACGCAGTGGCGTAGTGCCAAAAGGCCCACAGGCAGTCAGATGAACCCTGCCATCAGCGACAAAGGGAAAAGGGCAATCATAGAGAATATCAATCCAGTTAACGCAACCCTGCAGAGACAAGAACATGCATGGCCAGAATTGCAGGGACTGGAGGTGCTCGGCAGTAAACCACAAAATGCAACAAAGCACAGTCAAGATGCCCGGAGTAAGCCGATGTCGTGGGACGACATGACTCCTGACTGGTACTGGTACTCAGCTAAACAAGTGGAAAGGGATATGAGGCATGGAGCCCAAGTACACTTATGTATTATGCGAGTGGACAGTGACGACGGCACAGCCAAAGTGGTGGTTGGGCAGCCAGAGATTAAAGAGGTTCTTGACCAATTCAAGGACGTCTTGCCGAACCAATTGCCACCCGGTCTACCGCCGCAGCGGTCAGTGGACCACAAGGTCGACTTACTTCCTGGACACACCCCGCCGGCACGGCCACCGTACAGAATGGATGCCACCAAACTCAAAGAGCTCAAAAGGCAGCTAGGTGAGCTTATGCAACAAGGATTGATTAGGCCGAGCAAATCTCCATATGGCGCACCAGTTCTGTTTGTGACCAAAAAGGATGGCACAGCTAGGCTTTGTACAGATTACCGGGCACTCAATAAAGTCACTATCAAGAACAAATACCCCATTCCGGTGATGGATGATTTGATGGACAGACTAGCTGGAGCTCAATACTTCACACGTATCGACCTCCGATTAGGGTACCATCAAATTCGTATCGCAGAAGGGGACGTCCAGAAGACAGCATTCAGAACAAGGTATGGTAGCTATGAATGGCTCGTGCTGCCGTTTGGTCTCACGAACGCCCCAGCCACCTTTTGTACCCTGATGAATGATGCCTTCAAGGACTTTCTTGATGACTTTTTGATCATTTACATTGACGACCTCTTGATCTACAATAAAACCCTCACTCAGCATAAAGAACATCTCACAAAGGTGCTGCAGAGACTCAGAGAATGTAAACTTTATGCTAAACCAGAGAAGTGTGAGTTTGCAGTATCAGAGGTGGAGTTTTTGGGATTTGTTGTCAGCAACAGAGGACTCACACTGGATCCAGGCAAAGTTGAAGCAGTGCTCAAGTGGCCCACACCTACCAATGTTAGAGAGGTCCGGGAGTTTGTCGGCTTCACTCAGTTCTGTCGCAAACACATCCGTGACTTCTCTAAAATTATCACCCCTCTAACAGATATCACCAAGGGCAAAAGGGTCTTCACTTGGGCAACAAGGGAAAATGATGCATTCGAAAAAATGAAAATCGCCACGTGTGGCACCCCCGTCTTGAAGCTACCCGAATTCGATAAAGAATTCGAGATTCACACAGATGCATCTGATGGAGCTCTCGGCGGGGTGCTCATGCAAAGCGGCCATCCTGTTGCATACGAATCCAAAAAGTTTTCTGATGTTCAGCACAGGTGGCCTACACATGAGAAAGAAATGTATGCAGTGGTTCATTGCTTGGAAAAATGGCGACATTATGTACAAGATAAACACACTAATGTATTCACCGACAACATATCTCTCAAATACTTCCAAACCAGCCTAAACTCTCACCCAAACAAGCTAGATGGCAAGATCTCCTTGCAGAGTTCGACATAGAAATAATGCACAAACCCGGCAAACAAAACGTCATGCCTGATGCATTGAGCCGGATGCCTGACACAATTGCAATAAATGCAGAGGTAAATGCAGTAAGTGCAGTGGACAGTGATGTTTTAGATCAGATCAGCAATTAAACAGGATCCTGCAGTCCAGAGAATGTTCAGTGACTTACACCACGGTAGATCAGCATTAGGATTGTATGATTTTAGGGATGGACTCTTCTATGCCCATGGGAAAATCTATGTGCCGGAAGTGCCTAACTTGAAAGCCAGATTGTTGTGGGAGGCCCATGATTGCAAACTAGCAGGCCATGGTGGCCAGAAACGATCATTTGAAAAATTGAGTAGATTCTTCTATTGGCCTAAGATGCAAGATGATGTAATCGAATATGTAAGATCATGCCCCACCTGCCAGTTGGTCAAGGCGCAACGGGTAAAACCGGCGGGCTTATTGCAAACAATGCCAATACCGTCTCGACCATGGGACGTGGTCAGCATGGACTTCATAGTCGAACTTCCCGAATCACACGGCTACACCACCATCTTCGTGGTGGTTGACTATTTTTCAAAGCAAGCCCATTTCATCCCCGCTAAGCCGCCTCTTACTGCATATCTAACGGCCAAACTGTTCTTCAAGCATGTTTTCAAGTACCATGGCTTACCGACGGCTATAGTTTCCGATCGGGATAGAAGCTTCATGAGTTCCATGTGGAGAGAACTCTTCAAGCTGCTCGACACTCAGCTTCGGTTCTCCTCTGCATATCACCCCCAGACAGATGGACAGACAGAACGCATCAACCAGGGGATTGAGGATTACATCCGCAGTTACGTCAGAGCAAATCAGAAAGATTGGGCAGAGTACTTAGAAATCTTAGAATTCCACTACAATAGCTCCATACACAACGCTACGGGGTTCTCACCTTTCGAACTCGCAACAGGTGAGGAGGTCATAACCCCCTTGGCAATTGCCACTGGAGCTATTCATGCAGAAGATCATGATGCAGAGCAGTTTCTGAGACAGTGGTAGTTACGCATGCAGATAGCCAGGCAAAATTTAGTCCACAGCAAGCAGAAGTATGCCAAATATGCAGATCGCCACAGAACTCAAGCCGAATTCCACCCGGGGGGTGTGTGTGATGTTTCATCACGTCGGTGCCCTCCCTCAGCCTATGCTCACGCCCCCCCCCTTTTGGATGCTCACGCCACCATGGGTGCTCACGCCCCCTTCATGGTGCTCACGTTGGGAATACTATCCGGAGGGAGGGGGTGCTTTGGGAGGGTGCTTGACCGCCCCGAGGAAATTGCATCTATATGGGGTACTCCTCTCACTCAAGCCAACCAAGCCGTCAAGCAACCTCAAGCGCCATGCTCAAGCGCCTACCCTCTACTCCCTCTCACCCTCCGTGCCGCGGTCCGGGCCCTTACCCCCCCCCCCCCCCGAAACGGCCGTAGCTCAAGCCCGTTTTCAAAACGGTGCCTCCTCTTGTAAATATTTCTCTTGGTTAATAGCAAAGACGACTCCACCGCGGGTCTTTCTCAGTTCCTCTTTGTCTTGGCAAGCAATCCGTGAAGTCCCCGTTGCCGTTGGCTCTACGCGAGCCACGGGGAACGCGTCGGTCCCTTGTGCCGTTCGGCACGTCGGCACGTGAGTGAGCCCGTTTGGAGTCCCGCGGGGACCGGGCCGTCTCACAGGGAGACACTGCAAACTGTTAAACCCTGCAGATTATGGGAATAACTTTGAACCCACTAAGACATATGCAGCAGAACTGAAACAGTATACAAAATCAGAATTGGATGAGCCGGTTCATGAATCCAAACATAATAAACAGCCTGATGAACTCGGCTGCGGCCAACAAGGCCCAGATGAAGCTTGACTGGCTACTAACCAGTGGAAGGGGCTGAGCTAACATCATGTACAGTAGACTGATTCCGGGCGGGTTTAAGGGAACCCTTGGAAACTTTCCGATGCCTGGATGTAATAATCAGAGTGCTGAAGCCTTCTTTGACATTCGTGAACCAGTCCTTGTAGCATGGTTTCCTTTATTTTGCAATGCAAGGAGCCATGAAACTTCCTCCATTTCCTCCATGTTAGGTCCTGCCAACGATCCACCTCCATAGGTACACCACTAGGCTGAAGCTGCTTGATTAGCTTGAGAACACTGTCAAGATTCACAACATGCTGCATAACAAACAACCTTTCATTATCCTCATTATTTCTGCTCGAGGATGCATAGTTGTTTTGCTGCACTTTCCCATTTTGCATGTTAGCCTGCTTCTTATAACATTCTGACTGCACATGTCCAGGCTTACCACAATAATAGCATTCACGTGCATCATTATATTGCCTTAGCCAATTTCCACGGCCTCTTTGACTCCCCCTGCCTCTAAATTTGCCTCTTCCACCTGCGTGTTGTTGTTGTTGTTGATTCTAGGACTGTTGTTGTTGCTGCTGCTGCTGGCCATAATTCTGATTACCTGTTCGGCCACCTCCTTGACCGCGTCCACGGCCTCCTCTACCTCGTCCTCTTCCTGAACTCGTGTAAAAATAGCCACTAGATGCTTGCGTAAGCTAGTCTTAGATCAGAAATCAGGGAAACCTATGCAAGTTGAATTGGCCAGTGGTGGAAAGATCCTTTTCACTCACCATGAGATTGTATTGTATTTCATGTCAGCCTTCTTAAAAAGTATGTACGGTGCCCGAATCATGTGCTTAATGATGAACTCTTAACCTCTTCAACCCAAGGGCTGATGGAACTCCAACCTGAAGAAATCCTTGATGCTCGAGAAAAGGTTTGTTCTATAATGTGGTAAAGTTCAATTGACCTTACACATAGTTCAATGAAAGCTACACTTTCCTCTCTCCAAAATTTCTTGCATTCTTCCAAGAACAGATTACACATCTTGCAAGAAGATGATTTCCACATAGACAACATCTATGTGATGTATAGTGTCTATGCACTACTAGAAAACCAAGAGTAACGTGAACCAATAAGATACATGCCTATCCACATGTCTACTCCTACAACCACTTTGGTTTCTTAGCAATACATATATGTGTCTCTACGGCCAATCATGTCTCTAACGGACATGTTTATGGACTATCTATGGTCACATCCAAAAGTTAATAGCACCATCCATACACCTCTACAAGTGTCGTCTCACTGGACACCTCTACTATGTGAAACAATATCGTAAACCATTTCAATTATGGGAAATGATTTACTATAAAGCAATAAATAAGAAATTTTTATTGCTTATTCAGTTTGTATATACATATGCTACGATATGTGAATTAGGTATGCCTCCAACATACCTTACACTGATAGACAAACAAAATCAATCTTTGTACTTTGAGATTGCTTTGATATGAATAACATAACATCCAATTTGTGTTCAATACCAATGTAAAGTCTGGTGTATAACAAATCTTTATTGCCTCCTCATTACAGTGGCAATACACTACCTAGGTGGCAATATACTACCCAACTATAACTGATGACACAAAAAATTAGCGGGTCCTTGTACGCACTTCATAAACATATTACAAAACACAAATGTGTATAATTATTCTTTTCCTAGCAAAGTAAAGCGGAACAACATCTGCTTTACCGTGTCTCTCAAAACACCAATCTATCTCTTGATTTGCTTGAGTAATTTTGTGCATTTTTATTTAGTATCTACGTACTCAAGGATTTACTCTTCCCGAGTTAGAATATTTCAAGATGCTCGAGCCACTTACTATAAAGTGCTCATGTAGATTGACTTAAAACCTTTGGCACTATGACACAAAGTTTAGGGCATTCCAGCACCAAATTATTGTTGGGAAATCCTCAACATAGCAGTCCTTTGGGTTGAAACGTACCTACAAACCCTGCTTAACCATCTGTCAAATAGAAACCAAATTCTTTGTTATGTTAGGAACATGAAGTACATCAGCCAAGTATCTCATCTTGCCATCTTTCATAGCTATGGCACATTCTTGATGTGAGAGATGGGATGAGCCATGTCATCTCCCATCTCTACATAGCTATGGCACATTCTTGATGTGAGAGATAGGATGAGCCATGTCATCTCCCATCTCTACATAACCTGATTTTCCAAATTTTTGACATCTCTAAACCACTCACCTCCAACCATGACAAGTCATGTGGTTAGAGACTCCCAATCCACATACCTTACATCATCACCATACATCTATAGTCATTAAATTCAACATGGGCTACATAACAAACAAATGCTCACATCTATCTTCAACCTACTTGCTTGAAGATACATAATTGTTTTGCAGCAACTTGCCACTTCTTAGTCACTCTGCTTCTTGTGCGACATTCTGTTGCAAAGTGACTTGGTTTGTCACAATAAAAACCAAATCTTTGAACTTGATCTCGATTTCTATCTTTGCTAAATGCCTGGGCCTCTTTGGCTCCCCCTATCTTGAGACTAGCCTCTTCCACCTGCATGTGTTTGTTACTGTTACTCTTGAATCATTGGACTATTGATGTCCATAATTCTAATTTCCAAAATGGCCACCGCCTTGGCCTTGACTGCAACCCCTCTATCTCTACCTCTACTTGAATTTGAGTAGAAGGCATGTTATGAAGTGTTCTTACTTTTTAGAAGGAAATGTCTTCACCTAAAGACTTCTCTTCTATGGTTAACATAGACAGCAAATCCCAAAAGTTGGGAACATTCTCTCTTACATTAATAGAGGTCTTAAATGACTTGTATTCTTTCCCAAGCCCATTCAAATAGACACTCTCATGAAGTCATCATCTTCCACTGAGATATTAATAGATCCAAGGGATTCAATAACGTCCTTGATCTTCAATGTATATTCATTGATGGACATGTCTAAAATTTGTGCTTAAAAGGAAAAGCAAGACATTGGTTTCAAACTCTAAGGCTAGACATAAAAGTCAATTTTAAAACCCTAAAAACCATGAAAAGATTGAGGGAGGAGAGAGAGCTTGAGCTCTTGCAAGCATACACACACTTGCACAACAATGGATAAGCACCACAAATATGGAAGGCTGAAATCTTCTTCTTGTTGTTGCTCTCAAAAGAGGTCTACAAAAGATAAAGTGAGAACCAACATAAGTACTAGAGTACTATGTACAAGCGGTCCATAATGTGAACACATTGAGTAGGTGAGCTAGCAAGATAAGTATGCCATAACTTGGTTAGACTAGGTGTAGTCCAGCTGTAGAATCGCTGGTGAAGATCCATCATGTCAGCCTACCAAACATGCCAGTGGTGTAAAGGTGGAATGGTTACCTAGGCACGTCATGAGTGTTAGCTCATGACGTGGTGTAAAGGTGGAATGGTTACCTAGGCACGTCATGAGTGTTAGCTCATGTTGAGCTTGAAATCTCAACAAAAATGTCAGTCACACCACAATGCACATAATGGGAAAGCTCTTTGAAAGAGCAAGAGTCTGAATCTAATTACGGGAAAGAGCTTTGGGTTTAGTTGTAAGGGAAGATATGTAAAGGCCATTGAAATTCACAAGGAATTCTCTAAGAATTGGAAAAAAGAGTTAAGCTAGATAATGCTACAAACACCTCAAAAGCCAAAAGTGAGCCAAGAAACCCCTGAGTTCACAAGATCAAAGAGAAGGAAAGAAAACAAAGCATTGGCTAAAGCTGAACGAGAAGCCAAAAGGGCATTGGCAAGAAAGGAATGGAATGAGGAGGAGCTTGACTTGTAGAAGGCTCCAAAACATTTCAAAACCTTTGATGTTAATGAAAGGAAGGTGGTTCACTTAAGGGCGCAATGCTTAAAGGGTAAATGAACAGGGGTCTCGAATGATGGACATGTGAGTGGGCAGCGGGGAGGTGAAGGAGGTAGATATCGTAGAGCCTAGTGAAGATCCCAAACCAATCTTCATTGCCATGGACCTAACCTTGTAGGAGAAAGAGACACTGATTACTCTTTTACAATCGTTTAAGGACTGCTTCGCTTAGAACTATAGGGACATGAAGGGAGTGCCATTGGAAGTGGTTCAGCACACCATTCCTGTCATGGAAGGTTCAAGCAATGTCCTTATCAAAAAATGAATCCGAAATACTCAGCAATTATAAAGGAGGAAATCGAAAACTCATTACTACAAATTTAATTTACGAGATTGAGCACACTGATTGGGTATCACTAATCATGATTGTATTCAAGAAAAATGGGAAGGTTCACGTGTGTGTTGATTTGAAGAAAGTGAATGTGGTGACCCATAGGGATCACTACCCATTATCTTACATAGAGCATGTTTTGGAATGAGTGGCTAGGGCAGAAGCTTACAACTTTCTAGATGGATTCTTAGGATACAACCAGGCATATCCATTGCCCTAGAGGACTAACACAAACACCTTTCACCATCACATGGGGAACCTTTGTGTTCAAGGTCATGTTGTTTTTTGGACTTATCATGCAACATTCAAGAGGTTAATGAGCACAGCTTTCAAGGATTACTTGCAAAAGTGATTGGAAGTGTTCGTTAATGCCCTATATGTGCATTTGCAATGGATGGAGCATTTGATGACAGTAAGGTGAAACTCATATTAGAGTTGCCACCACCTACTAATTACAATGGAGTACAATGGTCTATGGGTCACGTAGGCTATTACCAAAGGTTCATTGTATTCTATGGTGACATTTCTAGGCCATTGCATAACTTGTATACGCGAGTGGACGGGGGAGAGCAGTTATTAACAACATCTCAGGAGATAGCGAGGTTGAATGGAAGAAGGAGAGCCAATGGAGAATAAAGAAGAGGGTGAATTTGCTGTGTAGCAGCTCTATGGAAGCTTGCTGGCTTGTTTGATTTGTTTAGGAAGAAGAAGATGCGGGAATTTGATTGAGGAGGTTTGGGTTTGTCCAGAGCAGATGATGCAAGGGTGATAGAGGATCTTGTAGTAGGAGGTTGGTGCCCTAGTATCTCTGAAGCTGCATCTCTATTGGAACTTGGACCAGCCCAAAGCTTTGCTCAACAATTCTCTAGTGTGTTTAATGGTGGAAGCTTGCAGGTTGTAGCTGCAATTCTTTTGTTGTTACTGGTTTTGTGGAGTTGAAGATAAAAATTTGAAAGGGTTTTGTTGTTGGGGATAATCGTGTGGAGGATCCCTCTTATTCTTTATGATCTCTCTTTTTTGTTTAATCCCCATGTCTCAGGGTTATTGAGATAGGCTCTTTTATCATCTATATGTAGAAAGTTTCCTATGGTTTTGATTTATGTCTATGCTTTAGTTTAAGTTGTCTGGTAAAAAAGAGATTGCTAAGAGAGTTCATGTGTGGATGAAGATTTAAGGATTGCTAAGTCAAGTATGTGTCGTAAAGATTTAATTTGGAGTCAGTCTGATAGAGTCACCTGTTTTGTCAGTTGTGTGTTTGACTTAGTCAGCTAAAGTTGTTAAAGAATAGATTTTGTCTTGTTTGAAGCGTGTGAACTTTGGGCTGACAATTAGAGACCTGTCGGAAGTTAGTCGGATAGGTTGGGGAGTGGATGGTGGTTTAGATCAACTAAGGACTGTGACAGAGTCAGCTAGAGCTAGAGTCAGCTGAGGGCCAATAGGAGTTAGTTGAGGGCCAATAGGAATCAGTTGAGGGTATACAAGGGTAGATACGACCTCCTTGGGTTAAAGGGGAGAGTTCTGGGTTTTGGTTTGCTGACTGTCAAAATTTAGGTTAATCAGCAGGAGTAAGATTTGCAGAATAGAGGGGGAAGGTGTTCCAGAGTCAGCAGGTGTCAGCTAGCTGTTAGCCTTAGGTCTATGGAGTTGAGTCTTGGTGGGATTTTAGGTTTTTAAGGGATTGGAGGTGCAGCGGACACTGGAGGGTTGAGGTATGACTCAATACTGAGTCAGCTGAAGCAGATAGGTCAGATCTCAGTCATCAGTAGGGGTGTGTTGGGCTAGTTTTGTGAAATTCTGAAGCAAGTATTTGAAGTTTGCTGATAATGGAGGATAGTTTGAAAGCTTGGCATTTTGACTAGAATTAGTATAGCAGCTATTTGATCCAGTTTTCAGTCAGCAACAACAACTGATCAGTTTGTGTCAGCGGGGAGTGTTTTTAGTCAGCTAGTGGTTAGCTAAGGGGTTTTAAGTGAAGCTCAAAGCCATTTGAGGTCAGGACTGACTCGGGAGGATAGTTAGAGGAGTCAGTTGTATCAGTTTGAGGAGTTTGGAGAATATTCAGGTGTTCGAGTGGATTAGCTGGAGGATAGAGGACATTAGCTGAGTGGATTGGTACTTTAGTTTGGTGTTTTGTTGTTATTGTGGTGTGAAGTGGTAGCTCCCTCACGGTGGTGTGTTTGGACTGGCTATAGAGATAGGTCTCCCCTAACACATCAGCGGCAGTGAAACCTATGGAATATTTAGTGCCTAGCTTGAGGATAGCAGTGAAAGAACATCTTAGTAGGGAGAATGCTCTAGATGAGAGGTTGATTGAGTTAGAAAAGCTTGATGAAACTAGAGTGGTTACTCTCCATGGGATGATGGCAGAGAAGCTTAGGCATAAATGATGGTTTGATCAAAGCCCGAAATCAAAAGAGCTATAGGAAGAAGACTTGCTACTTATGTATGGAGCCGATTCTTCCAAGAGGAAAAAACTAAAATATTGAGGGCTAGGGCCATTTAGAGTTGCAAAGCTCACCTCCCAAGGTGCAGCTCACATCGAAACCATTGATGGTGTCGAGATGCAAGGCTACATAAATGGTAGCAAACTACAAAGTACCATGGACCCTTGACCCAAGATATGTTGGAATAATTACGTAAAAAGAAACAGGAAAAGCTAAAACAAGAGAGACTCAGGAAAGAGGCATAAGAGGAGGCTAAGGCAAGGGTTGCCAAAGCCAAAGCAAAATGGGCAAACATTAAGAGTAAACATGGCTACTCTCACCCTGATCGAAGATGACCTAGAGATCGTCTCAAGGTTGGACTCTCTAAGAAGGGAAAAACAACAAATCTCCTTGCAAGATTATTGACTCAAGGACAAGTCACAACTTACTCTCGTATGAAACATGGGTGAAGCTAAGTAAATCAGAGTTAGAGTCGACATTGGGGCCAATGTTAAAAGTGTGCATGCAAGGGCAGTAGGGGCCTTGGCAAGTTTAAAAGTTAATATTTCCACTAGAAATAAACCTTGGCCGTGTAAGGTTTTTGTAATGCTTGTAGTAGGTGCCTTGGAAGAGGAAATGTTGCTTGGACAAAGTTGGATTTCAGCTATGGGCTACGAAGTGGATTGGGAGCAAAGGACGGCACAATTGTCATCTGAGGGAGCCATATATATATTGCGCTCCTTAGACTCAAGCAGCAATCTAAAGTTTGAACATCCAAAGCCACCTAGACGTTATTATGTCGTCTTCCTGCTCCAAAAACATTGCAAGTGTCTTGATGAAAGGAGGCTAGTGTGTCAAGTAAAGGTAAAAGTCCCACCTTACAGAAAACCTTTAAGAGCCAGAGGCCTCATGTTAAAAAACGTTGGGTTTCTAAACGATTGCTTAGGGCACATGGATATTACGAAGGGAATAGGAAGATTTGGGTACCCAAACAACCAAACAATGAAGTAAAGCCATCTATGCAAGAGCCTTGCCATCGACCACCACCAATCACGCAAACTACTACACCAAAACTCACTAGCAAAACTGGGAAGGGACAAGAAAGGCGAGAATGGGTCCTTGTTAGAATATCAACCCTCCCCAGCCAAGTAACAAAGAAGGTGTGGGTGCTCAAAAAGAAACCAAGTTAAAAACTAGACCTCACTAATCCTGGCCGGAAGGTCGAGATTTGGTGGGAATGGTGACACAAACCAGTGCCCACTTTGAATAGGTGACTGGGAAGCCATAAGAACCTAGACAAAATCCACAAGAACCTTCCCAATGTGACGTCACACAAAATGCCAATCAAACTAGGGTAAAACAGGTGAACTGGGAAGCCATAAGAACCTAGACAAAATCCACAAGAACCTTCCCAATGTGATGTCACACAAAATGCCAATCAAACTAGGGTAAAACAGGTGAATTGTACAATTCCCTGTCCCAAGGGCAAAACTGTCATAGTAGACATTGACCCACGAATACTCTACTCCTAAATAACTCTCTTCATAGAAGTATTCGGCACATGCATCATCTTTTTCTCTTCCTCACAAAACCCCTAAGAGAGAGAGGAGTCCTAAGCTAGAACAAGTGCAAAGAAGTAGCACTTTAGTGCTATTTAGTGCTAGAGTTCTCTCAAGGCTTTTGCAGGAGGGTTCACAACCATTGCCCATGCCATCTGCAAAGCATCAAACCAACTGGCATCCACATCACACATGGATTTTTGTGGCATTCTAATCTTTCTTATTAACCTTTCACCCGAACACATGGTGGCATTAGAAAAAGTAAACGATGTTAAAAATTACATTAAAATTCCAACTGGCAAGTTGGTAGTTTGAAGAGGACTTTTAGTGTGTTAAGGGCCAAAATGTGGCACAACAAGCATCCTGTCTCGATTGCATTGGCCTAGAGTACTCCCGCTCAGAAAGAGAACACAGATTCGAGCCGACACCCATTGTGGGTAGGGCAATTCCTCTCCGGAAACTCGTCGAGTTTGCAGAGTTTTTAGTGGGTGAGCCTAACGGCAAGTTCCACAGTACCGGGCTCCTTAGAGAGTTCTTGGTCGCTGTTGTGCCCAATTTTTGGGTCTTCCGACATCATGCCTTAAGAAAGTAGCGAAACCGTCCTCACGACCGAGACGACGAAGCTAATGACAAACGCGTTTCTCTGCTCGAGTCTAGCATGCTCGTCTGTGACCCCGGCTCGAAAAACAAAAACAAAAGAGAGAAAAGAGAGAGGAGAGAGGAGGAGAAGCTATGACCATGGCTACAGCTGAGTCCTTGAGAAACGCCTCAGCCATGGCCGCAGCTGCTGCAGGAGGTCCAGCGTCTTCCTCATCTTCTTCTTCTTGCTCCGCTCTGCCGCGTACAGCCTTCTTCGGCTTGTCTGTGCATCATAAATCTAGGGTTTTCTCGCAAGCTAGCCTCTGCCATATCCAGGGTAGAATCGTCCGGCGCCACCAGTCCGGCGGCCCCGTCCGCGTGGTGAGCGAGAAGGTTGTCGGAATCGACCTCGGCACTACAAACTCTGCCGTTGCTGCCATGGAGGGCGGCAAGCCGACCATCGTCTCCAACGCCGAAGGCCAGCGGACCACCCCCTCCGTGGTCGCCTACACCAAGAACGGCGACCGCCTTGTCGGACAAATCGCCAAGCGTCAGGCCGTCGTCAACCCCGAGAACACCTTCTTCTCTGTCAAGCGGTTTATCGGCCGGAAGATGAACGAAGTCGATGACGAGTCTAAGCAGGTTTCTTACAAAGTTATCCGCGACGGCAACGGGAATGTTAAGCTCGACTGCCCGGCCATCGGCAAACAATTCGCGGCAGAAGAGATCTCCGCTCAGGTATGCCTCAGCACATCAACATTTACTTATCTACGGGATAACGTCAAGATATATCTCTGTCTATGTCCAAGCTCAGGGTGAGCAGAGAATTCTTTATCTAATTTTTATGGTGAAGCGAGGGTTCAATTGTGTTCAATGGTTATGTGCTTGTGGGGGTTGAGGTGAGGTCTAGGATTAGCAAGAGGTACCCAGATAATAGCTGAGCTCAGGTTCTTCCCGCTCTGAACCGGTCTCTGTGATTACAGGCATAACAGGGTAAGCTGTTCCCTTTCGTCATGCATTTTTTGGAATGGGATGTCACACTTTTGTCATGGAAGAACTCACATGATTTTGGGCTAGAATTGATTTATGATGGATGGTCTATATGAACTGGTTGTCATGGAATGCTAGCCTTTGGGGACGACAGTTTAGCAATGCAATTTCTGTTTAACCACTCCTCCTTGTAAAACCACTTTCTTTAAAACCACTTTCTTCTAAGCAGGAGAACTCAGTTTCTCTCTGCTAAGCTTTACTTTGTTAGGAGAGAACTTGGTTTCTGTTAAACCAACAGAGAATATGGTTATTGGCAAACCACACCCCCAAGTTACTCAAGGTTAACAGAGATTAAATTTTGTTTTAGTACGGTAATGGAGAATTTAATTACTTCGAAAACAGTCTCTTCATGGTGTAGAGTTAAGAAACTGCTCCCTTCATGATGGTTGCTTTTGTTGACTATTGAGTTGGTTTGTTAGGTCCTAAGGAAGCTTGTGGACGATGCAGCAAAGTTTCTGAATGACAAAGTCAACAAAGCTGTTATCACGGTCCCTGCTTATTTCAACGATTCGCAGAGAACAGCCACCAAAGATGCTGGGCGGATTGCTTCTTTAGAAGTTCTTCGTATTATCAATGAGCCGACAGCTGCATCTCTGGCTTATGGATTTGAGAAGAAGAGCAACGAGACTATACTTGTATTTGACCTTGGTGGAGGAACTTTCGATGTCTCTGGTACTATGCGTCTTGAAACACTTTCCTTATTATATAGCACAAATATTATATGTAGTAAACTTTTACCTATGCCCTGTTTGAGTTTTTTTTAGTGTTGGAGGTTGGTGATGGAGTCTTTGAGGTGCTATCTACTTCTGGAGACACTCATCTTGGAGGAGATGATTTTGACAAGGTTCTTCTGCCAGCAACCTTGTCATCATCTTGAGCTAATTGTTTTGACTGCATGTGATTTCTAGTCAAATGTTTGGCAAGTGTTTTAATAGGAAGTTCATTGGCTGCAGCGCATTGTTGATTGGCTGGCATCGGATTTCAAGATTGATGAAGGGATTGATCTCCTCAAAGACAAGCAAGCACTGCAACGCCTGACTGAGTCTGCAGAGAAAGCTAAGATGGAACTTTCATCTTTGACTCAAACAAGCATTAGGTAGTGTTTCAATTATTTTGTAGCAGGGTTTTTTTGTTAAGCTGCTTATAACACTAAGCTGCTGTCATGACTCATAATGTTAAGCTGCTTATAACACTAAGCTGCTGTCATGACTCATAATGTTTGTGAAAGGGTGTATCTGATATTATATATTTGTTGCTACCTGCAGCTTGCCCTTCATCACTGCCACTGCCGACGGGCCAAAGCACATTGAAACAAGTCTTACTCGGGCCAAGTTTGAGGAATTATGCTCAGATTTACTTGATAGGTATATGTTGGAGACTTCTGGCTTATGGTTACTATGAAGTTGATACTTATGTCATTCCTTGACTTTGTCTTGTAGATGTCGAACCCCTGTTGAAAACGCACTTAGAGATGCAAAGCTTAATTTTAGTGATGTAAAAGAGGTGATACTTGTTGGAGGGTCTACAAGGATTCCAGCAGTACAGGAGTTGGTCAAGAGAATGACTGGCAAGGATCCAAATGTTACTGTCAACCCAGATGAGGTCGTGGCCCTTGGAGCTGCTGTGCAGGTTTGCTTGTTTGGCTTATCACTGCCCACCTTTACGAGTGCTTTGCTCTTGTGCATGTTTTCTCAATCTTACACCTAGATTGTAGTATTGTCACATAAGCTTTCTTTGCAGGCTGGTGTTTTGGCAGGTGAAGTAAGTGACATTGTCCTTCTAGATGTAACCCCTCTTTCACTTGGTCTAGAAACCCTTGGTGGTGTAATGACGAAGATTATCCCTAGAAACACCACTCTACCAACGTCTAAATCAGAAGTTTTTTCGACTGCTGCTGATGGTCAAACAACTGTGGAGATCAATGTGCTGCAAGGTGAACGTGAGTTTGTTAGGGATAACAAGTCATTAGGTAGTTTCAGATTGGATGGAATCCCCCCTGCCCCAAGAGGAGTTCCTCAAATTGAGGTGAAGTTTGATATAGATGCAAATGGTATCCTCTCTGTAACTGCTGCTGACAAAGGCAGTGGAAAGAAGCAAGACATCACAATTACTGGTGCAAGTACCTTACCAAAGGATGAGGTATTGTGCATTAGATCTGCTCTGGGTGGAGATTCAAGATGTATGCTTATTATTTGGGCTGCGGCAGTCAGAGTTCTGAGCTCATGTCTTGTTTGTTTTAATTGTGTTTTCAGGTTGAGAGGATGGTCAATGAAGCTGAGAAATTCAGCAAAGAAGATAAGGAGAAAAGAGATGCTATTGATACAAAGAATCAGGCAGACTCAGTGATATACCAAACTGAAAAGCAGCTGACGGAATTGGGCGACAAAGTTCCTCCTCCTGTCAAGGAGAAAGTAGAAGCAAAAGTAAAAGAGCTGAAGGATGCTATGGCTGGAGGATCAACACAAGCTATCAAGGATGCAATGATGGCTCTCAACCAGGAAGTCATGCAAATTGGGCAATCCTTATACAGCCAGCCAGGAGCTGGGGCGTCAGCTGGTGCGCCTGAGGGTGCTACAGGGCCTGGTAACAATGGTTCCCCCAAGCCAGCTGGAGGTGATGACGTGATTGATGCCGATTTCACAGACAGTGCATAGTGTGCAAGCTCGAGTGAGTAATATAGTTATATGGTCTAGCCTGAGGGAGAAATGTAGGCTTAGGGTTTATGAATCCTGCCTGAGCACAGAGGTAAAGGTGATTGACTTGTCTTCGAGAAAGTACTGGAGCAGTTTTGGTCCCATAAATGTACACAAGAGCTTGATTGACAAGTGTCTGTCCATGAATTTTTGAAGTTCTCTCCATTGATATCTTTCAAACCTTAAAAGTAGGTATTTTTCACATCGATTTGTCTTGTGGTACTTGGGTTTATTCTTTTTTTTGCGGGTGAAGGTTCATCAAACGTGTCACAAGTTGGTATTGTTGTACAAGCTACACTTCTAGCTCTAATGCTAGTTCATGATTCTGTGATGGAGTTGTCGATGTTAACAATGTTATATTTTCTATCTACAGATTTGAAGATGTTGAGAACAGTGACCCAGTGTTTTGGAAACTATGTAAATGGGTTTAGAACAGTGACCCACTCTGCTGACTATACTTTCCAGGTGATGATCCACAACCCATCTCTTCAAACTATGTAAATGGGTTTAGAACAGTGACCCACTCTGCTGACTATACTTTCGAGGTAATGATCCACAACCCATCTCCTCAAACCATTCTCGCTCTTTTGCTTGCATAACACAGCGGGAGTGGAATTTGTGGAGACACCAGTGGTGGTATTTTGCTGCTTATTGTATATGACTGAGTGGTCAGATATTCTCTCCATGAAATTTGTAAGCAGGGTACATTCAAGAGGAAGAGATATGAAGGGTGTCTGTGAGGTGCAGAATGTAACTTGGTTGAACACAATGCTAATTAATATACTTAAATACACTAAGATTTGATGGACACATGCTCAATACAAGAAGTAATTTGTTGAATTGACAAGAGACACACAATGAGCCGGAACGGTCGATCCCTACCTCAAATAAAGTATATTGATCTTGGGAGAATCAAGTACATAGTGTCATGGGCATTTCTGACCAATTTCTATACCAATGCATATAAATACAGTATTGCAAACAAGTGGTTGTCGATGTAGACTTGCAACTCACACTACCCTCTCAATTACCCATGTTCTCTATCATCTGCTCTCTATTGTTCCATCAACACATGGTAACAACAATCTGCAAGAGAGTACGTAGGACAAGAAAACACTACACAGGGTATGTGATCTTGTAATCTGGTTCTTGTTACTTGCTTCCATATTTAAGCATAAAAGTTTACCAATTGCAAGTAGAGTCTATGACCGTGGAAGTCTTCGCGATGGAAGTACTTGAAGTGATGAGATCTTTGATTTGTAGCATTTCTTGGTGGCGACAAAAGTCTTTAAGACAATGAAGGGAACCTTGGGAAAGTTTCTCTTATGGTTCAACTTGAGAAAGGAGGGTTGAAATTAGGGTTTTCAATAAAAAGACCAAAAATTATAGCAATAAAGAAAGCTGTTTTGTTGAATTTCAGTCATTCGGAGTGTGTAGGAGAGTGATTAGCATCCGAAAACACTCTTAAGCTTGGATATGGAATTGGGAAGGAGAAAGTGCAGAAAATACAACCCAAATGCTCTTATGAAGGAGGCGCCAATCTCTAGAGAGAGAGGAGTGAGGTGGTGAGTTGTACAGTGTGTAGGTGGCAGGCAGGTGCTTTGTGGAGCAAGCTAGAGTGGACACATGGCTGGTTACTCCCTTTACTCCCTTTGTACAAAGGGGATAAGGTTTGGGCAGTGGACATTGGGTGTTGTCTACCTCGGGACATCAATGTGTGTGAACACCGGGCTGGTCATAATTTATAAGTGAGTTTTGGTTGCCCAAAACTTAATGAAGTGTGCACACACTCACTTATAAATTAGTGCTAACGCCTAAAGCTAGGTTGATGATTAATATTTATCACCTGTCACATGCCACATAACCATGTCAGTAGACAGATTCACACGCACGATTCGCGGGCGGGCATCCCCTTACCCGGAACTATACATTGGTCAAGCAAGCATGAAAACAGCATACAATTTCAATTGCAAGCAAGCACATAAAGATGCTATGCAATGTAGCATTGGTATGGACAATCCTCGTTCATGAGACTATACCAAAATAGACGTGCTCCAGGCAAGTACACGAGGTACTAGACCTAATGGAACACCAAACCACCAAGCATTTCCGGACATGTAAACATGCACAAGTCTCAATGGAAAGCCAAGTCCACAGTATCACATGAGTGGCATCAATCCCCGGCATATACAACTGCCATGGACACCAATCCAATGTACATACATGATAAGAAAGCACGGGTGGACCAATTGGGTGGCCAAATGGTGACATCTCCCCTACTTCTAAATAGTTGGTCACAACTGAAAAGCATCCAAATAAGTCTGAAGGACATGCGGGCAATCTCTGAAGAACTCTTTATCTATTCATTTAACATCAATGGAAAGATAGTTCTTAAACTTCACAAGGTAAGGCATGACAACTTTGCCTGCAGAGCAAGCTTGCGCTCCTTGTGATACACAATCTGCTCTGGCTGCAAGATCTCCTCAAACACATCTACTTCTGGTGGATCCTCAATGACCGTTTCACTGGGCTTCGGTTCTACATACTGCGAAGGAGACTCACATGAAAAGCATTGTGTATGTGCCAATGACTAGGCAATGCCAATCTGAAAGCCACTTCATTGATCTTCTCGATCATTCGAAAAGGCCCATAGTACCTGGTTGCAAGCTTAGGATATGCATCCTCTTTGCCATGCCTCTTTGCAAGTCTTGCTTTCTCAAATTTCAGCAATACCCAATCATTCTCTTTAACATCCAATTGTCTTCTATGCTTGTCGGCAGCCTTTTTATGCTTGCCTCTTTGCCATGCCTCTTTGCAAGTCTTGTTTTCTCAAATTTCAGCAATACCCAATCATTCTCTTTAACATCCAATTGTCTTCTATGGATATGCATCCTCTTTGCCATGCCTCTTTGCAAGTCTTGCTTTCTCAAATTTCAGCAATACCCAATCATTCTCTTTAACATCCAATTGTCTTCTATGCTTGTCTCGGCAGCCTTTTTATGCTTGCCTTGTGACCTTGCAATGGCTGTCCGCACCTGAGCAAAAGCAATATCCAAGTCTCTTACATACTCATCACCTGCAAATATCTCATCCTTTGTGCGAAGGATAGGTGACAAAACCACTTACCATAAATAATCTCAAACGGGGCCTTTCCCGTAGATGCATGCACCATGTTGTTGTATGCAAATTCTACAAGCGGTAAGTACTTCTCCCAAGAAGACTTTTGATCCACCACATAACATTTCAAGAGATCCAATACGGTTGAATTTGTAGCCTCACTTTGCTCATCTGTTTGAGGGTGATAAGCTGATGAGAAGTCCAATTTGGTGCCCATGTTATTAAATAAGACCTGTAAGATTCATCCCCAGCCTCTCAAAATGTCCAGCATATTCTCCTGTAATCAATTCTCTCTTCAAAAATATAAGGGATCTCGTCTCTACCTGTTTTGACATAGAGAGAGAAAATATTCTAGAGAGAGAATATTCAGATTATGAATATTTTTGGATAGAAAAATAACTCATCTTATTAAAATAAGTTCCCCTGAAACAGAAATTCAAAAAGAACTTTCCAATGTGCAATTAGAATTTATTGGAAATGGGTATAAAGGACTTTAGCCTAAGGGTCTAGATTTTCAAAAATTTTTGGATTATGGTCCAATTAAGGTTCCTATGGACCAATAGCATCAATCCATGTGTAGGGAGGAGATAAATCCAATTTGTAAAAGAAGATAGCAAAAAATGAGTAAATGCTCACATAAGATGAAGAGTTGACTATGTACAAGATTTATTAGTAAGAAACTATGAGTAATATAAAAAATATGAGATATTTTTGATATCCAAAAATGAGTAAATGCTCACATAAGATGAAGAGTTGAAAATGTACAAGGTTTATTAGTAAAAAACTATGAGCAATATTAAAAATATGAGATATTTTGGGTATAATAATTCTATTTTGACACATATGTAAGGAAGGGGAGTCCATTAAAGAAGGTGCATATTTCACATGCTTGAATGAGTTTTAAACTCAAAAATAATGTGATATTTTTATCTCTCCTCTCTCTTGAATCAAACCAAATCAAAATAGAACCAAACCGAATAAAAAAGGAACCAAACTAGATTTAAATCTAGTCCAAATTCAACCAAACTAAATCTGGAAAATTCTAGAATTCAGTTAGCTTTGGTTAGAGCTTCCCTCTCCTATAAATAGAACATGAGTCCTTTGAAAAAAATAGAAGAATTTTACTATACTAGAGTATTGCTAAAATAATGCTAATTTCTACTATTCTCTAAAATTCTCTCCAAATTAAAGAAATTGGAGCTTCCCTCTTTCTTCAATCCCCATTGATGGCTCCATCAACATACTTAACCAATTGATTGGTTGGGGGTCTCTACCGTGAATAAAGAATCAAGCAATTTGTAAAGTAAATGGTGAATTTTGATCTTTTCTATAATTTCTCAATGCTTCTCTCTTCTCAACCCTTTCAAGCTTGAGAAGCTTAATTGGAATGGTTTTTGAATGCTATTGAAGTTAATTGATGAATGGTAGTGAAGAATTACATAATTTGATGAATGCTATTGAAGTGAATTGATTAATCATAGTAAAGAATTACATAAATTTTCATTTGATGAATGCTATTGAAGTGAATTGATTAATGATAGTAAAGAATTACATAAATTTTTATTTATGCTTAATTCTAATGGTTTTTATGTAATTTCTCTCTCTCACTCAAGCCATGGTCATACTCATGATCCATTGTCAATCCAAATGAAGCTTTTCATAAAGCTTTTCCTTAATCCAAGATTAATCTATGCTTGAGATCAAATTAATGGCTTTTTTCTATACTTTTAGTTTATGTATATTGATGATTCAATCTATTATTGGGTTAATGATCTAATTAGAGATCATTCTAATTATTTCCTTAATGATAAGCTTTATCCTTCAAAATAAATTGAGATTTATCAGTCATAGTAGCGGAGCTATAGTAAAATTTTTATAAAAATTACACATAAAATAATTTTATTCAAAGCATGAAAAGAGAACTTCCTACCATATTCTAGAAATTATCATCCTAGATTAATTGAAAGAATTTTATTGTAATCATGGAGAAATTAATTTTTATGTTATGCATAATTGATGATTATTTTATTGTAAAAGTGTTACTTTTATCATATTTAGATTTCATGCATAGAGGTATGCATAAAAGTTGATTATTTTATTATAAAAGTGTGACTTTTATCATATTTGGATTTCATGCATAGAGGTATGCATAAAAGTTGATTATTTTATTATAAAAGTGCGACTTTTATCATATTTGAATTTCATGCATAGAGGTATGCATAAAAGTTGATTATTTTATTATAAAAGTGTGACTTTTATCATATTTAAATTTCATGCATAGAGGTATGCATAAAAGTTGATTATTTTATTGTAAAAGTGTTACTTTTATCATATTTGGATTTTATGCATAGAGGTATGCATAAAAGTTGATTATTTTATTATAAAAGTGTTTCTTTTATCATATTTGGATTTCATGCATAGAGGTATGCATAAAAGTTGATTATTTTATTATAAAAGTATGACTTTTATCATAATTAGATTTCATGCATAGAGGTATGCATAAAAGTTGATTATTTTATTATAAAAGTGTGACTTTTATCATATTTGGATTTCATGCATAAAAGTTGATTGTTTTATTATAAAAGTGTGACTTTTATCATATTTGGATTTCATGCATAGAGGTATGCATAAAAGTTGATTATTTTATTATAAAATTGACTTTTATCATATTTAAATTTCATGCACAGAGATATGCATAAAAGTTGATTATTTTATTGTAAAAGTGTTACTTTTATCATATTTGGATATCATGCATAGAGGTATGCATAAAAGTTGATTATTTTATTGTAAAAGTGTTACTTTTATCATATTGAATTTCATGTATAGAGATATGCATAAAAGATATTCTTTTTATACTAAAAGTGTGATTTTCATCATAAATGGATTTTATGCATAACTTAGATACATAAGAGAAATTCTTTTATTCTAAAAGTGAATTCCTACCAAATTGAATTTATGCATAAGAAGATGCATAAAAGATTGATTTTTAAATTCAAAGTGTCATTCTCATCTAAATTGAATTTATGCATAGGAAGATGCATAAAAGAATGGAATTTCAATTCAAAAGTGTTATTCTCATCCAAATTGAATTTATGCATGAGAAGATGCATAAAAGATGGATTTTTAATTCAAAAGTGTCAATTCTCATCTAAATTGAGTTTATGCATAGGAAGATGCATAAGAGATGAAATTTTAATTCAAAAGTGTCATTTTCATTTAAAATAAATTTATGCATAGGAAGATACATAAAAGATTGATTTTTAAATGAGATGTGATAATATGTGATAAGATGCGATAACAGGTGTATGAGATGTGATAAGATGTGATAAGACGCGTATGAGAAGTGATAGGATGTGATAAGAGGTGTATGAGATGTGAAAAGATGTGATAAGATGTGTATGAGATGTGATAGGATATGGTAAGAGGTGTATGAGATGTGATAGAATGTGTTAAGATGAGTTAGGATGTGTTAAGATGTGTATGGGACGAGGTAGAGAGTGTATCTGATGGGATAAGATGTATATGGGATGTGTTAGGACGAGAATGGATGTAGTATGGATGTATGAATGTAGATACGGATGTATGTATGTACGTGGATGTGGATGTATGAATGAGGATGTGAAAATGGATGTATGTATGTAGATGTGGATGTATGGATGTGAATGTGAATGAAGATGTGGATGTGGATGTATGGATGTAGATTCGGATGTAGATGTATGTATGTGAATGTGGATGTATGAATGAGGATGTGAAAATAGATGTATGCATGTAGATGCGTATGTATGAATGTGAAATTGGATGTATGTATAATGTGGATGTATGAATGAGAATGTGAAAATAGATGTATCATGTAGATGCGTATGTATAAATGTGAAATTGGATGTATGATGTGGACGTACGAACATGGATATGTATGTAGAATAATGAATGTGGATGTGTATGTGAAATAATGTGTAGTCTATATGAGTGAATGGATGAGAATGAGTACACATTGAATGGAATAGGGAATAAGTAATGTGGTCCGAGAGTGGATAATGTGAAAAGACGAGAGTTCATTATAGAAACTGTATTTTGTGACTGTTTGTAAATGACTGTTTTATGTCAAGAATGCTGGGAAAGCATTTTGACCGTCTTGAGGATTAAGGTCATGAAGACCGAACTGATAAAGTTGCAACTGCTGACGGAGAGTCAATGGAGGACGTCTCGCGTAGCAAGGTCGGCCGAGGTCTTGACCAGCCTCGGTTTGATTTAAACGGTGAGCTTCCGGTACGGTGGATTAGGGACCAAGGAAGCGGCCTATGAGTGAAGCGCTAGGTCACTTGCGAAGGATCCTAGAGGGTGTGAAGGATCCTAGACCATACGGTGCTCGGGCTCTGGGTCGCCGAAGATACCCACACGTGCGTCGAGGAAGATATTGGAACAAGGAGTAAGAGTTGTTTTCTGAAACCGGGCATGGATCTGGTTGATTGACCTTGCTGGTCCTTAATGGATGAGTCCATGGCTCTTTTATATGGATCTGTGGGTTGATCTTGCTGATCTTCCACGGAGATTCCATTCTGTTATATGAATATATTGCCGGTTACTATGAGCTAGGAACTATGGAAAAGGCCCCTGATGAGTGAACAGGTGGTGAGCGTTCTGGTTGCCAATGATGCCATAAGTACACCGATGAATGAATGACGGGAAATAAGGATTCAACTAGAGACTTTGAGGATTGTCATCAGAGCGACATAATGGTTTCATTAAAGGATTATTTGAAAGATAGTTGATGCTGAGAAAAAGGTAATTTTATATTGGGTGTGTAAGTGGTGTGACTAGTTTTATGTTTGCATGAACTTCCGGCTAGGGGGCCTAGGAACTCTTTTCCCTGGTACCCGAGACAAAACCTAATCAAATTCCTAATTGGATCCCATCACTACAGTGGTTAGGAGGTTGGCTAACCCATGGGACTGGATGGGGTTAGGCTGGACTGATGGATCCGTAAATCAAGATTTAATTTCTATTACTATGATAGATGAAGTAAATCCCGGATAGTAATTGTTCTATGGATAAGAATCAACGGCTGTGCCTCTTGATGGAAAAAAAAGCATTGATCCCAATGATCCAAGTGCAAATTTCTTCCTTGATCTGACCAAGTACCATTAGAGATGCAGTTGGATTAGTTTGATCAGTAATGATCTTGACTACGTTAGAGTAAAGAGTTATCCTGGTGGAATCGCCCGTGCTTTCCGGATAAGGGAAGTTTTTTCGGGTCCGATTTTGGAAAAAACTGATGGATTAGTCTCTTGTCCGGATATCCGTGGGTGGGTGAGGCCCCGTGTAAGATTCCTCCCCAACCTTCGAGGTATACAGGAGTAAGAATCTCCCTTTCTGATCTTATAATTATTCCCTCTCTAAAATAAAAGAAAGTTTTGTTTAACAAAGGAAGACCCTTTTT
This sequence comes from Cibotium barometz, assembly GCF_041138505.1. Lineage (NCBI taxonomy): Eukaryota > Viridiplantae > Streptophyta > Polypodiopsida > Cyatheales > Cibotiaceae > Cibotium > Cibotium barometz. Next base: position 8,022,651 of record NC_141046.1, read on the forward strand.
CTAGAATACTTCTCAAGAGTCCCACCTGTTTTAAGGATTCAGAACAATGAGTTCAGAAGTGAGAATCGATGTTTTGGATATCAAGGTTTTGGTCTTCATTCGAGTACGGCCCAAAAGAAGTTCTTTATCTCTTGGGGAGTATATGAAGTTATCCCCTAGATATTGTGAGCCTTATATCTGAATTCAATGAAAGTAGGTGACTTAGCCTACAAGCTTCTTTTATCTCTTCATCTCAAAATTCTTAATGCCTTCTGTAGAAAAATGTGTCAAACCCAAATCATGGAAAGACAGTAAAACTTCAGTGGCAAGTTATCGTTGGCTTCTAAGTTACGCTAGCTCCTTCCTTTATATAAGTCGTAACTTTTACTTCTCGCTCACAGTAATCTTACTTCCATCGATATCCTTTCTTTCTTAATCTCCTTCATGGCTTGGCAACAAGAACTAGTTTTATCCATAATGATTCCTCACCTTCAAGACGCAAGTGAATCTGTGAAGAAGGATTTTATAGAGCAGTATGAGCGCTCACTTTTCCCTCACTTGGGAACTTCTGTAGCGCAAACCAAATGGCGGACCGATCAAAACATAACTAGGGTAACACCCTGGGGTCAGCAGCACTTTCGTAACAATGTCCGCTTGGCCATGGTTATTGAAGCTTTGGGTTTGGGTCCCCGATATTGCTGTGTCATGAGATCAAGGCATCTTGGGTTTTCTGAGCGGGTCTTCTTACTGGCATGTTTTCTTCCTCATGAGAAGATATGCCTCTATCCCGTTTTTGGCTTGCCTCTCAGAGGTTCTTTTGTTAGATCACCTCATACCACTGAGATAGGTGCAGCAATAACCAACAGAATTATTCCCATAGATGAGTTACCTTATACTTGTGCAGCTTGTGAGGACTGCTTTTGTGATCACATGATGGACGGGCTTATGGAAGTGTAAAGAGTTCTTCTATCTTTACTGTATAAGTTCCGAGAATGAATAAAGTTTAAATCTTGTTCTTATTTTGAATCTTGCTCTCTTTAAGACGTTTCTTGATGGTTAATCTTGATTAAAATTTTTCTTTAAGTCTCATATTCGTGCATCTTGCGAAATTTCCCAGTTTGCGAGATGAGGACATCTCGCATTTTTTAAGTGGGGTAGAATGTAAGATTCCTCCCCCACCCCCTTTTTGATGTCTAGTATCTTTCCCTGTAATCAATCCCTCTTCAGAAATATAAAGACCTTGTTTCTATCTGTTTTAGCCTAGAGAGAGAAAAATATTCTAGAGAGAGAATATTCAGATTTTGAATATTTTTGGATAGAAAAATATCTCTTCTAATTCAGATGAGTTCCCCTGAAACAGAAATTCAAAAAGAATTTTCCAATGTGCAATTGGAATTAATTGAAAATAGGTATAAAGAACCTTAGCCTAAGGGTCTAGATTTTCAGAAATCTTTAGACTATGGTCCAATTAAGGTTCCTATGGACCAATAGCATCAGTCCATGTGTAGGGAGGAGATAAATCCAACTTGTAAAAAGAAAATACCCAAAAATGAGTAAATGCTCACATGAGGTGAAGAGTTGAAAATGTACAAGGTTTATTAGTAAAAAACTATGTGCAATATTAAAAATATGAGATATTTTGGGTATAATGATTTTATTATGACACATATGTAAGGAAGGGGAGTTCCTTAAATGCTCACATAAGATGAAGAGTTGAAAATGTACAAGGTTTATTAATAAAAAACTATGAGCAATATTAAAATGATTCCATTATGACACATATGTAAGGAAGGGGAGTTCTTTAAAGGAGGTGCATATTTCACATAAGATGAAGAGTTGAAAATGTACAAGGTTTATTGGTAAAAAAACTATGAGCAATATTAAAATGATTCCATTATGACACATATGTAAGGAAGGGGAGTTCTTTAAAGGAGGTGCATATTTCACATGCTTGAATGAGTTTTAAACTCATAAAAATTGAGATATTTCATCTCTCCTCTCTCCTCATTCAAGTCTAGTTCCAAAAAGTTAGCTTAACTGACCTAAAAATGGTCAAATATTGACCAAACTGATTTAGAAAATTCTAGAATCAGTTTGTTTGGTTAGGAGCTCAATTTTTCCTATAAATAGAAGCCTCCCCCTTGTTGAAAAATATATAGTGTTTATGCATCGTTACTCTACTCCACCTAAGCCAAGAACTGTGAATTCATTTAATAATTCACTAGTTTTTGGAGCTTCCCTCTTTCTTCAATCCCCATTAGTGGCTCCATCAACATACTTAACCAATTGATTGGTTGGGGGCCTCTACCGTGAACAAAGAATCAAGCAATTTGTAAGGTAATTAGTGAATATTGATCTTTTTATAATTTCTCAATGTTTCTCTCTTCTCAACCCCTCTCAAGCTTGAGAAGCTTAATTGGTATGATTTTTTAAATGCTATTAAAGTAAATTGGTGAATAGTAGTGAAGAGTTACATAATTTAATAAATGCTATTGAAGTTAATTTTTATTTATGTTTAAATTCTAATGGTTTTTATGTAATTTCTCTCTCTCACTCAAGAAATGGTCATACTCATGACCCATTCTCAATCCACATGAAGCTTTTCATAAAGCTTTTCCTTAATTCAAGATTAAGCTATGCTTGAGGACAAATTAATGGCTTTTTCCTATGCTTTTAGTTTATGCATATTGATGATTCAATCCATTATAGATTAGTGATCCAATTAGAGATCATTTTAATTATTTCCTTAATGATAAGCTTTATCCCTTAGAAAAAATTGAGATTTATCAGTCATAGCAGCGGAGCTATGGCAAAATTTTTATAAAAATTATGCATAAAATAATTTCATGCAAAGCATAAAAAGAGGACTTCCTACCATATTCTAGGAATTATCATCCTAGATTAATTGAAAGAATTTCATTATAATCATGGAGAAATTGAATTTTAATATCATGCATAAAGGATAATTTTTTTATATTAAAAGTGTTACTTTTATCATTTTTAATTTTCATGCATAGAAGTATGCATAAAGGAAAATTTTTTATATCAAAAGTGTTACTTTTATCATTTTTATTTTCATGCATAGAAGTATGCATAATGGATAAATTTTTATATCAAAAGTGTTACTTTTATCATTTTTAATTTTCATGCATAGAAGTATGCATAAAGGAAAATTTTTATATCAAAAGTATTACTTTTATCATTTTTAATTTTCATGCATAGAAGTATGCATAAAGGAAAATTTTTATATCAAAAGTGTTACTTTTATAATTTTTAATTTTCATGCATAGAAGTATGCATAAAGGAAAAATTTTTATATCAAAAGTGTTACTTTTATCATATTGGATTTCATGCATATAGGTATGCATAAAAGATATTCTTTTTATACTAAAAGTATGATTTTCCTCATAATTGGATTTTATGCTTAACTTAGATGCATAAGAGAAATTCTTTTATTCTAAAAGTATAATTCCCTACCAAATTGAAATCATGCATAAGAAGATGCATAAAAGATTGATTTTAATTTTGAAAGTGTTAGTCTCCTTAAATGGAATTTATGTATAAATAAATGTGTAGAGAAATCTTAATCAAATAAAAGAATTCTCTTTTTTTTTTAAAAAAAGATATGAAATGTGATAAGATGTGATAAGAGGTGTATGAGATGTGATAAGAATTGATAAGATGCGTATGGAAAGTGATAGGATGTGATAAGAGGTGTGATAAGAGGTGATAAGATGCTTATGAAATAAGTTAGGATGTGATAAGATGAATTAAGATGTGTATGGGGGGATGAGGTAAGAAGTGTATGTGATAGGATAAGATGTATATGGGTTGTGATAGGGCGAGAATGGATGTGATGTAAAAGATTAGATGTGAAGGTATATGGGGTTATATAAATGGGAATGTGAAAATGGATGTATGTATGTGGATGTGTGGATATGGAGATGGGAGTGTGGATGTATGAACATGAAAATGGATATATGCATGAAGATGTATATACATAGATGTAAATGTGGATGTAGATATGGATGTATAGATGTGAATGGATGTGGATGTATAGATGTGAATGGAAATGTGGATGTGGATGTAGATGTGGATGTATAGATGTGAATGTGGAATGTGGATGTGGATGTATGTATGTATGTGGATGTAGATGTGGATGTATAGATGTGGATGTATGGGAATGTGGATGCATGTATGTGAATGTGAATGTAGATGTGAATGTGGAATGTGGATGTATGGGAATGTGGATGTGGATGTATGTGAATGTGAATGTAGATGTGGTTGTATAGATGTGAATGTGGAATGTGGATGTGGATGTATGTATGTATGTGGATGTAGATGTGGATGTATAGATGTGGATGTATGGGAATGTGGATGCATGTATGTGAATGTGAATGTAGATGTGAATGTGGAATGTGGATGTATAGATGTGGATGTATGGGAATGTGGATGTGGATGTATGTGAATGTGAATGTAGATGTGGATGTATAGATGTGAATGTGGAATGTGGATGTGGATGTATGTATGTATGTGGATGTAGATGTGGATGTATGGATGTGTATGTATGAATGTGGATATGGGATGTGGATGTATAAATGAGGATGTGAAAATGGAGGTAAGCATGTAGATGTGGATGTATGGATGTGAATGTGGATGTGGATGTGGATGTATGGATGTGGATATGGATGTGAATATATGATATGTGATGTGAAGGAATCTGAAGTGAAGAGATGGAAAAGGAGGTGATTGGATGAGTACACATATACATGGAATGTGGAATAAGTAATGTGGATTAATGAGGGATAATGTGGAAAAATGAGAGTTAATATAGAAACTGTATTTGTAAACTGTTTGTAAATGGTTGTTTTATGTCAAGAATGCTGGGGAAGCATTTTGACCGTCTTGTGATTAAGGTCGTGGAGACCTAACTGATAAAGTTGCAATTGCTGACGGAGAGTCAATGGAGGACGTCTCGCGTAGCAAGGTCGACCGAGGTCTTGACCAGCCTCGGTTCGATTAAAATGGTGAGCTTCCGGTACGGTGGATGAGGGACCAAGGAAGCGGCCTATGAGTGAAGCGCTAGGTCACCTGCGAAGGATCCTAGAGGGTGCTGACCATACGGTGCTCGGGCTCTGGGTCGCCTAGGATACCCACGCGTGCATCGAGGAAGATATTGGAACAAGGAGTAAGAGTTGTTTTGTGAAACCGGGCATGGATCTGGTTGACTGACCTTGCTGGTCCTCAACGGATGAGTCCATGGCTCTTTTATATGGATCTGTTGGTTGATCTTGCTGATCTTCAACGAGAGTCCATCTTGATAAGTGATTATATTGCCGAGTATTATGGGCTAGGAACTATGGAAACGGCCTCTGTGTGGACAGGTGGTGAGCATTCTAGTTGCCAATGATGCCATAGATACTCTGATGAAGGAATGATGGGAAATTATGAATCAACTGGATAAATTGGGAGATTGTGATCCGTGGTACTATGGTTTCATTAAAGGATTGTTTTAAAGTTAGCTGATGCTAAGAAAAAGGCAATTTTCATATTGGGTGTGTAAGTGGTGTGGCTAGTTTTATGTTTGCATGAAATTCCGGCTAGGGGGCCTTGGAACTCTTTTCCTTGGTACCCGGGACAAAACCTAACCAAATTCCAAATTGGATCCCATCACTACAGTGGTTGGGCGGTTGGCTAACCCATGGGATCGGATGGGGTTAGGCTGGACTGATGGATCCGTAAATCGAGATTTAATTTCTATTATTACGATAGATGAAGTAAATCCCGGATAGAAATTGTTCTATGGATAGGAATCAACGGCTGTGCCTCTTGATGGGGAAAAAAGCGTTGATCCCAATGATCCAAGTGCAAGTTTCTTCCTTGATTTGACCAAGTACCGTTAAAGGTGCAATCAGATCAGTTGATCCGTAATGATCTTGACTACGTTAGAGTAAAGAGTTATCCTGGTGGAATCGCTCATGCTTTCCGAGTAAAGGAAGTTTTTCCGGTTTCGGTTTTGGACAAACCGACGGATTAGTCTCTTGTCCGGATATCCGTGGGCGAGGCCCCGAATGTGGGATCCCTGTCCCGCGCGAGAAGTGCTACTTCCGCTGCTAGTACCCCGAATCCGTTGCGCGGTGGGAACAGGGATCTCACAGTTTTCTTCCCCACTTAAAAAAGTGCGAGATGTCCTCATCTCGCAAGGTAGAGGATAACTCTTTTTCTTAAGATCCAATTTTATTCTGGGGTTCCTTATATTCTGGTCAACCAACAGAATACTGGGATAAATATCCCTTAGAACTCATCAACAATTCATTCAGATCATATTATTCATATCTTTAACATGATAATGGTCCATTAGACCAAAAAATTTCCTTCTGAACATTCCTCCACGGGAATTTTAGTCAAGTAAGTTCTCAGTTTGTCATCCCTTAACTTGATCTAACGCTCAAGTATTAATAGTAGCAATCTGACAGCACAATCCACTAATCTCATAGTGATTTGCTGAAATCATTATCATCATTCCAGTTATGAATATCATCACAGGGACTCGTCCCATTCATCCTCATTGAGGTTTCGCTTAGCTTATTACATTTCAACCAAATTTCAGGGATCATCATTTTTCAGTCAGAATCCAAATCAATTCATCAATTCTCAAACAGAATTAAAAATCATATCAACCACATTCGAAATCATCCTCTGGATAGCATTAACGCTTATAATTTCAAGTCTTAGATTTACTCGTATATACTGTCAGTAAAGAGCTGCAGTATACTCTCGGTATATACGGGTAGTCACGGCCCTTGGAATTATAAGGTAAATACCATCATGTCTAGGCCTCAAACAAGTCAGGGATTCTATATAATTACGGTACCTCCATCTGAAGACCCAATTACCAATTACGAATTTCAGTTTGAATATCAAATTGTATGAATTATATCACATAATTACAACCTTTTTATGCTTCTTGATAAATTTTTGACATATTTGGCTTCTCAGTTGATCTTTATTAACCAATTCGCTCTGATACCAACTGTGAGATCCCTGTTCCCACCGCGCAACGGATTCGGGGTACTAGCAGCGGAAGTAGCACTTCTCGCGCGGGACAGGGATCCCACATTCGGGGCCTCGCCCACGGATATCCGGACAAGAGACTAATCCGTCGGTTTGTCCAAAACCGAAACCGGAAAAACTTCCTTTACCCGGAAAGCATGAGCGATTCCACCAGGATAACTCTTTACTCTAACGTAGTCAAGATCATTACGGATCAACTGATCTGATTGCACCTTTAACGGTACTTGGTCAAATCAAGGAAGAAACTTGCACTTGGATCATTGGGATCAACGCTTTTTTTCCCATCAAGAGGCACAGCCGTTGATTCCTATCCATAGAACAATTTCTATCCGGGATTTACTTCATCTATCGTAATAATAGAAATTAAATCTCGATTTACGGATCCATCAGTCCAGCCTAACCCCATCCGATCCCATGGGTTAGCCAACCGCCCAACCACTGTAGTGATGGGATCCAATTTGGAATTTGGTTAGGTTTTGTCCCGGGTACCAAGGAAAAGAGTTCCAAGGCCCCCTAGCCGGAATTTCATGCAAACATAAAACTAGCCACACCACTTACACACCCAATATGAAAATTACCTTTTTCTTAGCATCAGCTAACTTTAAAACAATCCTTTAATGAAACCATAGTACCACGGATCACAATCTCCCAATTTATCCAGTTGATTCATAATTTCCCATCATTCCTTCATCAGAGTATCTATGGCATCATTGGCAACTAGAATGCTCACCACCTGTCCACACAGAGGCCGTTTCCATAGTTCCTAGCCCATAATACTCGGCAATATAATCACTTATCAAGATGGACTCTCGTTGAAGATCAGCAAGATCAACCAACAGATCCATATAAAAGAGCCATGGACTCATCCGTTGAGGACCAGCAAGGTCAGTCAACCAGATCCATGCCCGGTTTCACAAAACAACTCTTACTCCTTGTTCCAATATCTTCCTCGATGCACGCGTGGGTATCCTAGGCGACCCAGAGCCCGAGCACCGTATGGTCAGCACCCTCTAGGATCCTTCGCAGGTGACCTAGCGCTTCACTCATAGGCCGCTTCCTTGGTCCCTCATCCACCGTACCGGAAGCTCACCATTTTAATCGAACCGAGGCTGGTCAAGACCTCGGTCGACCTTGCTACGCGAGACGTCCTCCATTGACTCTCCGTCAGCAGTTGCAACTTTATCAGTTAGGTCTCCACGACCTTAATCACAAGACGGTCAAAATGCTTCCCCAGCATTCTTGACATAAAACAACCATTTACAAACAGCATTTACAAACAGTTTACAAATACAGTTTCTATATTAACTCTCATTTTTCCACATTATCCCTCATTAATCCACATTACTTATTCCACATTCCATGTATATGTGTACTCATCCAATCACCTCCTTTTCCATCTCTTCACTTCAGATTCCTTCACATCACATATCATATATTCACATCCATATCCACATCCATACATCCACATCCACATCCACATTCACATCCATACATCCACATCTACATGCTTACCTCCATTTTCACATCCTCATTTATACATCCACATCCCATATCCACATTCATACATACACATCCATACATCCACATCTACATCCACATACATACATACATCCACATCCACATTCCACATTCACATCTATACATCCACATCTACATTCACATTCACATACATCCACATCCACATTCCCATACATCCACATCTATACATCCACATTCCACATTCACATCTACATTCACATTCACATACATGCATCCACATTCCCATACATCCACATCTATACATCCACATCTACATCCACATACATACATACATCCACATCCACATTCCACATTCACATCTATACAACCACATCTACATTCACATTCACATACATCCACATCCACATTCCCATACATCCACATTCCACATTCACATCTACATTCACATTCACATACATGCATCCACATTCCCATACATCCACATCTATACATCCACATCTACATCCACATACATACATACATCCACATCCACATTCCACATTCACATCTATACATCCACATCTACATCCACATCCACATTTCCATTCACATCTATACATCCACATCCATTCACATCTATACATCCATATCTACATCCACATTTACATCTATGTATATACATCTTCATGCATATATCCATTTTCATGTTCATACATCCACACTCCCATCTCCATATCCACACATCCACATACATACATCCATTTTCACATTCCCATTTATATAACCCCATATACCTTCACATCTAATCTTTTACATCACATCCATTCTCGCCCTATCACAACCCATATACATCTTATCCTATCACATACACTTCTTACCTCATCCCCCCATACACATCTTAATTCATCTTATCACATCCTAACTTATTTCATAAGCATCTTATCACCTCTTATCACACCTCTTATCACATCCTATCACTTTCCATACGCATCTTATCAATTCTTATCACATCTCATACACCTCTTATCACATCTTATCACATTTCATATCTTTTTTTAAAAAAAAAGAGAATTCTTTTATTTGATTAAGATTTCTCTACACATTTATTTATACATAAATTCCATTTAAGGAGACTAACACTTTCAAAATTAAAATCAATCTTTTATGCATCTTCTTATGCATGATTTCAATTTGGTAGGGAATTATACTTTTAGAATAAAAGAATTTCTCTTATGCATCTAAGTTAAGCATAAAATCCAATTATGAGGAAAATCATACTTTTAGTATAAAAAGAATATCTTTTATGCATACCTATATGCATGAAATCCAATATGATAAAAGTAACACTTTTGATATAAAATTTTTTCCTTTATGCATACTTCTATGCATGAAAATTAAAAATTATAAAAGTAACACTTTTGATATAAAAATTTTCCTTTATGCATACTTCTATGCATGAAAATTAAAAATGATAAAAGTAATACTTTTGATATAAAAATTTTCCTTTATGCATACTTCTATGCATGAAAATTAAAAATGATAAAAGTAACACTTTTGATATAAAAATTTATCCATTATGCATACTTCTATGCATGAAAATAAAAATGATAAAAGTAACACTTTTGATATAAAAAATTTTCCTTTATGCATACTTCTATGCATGAAAATTAAAAATGATAAAAGTAACACTTTTAATATAAAAAAATTATCCTTTATGCATGATATTAAAATTCAATTTCTCCATGATTATAATGAAATTCTTTCAATTAATCTAGGATGATAATTCCTAGAATATGGTAGGAAGTCCTCTTTTTATGCTTTGCATGAAATTATTTTATGCATAATTTTTATAAAAATTTTGCCATAGCTCCGCTGCTATGACTGATAAATCTCAATTTTTTCTAAGGGATAAAGCTTATCATTAAGGAAATAATTAAAATGATCTCTAATTGGATCACTAATCTATAATGGATTGAATCATCAATATGCATAAACTAAAAGCATAGGAAAAAGCCATTAATTTGTCCTCAAGCATAGCTTAATCTTGGATTAAGGAAAAGCTTTATGAAAAGCTTCATGTGGATTGAGAATGGGTCATGAGTATGACCATTTCTTGAGTGAGAGAGAGAAATTACATAAAAACCATTAGAATTTAAACATAAATAAAAATTAACTTCAATAGCATTTATTAAATTATGTAACTCTTCACTACTATTCACCAATTTACTTTAATAGCATTTAAAAAATCATACCAATTAAGCTTCTCAAGCTTGAGAGGGGTTGAGAAGAGAGAAACATTGAGAAATTATAGAAAGATCAATATTTACTAATTACCTTACAAATTGCTTGATTCTTTGTTCACGGTAGAGGCCCCCAACCAATCAATTGGTTAAGTATGTTGATGGAGCCACTAATGGGGATTGAAGAAAGAGGGAAGCTCCAAAAACTAGTGAATTATTAAATGAATTCACAGTTCTTGGCTTAGGTGGAGTAGAGTAACGATGCATAAACACTATATATTTTTCAACAAGGGGGAGGCTTCTATTTATAGGAAAAATTGAGCTCCTAACCAAACAAACTGATTCTAGAATTTTCTAAATCAGTTTGGTCAATATTTGACCATTTTTAGGTCAGTTAAGCTAACTTTTTGGAACTAGACTTGAATGAGGAGAGAGGAGAGATGAAATATCTCAATTTTTATGAGTTTAAAACTCATTCAAGCATGTGAAATATGCACCTCCTTTAAAGAACTCCCCTTCCTTACATATGTGTCATAATGGAATCATTTTAATATTGCTCATAGTTTTTTTACCAATAAACCTTGTACATTTTCAACTCTTCATCTTATGTGAAATATGCACCTCCTTTAAAGAACTCCCCTTCCTTACATATGTGTCATAATGGAATCATTTTAATATTGCTCATAGTTTTTTATTAATAAACCTTGTACATTTTCAACTCTTCATCTTATGTGAGCATTTAAGGGACTCCCCTTCCTTACATATGTGTCATAATAAAATCATTATACCCAAAATATCTCATATTTTTAATATTGCACATAGTTTTTTACTAATAAACCTTGTACATTTTCAACTCTTCACCTCATGTGAGCATTTACTCATTTTTGGGTATTTTCTTTTTACAAGTTGGATTTATCTCCTCCCTACACATGGACTGATGCTATTGGTCCATAGGAACCTTAATTGGACCATAGTCTAAAGATTTCTGAAAATCTAGACCCTTAGGCTAAGGTTCTTTATACCTATTTTCAATTAATTCCAATTGCACATTGGAAAATTCTTTTTGAATTTCTGTTTCAGGGGAACTCATCTGAATTAGAAGAGATATTTTTCTATCCAAAAATATTCAAAATCTGAATATTCTCTCTCTAGAATATTTTTCTCTCTCTAGGCTAAAACAGATAGAAACAAGGTCTTTATATTTCTGAAGAGGGATTGATTACAGGGAAAGATACTAGACATCAAAAAGGGGGTGGGGGAGGAATCTTACATTCTACCCCACTTAAAAAATGCGAGATGTCCTCATCTCGCAAACTGGGAAAATTTCGCAAGATGCACGAATATGAGACTTAAAGAAAAATTTTAATCAAGATTAACCATCAAGAAACGTCTTAAAGAGAGCAAGATTCAAAATAAGAACAAGATTTAAACTTTATTCATTCTCGGAACTTATACAGTAAAGATAGAAGAACTCTTTACACTTCCATAAGCCCGTCCATCATGTGATCACAAAAGCAGTCCTCACAAGCTGCACAAGTATAAGGTAACTCATCTATGGGAATAATTCTGTTGGTTATTGCTGTACCTATCTCAGTGGTATGAGGTGATCTAACAAAAGAACCTCTGAGAGGCAAGCCAAAAACGGGATAGAGGCATATCTTCTCATGAGGAAGAAAACATGCCAGTAAGAAGACCCGCTCAGAAAACCCAAGATGCCTTGATCTCATGACACAGCAATATCGGGGACCCAAACCCAAAGCTTCAATAACCATGGCCAAGCGGACATTGTTACGAAAGTGCTGCTGACCCCAGGGTGTTACCCTAGTTATGTTTTGATAGGTCCGCCATTTGGTTTGCGCTACAGAAGTTCCCAAGTGAGGGAAAAGTGAGCGCTCATACTGCTCTATAAAATCCTTCTTCACAGATTCACTTGCGTCTTGAAGGTGAGGAATCATTATGGATAAAACTAGTTCTTGTTGCCAAGCCATGAAGGAGATTAAGAAAGAAAGGATATCGATGGAAGTAAGATTACTGTGAGCGAGAAGTAAAAGTTACGACTTATATAAAGGAAGGAGCTAGCGTAACTTAGAAGCCAACGATAACTTGCCACTGAAGTTTTACTGTCTTTCCATGATTTGGGTTTGACACATTTTTCTACAGAAGGCATTAAGAATTTTGAGATGAAGAGATAAAAGAAGCTTGTAGGCTAAGTCACCTACTTTCATTGAATTCAGATATAAGGCTCACAATATCTAGGGGATAACTTCATATACTCCCCAAGAGATAAAGAACTTCTTTTGGGCCGTACTCGAATGAAGACCAAAACCTTGATATCCAAAACATCGATTCTCACTTCTGAACTCATTGTTCTGAATCCTTAAAACAGGTGGGACTCTTGAGAAGTATTCTAGAAAAAGGGTCTTCCTTTGTTAAACAAAACTTTCTTTTATTTTAGAGAGGGAATAATTATAAGATCAGAAAGGGAGATTCTTACTCCTGTATACCTCGAAGGTTGGGGAGGAATCTTACACCCCGAGTGTGAGACCCTGACCCGCGCAAGATGTGTTACTTCCGCTGCTAGCACCCTGAATCCGTTGCGCGGTGGGAACAGGGATCTCATAGTTGGTATCAGAGCAAATTGGCTAATAAAGATCAACTGAAAAGCCAAATATGTCAAAAATTTATCAAGTAGTACAAAAAGGTTATAATTGTGTGATTTAATTCATACAAATTGATATTCAAACTAATTTCGTAAATTAGTAATTGGGTCTTCAAATGGAAGTACCGCAATTATATGGAACCCGGACTTGCTTGAGGCTTAGATATGATAGTATTTACCTTATAATTCCAAGTATCATGACTAACCGTATATACCGAGGTACAACTGTAGCTCTTTACCGACAGTATATACGAGTAAATCTAAGGCTTGAAATTATAAGCATTAATGCTATCCAGTTGATGAATTCGAATGTGGTTGATATGATTTTTAATTCTATTTGCGAACTGATAAATTGATTGGGATTCTGATTGAAAAACGATGACCCCTGAAAATGGGTTGAAATGTAATAAACTGAGTGAAACCACAATGTGGATGATTGGGACGAGTTCCTGTGATGATATTCATAACTAGTATGATGATAATGATTCAGCAAATCACTATGAGATTAGTGGATTGTGCTGTCAAATTGCTACTGTTAACACTTGACACGGTAGATCAAGTTAAGGGATGACAAATTGAGAATTTACTTGTCTGAAATTTCCGTGGAGGAATGTTCATAAAGAAATTTTTCAGTCTAATGGACCATTATCGTGTTAAAGAGATGAATGATATGATTTGAATGAATTGTTATTTAATGATGAGTTCTATTTAAGGGATAATTATCCTCGTATTCTGTTGGGTTGACCAGAATATAAGGAACCCTAGAATAAATTGGATCTTAAGAAAAAGAGTTGTCCTCTACTTTGCGAGATGAGGACATCTCGCACTTTTTAAGTGGGGTAGAATGTAAGATTCCTTCCCGAGCCTTCGAGGTATGAGGAGTAAGAATCCCCCTTCCCTCTCTAAAATAAAAGAAAGATTCTGTTTAAAAAGGGAAGACACTTACCCCAGAATACTTCTCAGGAGCACACCTGTTTTAAGGATTCAGAACGATGAGTTCAGAAGTGAGAACCGGTGTTTTGGATGCCAAGGTTTTGGTCATCAGTTAAAAGACTGCCCGACTCCTACCATGAAAAGGGCACAGGGAAGTCTAGAACCCAAATTCAGAGACCAATTCCTTCATACCAATCTAATCAGGGTCCATCTCGGACAAGATTGCTTAACTCCATTAACTAGTTCCGCCGACCCATTGATTAGGGTCGAGATAACCAGTCAAATGCTTGGCGACATAGAGCAACAGATGCAGGCAATTCATAAAGTTATAAACGCTGCCCAGGATCGACAGAGACAATATACAGATAAGAAGAGGACAATTAGAGAATTCAAAGAAGTAGTTATAGTCTTCATTTGAATTTGGACCAAAAGAATTTCTTTATCTCTAGGGGAGTATAAGTAGTTATCCCCCAGATATTGCGGACCAAAGAAAGTAGGTGACTTAGCCTACGAACTTCTTTTATCTCTTCATCTCAAAGTTCTTAATGCCTTCTATAGAAAAATGTGCCAAACCCAAATCAGGGAAAGACGGTAAAACTTCAGTGGCAAGATACCGTTGGCTTCTAAGTTACGCTAGCTCCTTCCTTTATATAAGTCGTAACTTTTACTTGTCGTTCACAGTAATCTTACTTCCATCGATCTCCTTTCTTTCTTAATCTCCTTCATGGCTTGGCAACAGGAATTAGTTTTATCCATGATGATTTCTCACCTTCAAGACGCAAGCGAGTCTGTGAAGAAGGATTTTATAGAACAGTATGAGCGCTCACTTTTTTCTCACTTAGGAACTTCTGTAGCTCAGACTAAATGGCGGACCTATCAAGATATAACTAGGGTAACACCCTGGGGTCAGCAGCACTTTCGTAACAATGTCCGCTTGGCCATGGTTATTGAAGCCTTGGGTTTGGGTCCCCGATACTACTGCGTCATGAGATCAAGACATCTTGGGTTTTCTGAGTGGGTCTTCTTACTGGCGTGTTTTCTTCCTCATCAGAAGATATGCCTTTACCCCGTTTTTGGCTTGCCTCTCAGAGGTCCTTTTGTTAGATCACCTCATACCACTGAGATAGGTGCGGCAATAACCAACAGAATTATTCCCATAGATGAGTTACCTTATACGTGCGCAGCTTGTGAGTGCTGCTTTTGTGAGTGCTGCTTTTGTGATCATATGATGGACGGGCTTATGGAAGTGTAAAGAGTTCTTCTATCCTTACTGTATATGTTCCAAGAATGAATAAAGTTTAAATCTTGTTCTTGTCTTGACCCTTACTCTCTTTGAGACTTTTTTATTTGGTGGTTAATCTTAATTAAATCTTTCTCTAAGTCTCATGTTCGTGCATCTCGCGAAATTATCCCAAGTTTGCGAGATGAGGACATCTCACGTTTTTCAAGTGTAAGAGAATGTAAGATTCCTCCCCAGTCTCTCAAAATGTCCAACATATTCCCCTGTAATCAATTTCCTCTTCAGAAATATAAGAGATCTCGTCTCTACCTGTTTTGACATAGAGAGAGAAAATATTCTAGAGAGAGAATATTCAGATTATGAATATTTTTGGATAGAAAAATAACTCATCTTATTAAAATAAGTTCCCCTGTGCAATTGGAATTTATTGGAAATGGGTATAAAGGACCTTAGCCTAAGGGTCTAGATTTTCAGAATTTTTTGGATTATGGTCCAATTAAGGTTCCTATGGGCCAATAGCATCAATCCATGTGTAGGGAGGAGATAAATCTAATTTGTAAAAGAAGATACCCAAAAATGAGTAAATGCTCACATAAGATGAAGAGTTGACTATGTACAAGGTTTATTAGTAAGAAACTATGAGTAATATAAAAAATATGAGATATTTTTGATATCAAAAAATGAGTAAATGCTCACATAAGATGAAGAGTTGAAAATGTACAAGGTTTATTAGTAAAAAACTATGAGCAATATTAAAAATATGAGATATTTTGGGTATAATAATTCTATTTTGACACATATGTAAGGAAGGGGAGTCCATTAAAGGAGGTGCATATTTCACATGCTTGAATGAGTTTTAAACTCAAAAATAATGTGATATTTTTTATCTCTCCTCTCTCTTGAATCAAACCAAATCAAAATGGAACCAAACCGAAAAAAAAAGAACCAAATCAAACCGAATAAAAAAGGAACCAAACTAGATCAAATCTAGTCCAAATTCAACCAAACTGAATCTGGAAAATTCTAGAATTCAGTTAGCTTTGGTTAGAGCTTCCCTCTCCTATAAATAGAACATGAGTCCTTTGAAAAAAATAGAAGAATTTTACTATACTAGAGTTATGCTAAAATAATGCTAATTTCTACTATTCTCTAAAATTCTCTCCAAATTGAAGAAATTGGAGCTTCCCTCTTTCTTCAATCCCCATTGATGGCTCCATCAACATACTTAACCAATTGATTGGTTGGGGGCCTCTACTGTGAACAAAGAATCAAGCAATTTAAAAGGTAAATGGTGAATTTTGATCTTTTCTATAATTTCTCAATGCTTCTCTCTTCTCAACCCTCTCAAGCTTGAGAAGCTTAATTGGAATGGTTTTTGAATGCTATTAAAGTTAATTGATGAATGGTAGTGAAGAATTAAATAATTTGATGAATGCTATTGAAGTGAATTGATTAATGATAGTAAAGAATTACATAAATTTCCATTTATGCTTAATTCTAATGATTTTTATGTAATTTCTCTCTCTCACTCAAGAAATGGTCATACTCATGACCCATTCTCAATCCAAATGAAGCTTTTCATAAAGCTTTTCCTTAATCCAAGATTAATCTATGCTTGAGGTCAAATTAATAGCTTTTTTCTATGCTTTTAGTTTATGTATATTGATGATTGAATCCATTATTGAATTAATGATCCAATTAGGGATCATTCTAATCATTTTCTTAATGATAAGCTTTATCCTTCAAAATAAATTGAGATTTATCACTCATAGTAGCAGAGTTATGGCAAAATTTTTAAAAAAATTACACATAAAATAATTTTATTCAAAGCATGAAAAGAGAACTTCCTACCATATTCTCGAAATTATCATCCTTGATTAATTGAAAGAATTTTATTGTAATCATGGAGAAATTGATTTTTATGTTATGCATAATTGATGATTATTTTATTGTAAAAGTGTTACTTTTATCATATTTGGATTTCATGCATAGAGGTATGCATAAAAGTTGATTATTTTATTATAAAAGTGTGACTTTTATCATATTTGGATTTCATGCATAGAGATATGCATAAAAGTTAATTATTTTATTATAAAAGTGTGACTTTTATCATATTTGGATTTCATGCATAGAGGTATGCATAAAAGTTAATTATTTTATTATAAAAGTGTGACTTTTATCATATTTGAATTTCATGCATAGAGGTATGCATAAAAGTTGATTATTTTATTGTAAAAGTGTTACTTTTATCATATTTGGATTTCATGCATAGAGGTATGCATAAAAGTTGATTATTTTATTATAAAAGTGTTTCTTTTATCATATTTGGATTTCATACATAGAGGTATGCATAAAAGTTGATTATTTTATTATAAAAGTGTGACTTTTATCATAATTGGATTTCATGCATAGAGGTATGCATAAAAGTTGATTATTTTATTATAAAAGTGTGACTTTTATCATATTTGGATTTCATGCATAGAGGTATGCATAAAAGTTGATTATTTTATTATAAAAGTGCGACTTTTATCATATTTGGATTTCATGCATAGAGGTATGCATAAAAGTTGATTATTTTATTGTAAAAGTATGACTTTTATCATATTTGGATTTCATGCATAGAGGTATGCATAAAAGTTGATTATTTTATTGTAAAAGTGTTACTTTTATCATATTTGCATTTCATGCATAGAGGTATGCATAAAAGTTGATTATTTTATTATAAAAGTGTTTCTTTTATTATATTTGGATTTCATGCATAGAGGTATGCATAAAAGTTGATTATTTTATTATAAAAGTGTGACTTTTATCATATTTGGATTTCATGCATAGAGGTATGCATAAAAGTTGATTATTTTATTATAAAAGTGTGACTTTTATCATATTTGGATTTCATGCATAGAGGTATGCATAAAAGTTGATTATTTTATTATAAAAGTGTTTCTTTTATCATATTTGGATTTCATGCATAGAGGTATGCATAAAAGTTGATTATTTTATTATAAAAGTGTGACTTTTATCATATTTGGATTTCATGCATAGAGGTATGCATAAAAGTTGATTATTTTATTATAAAAGTGTTTCTTTTATCATATTTGGATTTCATGCATAGAGGTATACATAAAAGTTGATTATTTTATTATAAAAGTGTGACTTTTATCATATTTGAATTTCATGCATAGAGGTATGCATAAAAAATGATTATTTTATTATAAAAGTGTGACTTTTATCATATTTGGATTTCATGCATAGAGGTATGCATAAAAGTTGTTTATTTTATTATAAAAGTGTGACTTTTATCATATTTGAATTTCATGCATAGAGGTATGCATAAAAGTTGATTATTTTATTGTAAAAGTGTTACTTTTATCATATTGGATTTCATGTATAGAGGTATGCATAAAAGATATTCTTTTTATACTAAAAGTGTGATGTTCATCATAAATGGATTTTATGCATAACTTAGATGCATAAGAGAAATTCTTTTATTCTAAAAATGTAATTCCTACCAAATTGAATTTATGCATAAGAAGATGCATAAAAGATTGATCTTTAAATTCAAAGTGTCATTCTCATCTAAATTGAATTTATGCATAGGAAGATGCATAAAAGAATGGAATTTCAATTCAAAAGTGTTATTCTCATCCAAATTGAATTTATGCATAGGAAGATGCATAACAGATGGATTTTTAATTCAAAAGTGTCAATTCTCATCTAAATTGAGTTTATGCATAGGAAGATGCATAAGAGATGAAATTTTAATTCAAAAGTGTCATTTTCATTTAAAATGAATTTATGCATAGAAAGATGCATAAAAGATTGATTTTTAAATGAGATGTGATAATATGTGATAAGATGCGATAAGAGGTGTATGAGATGTGATAAGATGTGATAAGATATGATAAGATGCATATGGAAAGTGATAGGATGTGATAAGAGGTGTATGAGATGTGAAAAGATGTGTATGAGATGTGATAGGATATGATAAGAGGTGTATGAGATGTGATAGAATGTGTTAAGATGAGTTAGGATGTGTTAAGATGTGTATGGGACGAGGTAGAGAGTGTATCTGATGGGATAAGATGTATATGGGATGTGTTAGGGCGGCGAGAATGGATGTAGTATGGATGTATGAATGTAGATACGGATGTATGTATGTATGTGGATGTGGATGTATGAATGAGGATGTGAAAATGGATGTATGTATGTAGATGTGGATGTATGGATGTGAATGTGAATAAAGATGTGGATGTGGATGTATGGATGTAGATTCGGATGTAGATGTATGTATGTGAATGTGGATGTATGAATGAGGATGTGAAAATAGATGTATGCATGTAGATGCGTATGTATGAATGTGAAATTGGATGTATGATGTGGACGTACGAACATGGAAATGTATGTAGAATAATGAATGTGAATGTGTATGTGAAATAATGTGTAGTCTATATGAGTGAATGGATGAGAATGAGTACACATTGAATGGAATAGGGAATAAGTAATGTGGTCCGAGAGTGGATAATGTGGAAAGACGAGAGTTCATTATAGAAACTGTATTTTGTGACTGTTTGTAAATGACTGTTTTATGTCAAGAATGCTGGGAAAGCATTTTGACCGTCTTGAGGATTAAGGTCATGAAGACCGAACTGATAAAGTTGCAACTGCTGACGGAGAGTCAATGGAGGATGTCTCGCGTAGCAAGGTCGGTCGAGGTCTTGACCAGCCTCGGTTTGATTTAAACGGTGAGCTTCCGGTACGGTGGATTAGGGACCAAGGAAGCGGCCTATGAGTGAAGCGCTAGGTCACTTGCGAAGGATCCTAGAGGGTGCTGACCATACGGTGCTCGGGCTCTGGGTCACCAAAGATACCCACACGTGCTCAATTGGCCATCCTCATATTCTTCTCTGACAATTTAGTTTGGGTAAGCAAATACCTCAAACTCTGGTGATTTGTTTTCACAGTGAAATCAGCCCCAAGAAGGTAATGTTTCCATATGGTAAGTGTATGAATTAGAGCCAAGAGCTCTTTCTTATAAATGCCAAGAGATAGCACTGCATCATGCAATTTACAACTCTCATAAGCCACATCATGTCTCTCTTGATTTAGGATAGCTCCTATGCGATTTCTAGATGTATCACATTCCACACTAAAAGGCTTTTGCAAATCCAGAATGATCAACACTGAACCATGAGTAGTTGCATCTTTCAATTTGAGGAATGCATGCCTCCTACATTAGTTCATTTGAATGTGGTCTTCTTCTTTGTCAAATCATGCAAAGGAGAAGAAATCCATGCAAAGTGCTGAATGAACCTACGGTAGTAAGAGCATAATCCAAGAAAACTATGGATCTCATGCATCGAATTCAATTCGGGCCAATTCCGAATTGCATCAATCTTTGCAAGATCCATCCGCACTCCATCTTTGGACACAATATGCCCAAGATAATGTATCACTGACAAGAAGAACTCACTCTTCTTTGCATTTATGAAGAGTTTATGCTTGTGGAGTTCTTCAAAAACAATGGCCAAATGAGCTCTATGCTCTTCTTCGGTCTTCGAGCGAAGACTAGGATGTCATCAAAGAAGACACCTGTAAATTTCCTGTACCTACAAAATATGCGATCCATCATTCTATTGAATGTAGCTGGAGCATTCGTAAGACCAAAAGGCATAACAAGATACTCATAACGCCCAAATGTTGTCCTGGAAGTAGTTTTGTGTACATCCTCAGGCACTACACGCACTTGTTGATGATACCCACTCTTGAGATCAATTCGACTTAAGCATGCCGATCCATCCAACTTGTCAAGGATGTCGTTTATGCATGGAATCGAAAACCGATTCGTGATGGTAAGCTTATTCAAAGCTCTATAATCCACACATATAAAAGGATCCATCTTTCTTTTGAACTAAGAGGACATGTGAACAATATGGGGAAGAGCTTGGTTGAACCAAACCCTTCTCAAGAAGCTCATTCACCTGCTTCATGATCTTCTCTTTTTGGGATGCACTTACACGATAGGCTGGCCTATTAGGTGGTGAGCTACTCTCGGCACAAGATCAATGCGATGATCTTCCAGTCGTACGGGTGGCTGTTGAGATATCGAGCTCATCTAGTGAGGCGGTGGACCACTGATGACTGCCTGGGGGATAGGCCCCACACTTACACCACTGGCATGGTTGGTGATATCATGGGTGATATGCGGCCAGTGGGATGACAGGCTATGTGACAGCCATTCTAGAGACTGGCATAGTTATAGCGCCATCTCATTTAGTTGGGTTCACACTATAAAGAACCCTAGTATGTATTTGGTTGAGTATCGTTTCATATTGTGTGTACTCTTATCTTTGTATATGGTGTGTTGAGTGTTGTATGAAGAAAAAGAAGATTTTCAGCCTCTCACCTTGTGTGTTCTCTTTTAGGGTTTTGTGAGTGTGTGTGTGCTTGCAAGAGCTCAAGCTCTCTTCTTCCCTGCATCTTTTCATGGTATCAAAGCCTGGTTCATGCTAAGGGCTGAGCTGCAAGTAAGAGAAACACAGGAAGTGGTACGAGTGTAAGAGCTTCATCTACTCTTCCCTATTTCTATTGGCGACTGCACCCTTGTCGGGAGCTCTACGGGAGGCACCGGCAAATGATCTCTGACGAGCTTTCTTCGTGGGAGTAAAGCTATAGGATTTCTATCGGAATTCTTATCGGACACTATTTTTCGGGCCAAAAATGCGTTTCGGGCGCGTTAGGACCTCCGTTTTTCAGAAAGCAGGCGATTTCGAGCACTCCAAGTAAGTCATCGATTCTATGCAGAACTCTGTTTTAAGAACTGCAGGAAGTTTGGTTGTGCAGACATTGTGTGTGCTGCAAGGAGGTCAAACAGTTGCCATTGGGTGTATTTATGCACATTGAGGCCACTGGTTGTGGCATTTGAGTGTAGTACAGTACCGCTGCAGAAAATACAGCAGTTTGTGTAGGACAAACCAGAGTGCTGTTTCTCGTAAATTTGTCTGGCAAGATGTCAAATGATGGCGTAAACCAGATTGTTGTTGAGAAGCTTGACAAGAACAATTTCCATGCTTGGAGGTTCAGGTTGACAAATTTCCTGATGGGATAGGGTTACTGGGACTACATAAAAGGTGAGCATGAAGAGGCATCGGAGATACTGGAGATCAATCCGACTGCTCTATAGATGTGCTGTGTAGATGTGAAAGAGTTCAAGGATTGAAACTGGAGATACATAGAAGGTAAGCATGAAGAGGCACCAGAAAAGTTATGTATTGGCTCTCTATCAGTATACAGGACACCATGATTGGGTACATGCAGGATGCCAAGTCCCCCAAGGAGGCGTGGGACACCTTGGTAAAACCCTATGATGAAACGAATTCCAAGGCACAAAAGATATAGTTGAAGAATGAACTTCATACTGTGGAGAAAAAGAGTATGTCTGTGAATGACTATGCATTGAAGATCAAGGGTATTGTGGTACCCTTGCATCTATTGGCATTTCAGTAGATGATGATGATAAAGTGGAAGTCTGTCTACGTGGTCTCGGGCCACAATACAAGGTGTTCAAGACGTCTATCCAAACTCGGGAAAATATTTCCAATTCCACAGATTTGGTGTCTATGTTGATTATAGAAGAGAAGAGCTTGGGTAAAGATCAACAGTCTTCACAAAACAAAAACAGTTCAGAGCAAGAGGCCTTCTACACAAGTTCAGAAAGAGGACGAGGTAGAGGAGGCCGTGGACACGGCCAAGGAGGTGGCCGAACAGGTAATCAGAATTATGGCCAGCAGCAGCAACAACAGTCCCAGAATTCACAACAACACGCGGGTGGAAGAGGCCAATTCAGAGGCAGGGGGAGTCAAAGAGGTCGTGGAAATTGGCAAAGGCAGTATAATGATACACGTGGATGCTTTTATTATGGTAAGCCTGGACATGTGCAGGGCAGATTGTTATAAGAAGCAGGCTGACATGCAAAATGAAAAATTGCAGCAAAACAACTATGCATCCTTGAGCAAAAACAATGAGGATAATGAAAGGTTGTTTGTTATGCAGCATGTCGTTAATGCCATGTCTGAAAATGTTGAAGCAGCACATAAAGATGATGTATGGTACATTGATTCAGGTGCTTCGAACCACATGACAAGTCATGGGGAGTGGTTCAAGGAGATGAAAAACCTTGAAAGACCAGGTTTTGTGGAAACAGGGGATGACACTGCTCATCCAATTGCCCATGTTGGAGATGTGCCATTGTCTATTCAGGATGGCAAAGTGAAGTACCTTGCAGATGTACTTCATGTTTCTAACATAACAAAGAATCTGGTTTCAGTTGGCTAGATGATTGAGTAGGGTTTGCAGGTTCAGTTTAACCCTGAGTGATGGTTGTTATGTTGAAGACTTTAAAGACAAGTGCAGGTTTGTTGCAAAAGGCAACAGAGTGGGCAGAATGTTTATATTGAATGTAAACATGTCTGAAGTGAGTGCTGCGATGTTTGCAAATGGTTCAAGAATTGTTGCAGACAGACATTTGGCATAACAGAATTGGACATGTGAATGTGCAGAGAATGAAGTCTATGCAAACTAAAGGAATTGTGACAGGGCTGCCAAAGTTTAAAGTTGAAGGTATGCAAAAAATATGTGAAGCATGTCAATTTGGAAAGCAAACAAAGCATGTATTTCCACGTGAGAGAAATGTGAGCAGAAATGCACTAGATGTTGTGCATTCAGATGTATGAGGTCCTACGAAGACCATGTCTATGAGAGACTGTAGGTATTATGCGACATTTATTGATGACCACACAAGGAAAGTGTGGGTATACTTCATGAAGGAGAAGAGTGAGGTGTTCACTCATTTTCAGAATTTCAGAGTTATGGTTGAAAAGAAAATAGGGAAACATGTAAAGTGCCTAAGGTGAGATGGAGGGGGAGAGTACTTCTCTAATGAGTTCTCTGAATTTTTGCAGAAGAACGGTATTTAGAGACAGTTTACATGCAAATACACTCTGCAGCAAAAAAGAGTTGCTGAGCGGAAAAGCAAGCACATTACTGAGATTGCACGAGCATTGATGGGAGAGAAGAATATGCCGCATAGCTATTGGGCTGGGGTTGGTTCTACAGTAGTTTACATCATGAACAGGACTCCAACTGCAGCCATACATGATGTAACTCTAGAGGAGAGGTTTACTGGCAGAAAACCTGATTTGTCTCATCTGAAAGTCTTTCGATGCATTGCAGATGTGCATGTGCCAGATGAGCTGAGAACTAAGCTGGATCCAAAAGCTGAAAAATGTGTGTTTATTGGGTATTCCCTTGAGCAAAAGAGATACAGGTGTTATAATCTTGCTACACGTGAGTTGAGGGTAAGCAGGGATGTTGTTTTTGATGAGATGTGCAGCTGGTATGTTGCTGAAAAAGAAGCTGTTGGCCTATGATGGTTATGTGGCACATCACTATGCATACATGGCAAAAAAGTTGTGCAGGTTGTAGAGCCCACATGCATTGATGAGGCTGTTGGAAATGTGTGTTGGGAGAAAGCTATGGATGAGGAGATGGATGCACTATATGGAAATGAGACTTGGGATTTAGTGCAATTACCTAAAGGCAAGAAAGCCATTGGATGCAAGCGGGTGTACAAAGTAAAACATAACAGTGATGGAAGCATAAGCAGGTACAAGGCTAGATTGGTAGCCAAAGGATATGCGCAGACATATGGCATTGATTATGAGGAAACTTTTGGCCCAGTTGCCAAGATGGCAACAATGAGAGTTGTGATAGTAGTGGCTGCGTCAAAGCAATGGTCTTTACATCAGATGGATGTCAAGAATGCATTCTTGCATGGGGATTTGCAGGAAGAGGTGTATATGTTGCAGCCACCTGTTTATGAGGATGTGAGTCACCCCAAGCATGTTTGCAGGTTGAAGAAAGCCTTGTATGGCTTAAAACAAGCACCAAGAGCATGGTCTCACAAGATTTCTGAATATCTTGTCACTATTGGCTTTCATGTAGCCAATGCAGATTTCTCGTTGTATGTGAGACACAGTGATAGAGGGGTTGTGCTTGTTGTCATCTATGTAGATGACCTGATCATTACGGGGGACCATGATGTAGAGATCTTTGTTTGATGTAAAGATCTTGCTTAGACAGAAGTTTGAGATGAAGGATTTGGAGATATTTCTTAGGCATTGAGGTGATTAGTACATGGTATTGGATTACTGTAGAGACAGTATGGGTTGGACATGTTGTCCAAGTATGGTATGACAGGCTGTAAGCCTATCTTAGTGCCATTGGATCAGAATGGCAAGTTGAGTGTAGATTCAGGAGACATTCTAGAGGATCCTACTTTGTATAGGCACATAGTAGGAAGCTTGATCTACATGACGATCACCAGGCCAGATTTGAGCTATGCTGTTGGTTTGGTGAGTCAGTTTATGCAGGTTCCTCGGAAGTCGCATTTGGATGCATTGAGACGCATACTGTGGTATGTGAGGTCTACTTTGCATTGTGGACTATTTTATGAAATTGGGACAGAGATATGTGTACATGGGTACATAGATGCTGATTGGGCTGGTAGTATTTCAGATAGAAGATCTACTAGTGGCTTCATGTTTTCTTTGGGGAGTGCTGCTGTGACTTGGAGCAGCAAGAAGCATTCCTCTATCCAGTACAGAGGTGGAGTACAGAGGTGCTGCTATGGCAAACTCATTGTTAGCACATTCATCCCCAGTTGCTGCCCATTTCTGGTGTCCTTTTGGTCCCTTTTGCATGGCCCTTAATTGTGGGCTGGCCACCCCTATTTTACTTTTCTGGGATTTTTTCCAGCTCGTATGGTTTTTTCCGAGTCGGCCAAATTCAATTGCTCCAGTCGGCCATCACTACCCACCTAAAATAGGTGGGCTGGCCTCTCACCTTTTCATCTTGCCTTGTATATCTTTTGCTCCCTCACTTATGAGACAGTTTGTGTCTCTTGCTTGGGACTGTATTGCTTCAGTATATTCAGCATAGTTGCTCCCATATCTCTCTCTCTCTCTTGCACTCTCTATTCAGCATACTCTAATGCCCTTTTGCTTTCGCTCTGTGCACTCTTTCATGGTATCATCACTCTCGATTCAACGATTCCATCTGCTGGCCTAGATTCAGTCCTATTTATAGTCCCTTATCCTCTGTGTTTTTCACAGATTTATAGCCTTCTTCTTGCTGCTTTTTCTGGATAGCTTTTGTTGGTTGGTTCTCCTTTAGTTTGGCTTTATCACTTGCAGCCAAAAGGAAACTTTTTCATTAGCATTTCATTCCTACTTGGAGTTTGGATCTAGGCACCCTATTTTTTCAGGATAGCAGTCCCTCTTTGGTTGCGTTTTCCTCTCCGGTGGACATTCCCTTTTGCAAAGGGGGATTGTGGTGGTTCGGGCTTTGGTGGCATCCTTGTTGTTACCTGTGGAGGACACTTCTTCTTTTGAGATTGTGCATATTTTTGAGATTGAGTCCAAGCTTTTGTGATGGTGGCTGCTCCGACTACTCTTCATATGTTCTCTGAGTCTGCAAAGTTGGATGGTTCCAACTACACCTTGTGGAAGGTAAAGGTGAAATCAGCCTTGCGTGGCATGGATCTTTGGGATTGGCTTGTTACACTGGCCAATGCCACCCCTCCCACCCTTGCTTTTGGTGGTGTGACTCAGGCACAGATTGATATTTGGTAGGCAAATGATCATCGTGTTTTCTCCTTTCTGATGTTGAACGGTCAGGATTTTGTTCTCTCTCATGTGCATAACAACAGATGCTGCACATGAAGTTTGGAAGGCTTTTTTGCAGATCTCTACAAGATTAAGTCTCCAGGTCGGATTTTGGCGTTGGAAAAGCAACTTATGAACTTCTCAGTTTCTGCCTTTCCATCTTTATCTGCTTTCATCTCGAAGATGAAAGATCTCCGGGACAAGCTTGCTATTTGTGGCAAGGACATCTCTACAGAGGACATGGCTATTCGGCTTCTCTCCAAGCTTCTAGAGAGGTTTGATGCATATTTTCAGTCTCTTGTTTCTTCTCCTCGTCCTGTTCGAGTTACTTGGGAGGAAGTTCTCTCCTCTGTTATGTAGATTGAGTCTCATTTCGAGGAGCTGACTGGCACCTCTAGGGGCCCTGATGGAGCTTTGGCAACACGAGATAAAGGGAAGAATCAACAAAAGAAAGGGAAGGGGGTTCTGACAAGAACTCCAAGGATAAAGACAATAGCAAATCTTCTAAAAACAAAGCATTGAGTGTCATTATTGTGGTGAGAAGGGTCAAAAATCTCCCCAATGTCACAAGCAAAGAACTCTTTCTCTACAGCGGTGTCTCAGACCAAGAAGGATGATGGCATTCTTCTATTAGTAGGTACTCGTCGTATACTTGATCTTGTGACTTCTCAATCACGGTCGTGGATTGTGGATAGCTGTGCTACTGCCCACATAACACCCCATCGAGATTGATTTGAGGACTTCACTGCTAGGTCAGGCGAGATCACTTTGGGTGATTCTTCTTCCGTGCCAGTGCATGGACATGGCACCATCTCCATCTTCTGCTCTTCCGAGGATAAGAGGTACTTCTCTGACGTTCTGTACATTCTAGATTTGGCTTTTAACCTTTTGTCAGTGAGTGCTCTTAAAGCTCAGGGTGCTGAGGTGAACTTCTCTCGTTATAATGAGATCACCATTCCATAAGGAGACTGGTAGCATCTTGGCTCAGGGATTCCAAGATAGTGGTATGTACAAGTTGACCGCTCTGCCTTCTTCTGGTGCTTTTTCTGCTCTTTGGCATGCTCGATTTGGCCATTTGAGCTATCAGCTTCTACAGTGAGCTTCGAAGGATGGGTTGGTTGAGGGTTTATCGACCATCAAGGCTCCATATTCTACTTGTTCCTCTTGTTTACAAGGGAAGCAACACCGAGCTGCCTTTCCAAAGGAGGCGACACACAGATCTTCGACATCATTGCTCTCATTCATGCAGACTTATGTGGTCCTATGAGTATTGCGTCTTTGAGTAAGGCGTTGTACATGCTCGTGATGGTGGATAATTTCTCCAGATATACTTGGGTTTTCTTTCTGAAGACCAAGGATGAGGCTTTTCAACACTTTTGTGATTGGAGAGTTGAGGTGGAAAAAGAGATCGGCCGCTCGGTCAAGGCTCTCAGGACCGACGGAGGGGGTGATTTTACATCCCAGGAGTTTCAACAATATTGCAAGACCCATGGCATTCGGAGATAGCTTACTACATCATATACTCCATCACAGAATGGAGTTGCAGAGTGGAAGAATAGGACCATTATGGAGATGCAGAGTGGAAGAATAGGACCATTATGGAGATGGGACCATGCTATGCTTGAGCATTCTTCATTACCTTGACGTGTCTGGGCTGAGGCAGCTTCCACTGCTGTCTACATTTAGAACATGTCTCCTACTTCTACTCTTCCAGATAAAACTCCATATGAGGCTTTCCATGGTGAGAAGCCCTCCGTTGTTCATTTTTGGATATTTGGGTGTTTGGTGTATGTTCATGTGCCTAAGGAGCATCGCTCCAAGTTGGACTCGAAGTCTCAATGCATGACTTTTCTCAGGTATGCAAAAATACTCTTTTTCATTACTTTCTTAATTTGTACATGAGATACAAGGGGAATGGTATCATTCTCATTAATTACTTGCTCTCGGCCTTTATGCATGAAGGTGATCCTATTAGTCTTGTAAGCCTTGCATGGATCAATATGTGTATGCCAAGGCTTTCCAAGTAATACATCACAGCCATTCAAAGGCGCCACAAGAAAATCCTCATGATCCACATAGCCTTGAATGTGTATGCGCAACTTGCCAATAATAGGCATGACCTGCACTTCTCTACCAACAAAGGCAGCCCCTACGTCAATTTGAGCACCCATTTTCTCCACTTTAATACCCAAAGCAACTGTAATCTGTGTAGATATGAAGTTCTCAGTTGCACAATCATCAAACATGAACAAAGCGGGTTGACCCTTAAGCTGTCCCTAAGCTTTACATACAACCCTGTCTTTGCTATCATGTGAAGTGTGAAGTGATGCCCTGCACATTTGCTATCATGTGAAGTGTTGCCATGCATATTTGGAACCATATGCACATTAGGTTTTAATGCATTTGCATTATCACGCTTCTTCTTGTTTGGGCATGCCTTTGCAGTATGCTCGGTGCTACCACAAGTAAAGCATTTCCTCTTGCTCATATATTGCTTTTTCTGTTCCGGAGTGTGACCATAGTCTTTCACTTTGAAGGGACGCTTCTTGGTAGTGTTATTTTCAGCCTTTGGACCATTTTTATCAAGGTTTTTAGTTCTTTTTAGGTAGCTGTCCATTATTGTGCAGGTTTTGGACAGCCCTCTCTTTGCCTTGAAATGAGGGTTTAGCCTTATTGGATCGACTCAATTTGTGTTCCAATTGCTCGGTGTGGTAGTGGCAGCTGTGATTAGTTGGTGTAAGGTGTGACAACCAGGAAACATTTGTAGTCCCACTTTGTACATGGATTGCAATCCCGATTGAAACATTCTCTTTCTTTCTGCCTCGGTGACATGCATAAATGGAGATACCCCCAAAAGCACTTTCCAAAACTTTTTTACATATGCATTCACTGATTCCCTCTCATTTTGCTTCACCCAATCCCACTTCATTGTTATCTTATTCAATGCATTGGGAGGCAAGAATTGAGCATAGAACCTCTCTTTGAACTCTTCCCATGATCTAATAGGATTCGATGAGAGCTTCTCCATGAGCCAAAAAATGGGCAGTAGTGCCTTTCATGAACATGCTTACATGCCGGATCATGGATTTTTGAGTGAAATCCTTATCACTAAAAGCAATATCAAACTGGGCAATAAAAGCAAGTGTCTTTGATGCATCATATTTCCCATGATATGTGCCAAACTTCACAGATTTGTCTCTAGCTTTGAAGTCATGAGACTTTGATGCATGTGCCTGCATCTCAACATGTTTTTTCCCATGTTTGTCCATTGGGACAACCCTTGTGACTAGCATCATTTTAGGACCAAAAGGTGATGCATAAGGCATAGATATATGTGCCTTATAAGCATGAGGTGGCATGGCTGGCCCCTCGACATGCATTGATACATTTTCAGCCATAGCTTCTCCCTCACGAGCACACTCGAAGGCATGAGAGATACGCGGAATGCCTGCACCAACAGAAAATTGTAGCCCATGTTGCATGTGTTGTGCATGCACATTTTTAGCTGGCAATGGCATTTGACATACATTTTAACCACTACCATAAACATTGTATCCTTCATGGGCTACATCAGGTAATCCTGCATGACATGAAGTCACTGATTGTTACTCTCCCATAGCATGGAGATTCATCCTCTTAGACATAAGTTCTTGTTCGGGAACCTGTGGGGATTCCAAGACATGTGGGATGGTTGCCTTTTCTGCATAGGCATCCTCGGTACGGGCCAAGTATGCACGTGTTACGTCCCTTGGTTGCATGTGCAACTCTTGAGAAATCATTGCCATGCATGATCCATATAAGATTCAGCTTTCTTGGCTTTTAAACGGTCATGTACCAATGGATCCTCGCGGTGGTAAATATCAATTCTTCTTGTTGTGCATGGAGAAGAGCTTACATACAAGTAAGTTCAGCCCTCAAGACTATGGACTCTTTTTCTTGCATCTTCTCTTTGCCAAACGAGACGGCTGTCCCACATATTCATGTTCTCTATTGTGCACCACATGAGTTTGCTCATCCTGTAAAGCATTGGAGGCATGCATTTCATTGTCCTTGCCTCTTGTGTTAGCATCTTCATTATTCACTGTATGGTTGTCCATAATGGTCGAAGTGTAGAGATAGCTAGTGTTCAAAGTGATCGTCTCTCAACCATAGAAGTGCAAGAGAACCGTATGCTCTGATACTAATGTAACTTGGTTAAACACAATGCTAATCAATACACTTAAATACAATAAGATTTGATGGACACATGCTCTATACAAGAAGTAATTTGCTAAATTGACAGGAGACACACAATGAGCCGGAACGGCTGACCCCTCCCTCAAATAAAGTATATCGATCTTGGGAGAATCAAGTACATAGTGTCATGGGCATTTCTGACGAGATTTCCATACCAATTCATATGAATATAGTATTGCAAACAAGTGGTTGTCGATGTAGACTTGCAACTCAGTACGCTCTCAAGTATCCATGTTCCCTACCATCTGCTCTCTATTGTTCCACCAACACATGGTAGCAACAATCTGTAAGAGAGCACGTAGGACAAGAGAACGCTATACATGATATGTGATCTTGTAATCTTGTTCCTCCCTCCTGCTACTTGCTTCCATATTTAAGCATAAAAACTTACCAATTGCAAGTAGAGTCCATGATAGTGGAAGTCTTCATGATGGAAGTCCTTGAAGTAATGAGATCTTTGATTTGTAGCATTTCTTAGTGGATAAAAGTCTTTAAGAGGATGAAGGGAACCCTGGGAAAGTTTCCCCTATGGTTCGACTTGAGAAAGGAGGGTTGAAATTAGGGTTTTCAGTAAAAAGACCAAAAATTACAGCACTAAAGGGAGCTCTTTTGCTGAATTTCAGTTATTGGGAGTGTGTAGGAGAGTGATTTGTTGAGATATTTAGCTCATCTAGCGAGGCGGTGGACACCGATGACCTGCTCTTGGGGGATAGGCCCCACACTTACACCACTGGCATGGTTGGTGAGATCATGGTGGGTGATATGCAGCCAGTGGGATGACAGGCTGTGTGTGACAGCCATTCTAGAGACTGGCATAGTTATAGTGCCAGCTCATTTAGTTGGGTTCACACTATAGAGAACCCTAGTAGGTATTTGGTTGAGTACCTTTTTCATATGCTGTACTCTTTTCTTTCTATATGGTGTGTTGAGTGTTGTGTGAAGAAGAAGAAGATTTTCAGCCTCTCACCTTGTGTGTTCTCTTTTAGGGTTTTGTGAGTGTGTGTGTGCTTGCAAGAGCTCAAGCTCTCTTCTCCCCTGCATCTTTTTCATGGTATTAGAGCCTGGTTCATGCTAAGGGCTGAGCTGCAAGCAGGAGAAGCACAGGAAGTGGTACGAGGGTAAGAGCTTCACCTACTCTTCCCTATTTGTGTTGGCGACTACACCCTTGTCGTGTCGGGAGCTCTACGGGAGGCACCGACAAACGATCTCTGATTGAGGAGCTTTCTTTGCGGGAGTAAAGCTATAGGGCAACTATGTTGTCCTATCGGACAACAATTTTTTCGAGCCGAAAACGCATTTCTCGTTTTTCAGAAAGCAGGCGATTTCGAGCACTACGGGTAAGTCATTGATTCTCTACAGAGCTCTGTTTTAAGAACTGTAGGAAGACAGATTGGTTGTTCAGACATTGTGTGTCTTGCAAGGAGGTCAACAACCATTGGGTGTATGTATGCACATTGAGGTCACTGGTTGTGACATTTGAGTGTAGTACAGTACTGCTGTGCAAAAAATACAGCAGTTTGTGCAGGACAAACCAGAGTGCTGTTTTTGGTAAATTTGTGTGTCTGGCATGATGTCAAATGATGGCATAAACCAGATTGTTACTGAGAAGCTTGATAAGAACAACTTCCATGCTTGGAGGTTTAGGTTGATAAATTTACTTATGGGAAAAGGTTATTGGGACTA
The DNA here is from genome assembly GCF_041138505.1 of Cibotium barometz. Lineage (NCBI taxonomy): Eukaryota > Viridiplantae > Streptophyta > Polypodiopsida > Cyatheales > Cibotiaceae > Cibotium > Cibotium barometz. The sequence goes on from NC_141046.1 coordinate 8,055,873, forward strand.
CATAGAAGGTGAGCACGAAGAGGCACCGGAGATACCGGAGATCAATCCGACTGCTCTGCACATGTGAAAGAGTTCAAGGATTGGAACCAAGGAGCCAAAAAAGTTATGTATTGGCTCTCTATCAGTATACAAGGCACCATGATTGGGCACATACAAGATGCCAAGTCTCCCAAACAAGGAGGCGTGGGACACCTTGGAAAAACCCTATAAAATGAATACCAAGGCACGAAAGATACAGTTGAAGAATGAACTTCATACTGTGGAGAAAAAGAGTATGTCTGTGAATGACTATGCATGGAAGATCAAGGGTATTGTGGAATCCCTTGCATCTATTAGTGTTTCAGTAGATGATGATGATAAGGTGGAAGTCTGTCTACGTGGTCTCGGGCCATAATACAAGGCGTTCAGGACGTCTATTCAGACTCAGAAAAACATTCCCTATTTCACAGATTTGGTGTCTATGTTGATTATAGAAGAGAAGAGCTTGGGTGAAGACCAACAGTTTTTACAAAACAAAAGCAGTTCAGAGCAACAGGCCTTCTACACAAGTTCAGGAAGAGGACGAGGTAGAGGAGACCATGGACGCGGCTAAGGAGGTGGCCGAATAGGTAATCAGAATTATGGCCACCATCAGAGCAACAACAACAGTCCCAAAATTCACAACAACAACAACACGCAGGTGGAAGAGGCCAATTCAGAGGCAGGGAGAGTCAAAGAGGTCGTGGAAATTGGCAAAGGCAGTATAATGATACACCTGGATGCTTTTATCGTGGTGGTAAGCCTGGACATGTGTAGGCAGATTGTTATAAGAAGCAAGCTGACATGCAAAATGGAAAATTGCAGCAAAACAACTATGCATTCTCAAGCAAAAACAATGAGGATAATGAAAGGTTGTTTGTTATGCAGCGTGTCGTTAATGCCATGTCTGAAAATGTTGAAGCAGCACATAAAGATGATGTATGGTACGTTGATTCAGGTGCTTCGAATCACATGACAAGTCATGGGGAGTGGTTCAAGAAGATGAAAAACCTTAAAAGACCAGGTTTTGTGGAAACAGGGGATGACATTACTCATCCACCAATTGGTGGATGACATTGCTCATCCACCAATTGTCCATGTTGGAGATGTGCCATTGTCTATTCAGGATGGCAAAGTGAAGTACCTTGTAGATGTACTTCATGTTGGAGATGTGCCATTGTCTATTCAGGATGGCAAAGTGAAGTACCTTGCAGATGTACTTCATGTTCCGAACATAACAAAGAATCTGGTTTTAGTTGGCCAAATGACTGAGCAGGGGTTGCAGGTTCGGTTTAACCCTGATGTTGTTATGTTGAAGATTTTAAAGACAAGTGCAGGTTGGTTGCAAAAGGCAACAGAGTGGGCAGAATGTTTACATTGAATGTAAACATGCCTGAAGTGAGTGTTGGGATGTTTGCAAATGGTTCAAGAATTGTTATAGACAAAGACATTTGGCATAAAAGAATTGGACATGTGAATGTGCAAAGAATGAAGTCTATGCAGACTAAAGAAATTGTGATAGGGCTGCCAAAGTTTAAAGTTGAAGGTATGTAGAAAATATGTGAAGCATGCCAATTTAGAAAGCAAACAAAGCATGTATTTCCACGTGACAGAAATGTCAGTAGAAATGCACTAGATGTTGTGCATTCAGATGTATGGGGTTCTACGAAGACCATGTCTATGGGAGGCTGCAGGTATTATGTGACATTGATGACCACACAAGGAAAGTGTGGGTATACCTCATGAAGAAGAAGGGTGAGGTGTTCACTCATTTTCAGAATTTCAGAGTTATGATTGAAAAGCAAACAGGGAAATATGTAAAGTGCCTAAGGTTAGATGAAGGTGGAGAGTACTTCTCCAATGAGTTCTCTGAATTTTTGATCCTGTACAAAAATCAAGTACGCAAAAATACTCTTTTTCATTACTTTCTTAATTTGTACATGAGATACAAGGGGAATGGTATCATCCTCATTAATTACTTGCTCTCGGCCTTTATGCATGAAGGTGATCCTATTAGTCTTGTAATCCTTGCATGGATTAATATGTGTATGCCAAGGCTTTCCAAGTAATACATCACAGCCATTCAAAGGCGTCACAAGAAAATCCTCATGATCCACATAGCCTTGAATGTGTATGCGCAACATGACCTGCACTTCTCTACCAACAAAGGCAACCCCTACGTTAATTTGAGGATCCATTTTCTCCACTTTAATACCCAAAGCAACAACAATCTGTGTAGATATGAAGTTCTCAGTTGCACAATCATCAAACATGAACAAAGCGGGTTGACCCTTAAGCTGTCCCTAAGCTTTACATACAACCCTGTCTTTGCTATCCATGTGAAGTGTGAAGTGTTGCCCTGCACATTTGCTATCATGTGAAGTGTTGCCCTGCATATTTGGAACCATATGCACATTAGGCTTTAATGCATTTGCATTATCACGCTTCTTCTTGTTTGGGCATGCCTTTGCAATATGCTCGGTGCTACCACAAGTAAAGCATTTCCTCTTGCTCATATATTACTTTTTCTGTTCCCGGAGTGTGACCATAGTCTTTCACTTTGAAGGGACGCTTCTTGGTAGTGTTATTTTCAGCCTTTGGACCATTTTTATCAAGGTTTTTAGTTCTTTTTAGGTAGCTGTCCATTATTGTGCAGGTTTTGGACAGCCCTCTCTTTGCCTTGAAATGAGGGTTTAGCCTTATTGGATCGACTCAATTTGTGTTCCAATTGCTCGGTGGTAGTGGCAGCTGTGATTAGTTGGTGTAAGGTGTGACGACCAGGAAACATTTGTAGTCCCACTTTGTACATGGGTTGCAATCCCGATTGAAACATTCTCTTTCTTTCCGCCTCGGTGACATGCATAAATGGAGATACCCCCAAAAGCACTTTCCAAAACTTTTTTACATATGCATTCACTGATTCCCTCTCATTTTGCTTCACCCAATCCCACTTCATTGTTATCTTATTCAATGCATTGGGAGGCAAGAATTGAGCATAGAACCTCTCTTTGAACTCTTCCCATGATCTAATAGGATTCGGTGAGAGCTTCTCCATGAGCCAAAAAATGGGCAGTAGTGCCTTTCATGAACATGTTTACATGCCGGATCATGGATTTTTGAGTGAAATCCTGATCACTTAAAGCAATATCAAACTGGGCAATAAAAGCAAGTGTCTTTGATGCATCATATTTCCCATGATATGTGTCAAACTTCACAGATTTGTCTCTAGCTTTGAAGTCATGAGACTTTGATGCATGTGCTTGCATCTCAACATGTTTTTTCCCATGTTTGTCCATTGGGATAGTCCTTGTGACTAGCATCATTTTAGGACCAAAAGGTGATGCATAAGGCATAGATATATGTGCCTTATAAGCATGAGACGGCATGGCTGTCCCCTCGACATGCATTGATACATTTTCAGCCATAGCTTCTCCCTCAATCTTGAAAAGATGCAGGGGGGAAGAGAGCTTGAGCTCTTGCAAGCACACACACACACTCACAAAACCCTAATAGAGAACACACAAGGTGAGAGGCTGAAAATCTTCTTCTTCTCTACTCAACACTCAACACACCATATACAAGATAAGAGTACACAATAATATGAGAGGTACTCAACCAATACATACACGGGTTCTCTATAGTGTGAACCCGACTAAATGAGCTGGCGCTATAACTATGCCAGTCTCTAGAGTGGCTGTCACACAGCCTGTCATCCCACTGGCCGCATATCACCCAAGATCTCACCAACCATGCCAGTGGTGTAAGTGCGGGGCCTATCCCCCAGGCGGGTCATCAGTGTCCACCGCCTCACTAGAGCTCGATATCTCAACACTCCCCCTCGAGCTCAACTCCATCTCATGTACACCAAGCGAAGTCCTGAATCTGCGGAGCTTCTCTGTACCCAATGCTTTGGTGAAGATGTCAGCTACCTGATCCTCTGTGCTGACATAAACAAGGTCAAGGTCTCCTGCCAAGACCTTCTCTCTGACGAAGTGGTAGTGGACCTCTATGTGCTTCGTACGAGCATGAAAGAAGCAGGCTGACATGCAAAATGAAAAATTGCAGCAAAACAACTATGCATCCTTGAGCAAAAACAATGAGGATAATGAAAGGTTGTTTGTTATGCAGCATGTCGTTAATGCCATGTCTGAAAATGTTGAAGCAGCACATAAAGATGATGTATGGTACATTGATTCAGGTGCTTCGAACCACATGACAAGTCATGGGGAGTGGTTCAAGGAGATGAAAAACCTTGAAAGACCAGGTTTTGTGGAAACAGGGGATGACACTGCTCATCCAATTGCCCATGTTGGAGATGTGCCATTGTCTATTCAGGATGGCAAAGTGAAGTACCTTGCAGATGTACTTCATGTTTCTAACATAACAAAGAATCTGGTTTCAGTTGGCTAGATGATTGAGTAGGGTTTGCAGGTTCAGTTTAACCCTGAGTGATGGTTGTTATGTTGAAGACTTTAAAGACAAGTGCAGGTTTGTTGCAAAAGGCAACAGAGTGGGCAGAATGTTTATATTGAATGTAAACATGTCTGAAGTGAGTGCTGCGATGTTTGCAAATGGTTCAGGAATTGTTGCAGACAGACATTTGGCATAACAGAATTGGACATGTGAATGTGCAGAGAATGAAGTCTATGCAAACTAAAGGAATTGTGACAGGGCTGCCAAAGTTTAAAGTTGAAGGTATGCAAAAAATATGTGAAGCATGTCAATTTGGAAAGCAAACAAAGCATGTATTTCCACGTGAGAGAAATGTGAGCAGAAATGCACTAGATGTTGTGCATTCAGATGTATGAGGTCCTACGAAGACCATGTCTATGAGAGACTGTAGGTATTATGCGACATTTATTGATGACCACACAAGGAAAGTGTGGGTATACTTCATGAAGGAGAAGAGTGAGGTGTTCACTCATTTTCAGAATTTCAGAGTTATGGTTGAAAAGAAAATAGGGAAACATGTAAAGTGCCTAAGGTGAGATGGAGGGGGAGAGTACTTCTCTAATGAGTTCTCTGAATTTTTGCAGAAGAACGGTATTTAGAGACAGTTTACATGCAAATACACTCTGCAGCAAAAAAGAGTTGCTGAGCGGAAAAGCAAGCACATTACTGAGATTGCACGAGCATTGATGGGAGAGAAGAATATGCCGCATAGCTATTGGGCTGAGGTTGGTTCTACAGTAGTTTACATCATGAACAGGACTCCAACTGCAGCCATACATGATGTAACTCTAGAGGAGAGGTTTACTGGCAGAAAACCTGATTTGTCTCATCTGAAAGTCTTTCGATGCATTGCAGATGTGCATGTGCCAGATGAGCTGAGAACTAAGCTGGATCCAAAAGCTGAAAAATGTGTGTTTATTGGGTATTCCCTTGAGCAAAAGAGATACAGGTGTTATAATCTTGCTACACGTGAGTTGAGGGTAAGCAGGGATGTTGTTTTTGATGAGATGTGCAGCTGGTATGTTGCTGAAAAAGAAGCTGTTGGCCTATGATGGTTATGTGGCACATCACTATGCATACATGGCAAAAAAGTTGTGCAGGTTGTAGAGCCCACATGCATTGATGAGGCTGTTGGAAATGTGTGTTGGGAGAAAGCTATGGATGAGGAGATGGATGCACTATATGGAAATGAGACTTGGGATTTAGTGCAATTACCTAAAGGCAAGAAAGCCATTGGATGCAAGCGGGTGTACAAAGTAAAACATAACAGTGATGGAAGCATAAGCAGGTACAAGGCTAGATTGGTAGCCAAAGGATATGCGCAGACATATGGCATTGATTATGAGGAAACTTTTGGCCCAGTTGCCAAGATGGCAACAATGAGAGTTGTGATAGTAGTGGCTGCGTCAAAGCAATGGTCTTTACATCAGATGGATGTCAAGAATGCATTCTTGCATGGGGATTTGCAGGAAGAGGTGTATATGTTGCAGCCACCTGTTTATGAGGATGTGAGTCACCCCAAGCATGTTTGCAGGTTGAAGAAAGCCTTGTATGGCTTAAAACAAGCACCAAGAGCATGGTCTCACAAGATTTTTGAATATCTTGTCACTATTGGCTTTCATGTAGCCAATGCAGATTTCTCGTTGTATGTGAGACACAGTGATAGAGGGGTTGTGCTTGTTGTCATCTATGTAGATGACCTGATCATTACGGGGGACCATGATGTAGAGATCTTTGTTTGATGTAAAGATCTTGCTTAGACAGAAGTTTGAGATGAAGGATTTGGAGATATTTCTTGGGCATTGAGGTGATTAGTACATGGTATTGGATTACTGTAGAGACAGTATGGGTTGGACATGTTGTCCAAGTATGGTATGACAGGCTGTAAGCCTATCTTAGTGCCATTGGATCAGAATGGCAAGTTGAGTGTAGATTCAGGAGACATTCTAGAGGATCCTACTTTGTATAGGCACATAGTAGGAAGCTTGATCTACATGACGATCACCAGGCCAGATTTGAGCTATGCTGTTGGTTTGGTGAGTCAGTTTATGCAGGTTCCTCGGAAGTCGCATTTGGATGCATTGAGACGCATACTGTGGTATGTGAGGTCTACTTTGCATTGTGGACTATTTTATGAAATTGGGACAGAGATATGTGTACATGGGTACATAGATGCTGATTGGGCTGGTAGTATTTCAGATAGAAGATCTACTAGTGGCTTCATGTTTTCTTTGGGGAGTGCTGCTGTGACTTGGAGCAGCAAGAAGCATTCCTCTATCCAGTACAGAGGTGGAGTACAGAGGTGCTGCTATGGCAAACTCATTGTTAGCACATTCATCCCCAGTTGCTGCCCATTTCTGGTGTCCTTTTGGTCCCTTTTGCATGGCCCTTAATTGTGGGCTGGCCACCCCTATTTTACTTTTCTGGGATTTTTTCCAGCTCGTATGGTTTTTTCCGAGTCGGCCAAATTCAATTGCTCCAGTCGGCCATCACTACCCACCTAAAATAGGTGGGCTGGCCTCTCACCTTTTCATCTTGCCTTGTATATCTTTTGCTCCCTCACTTATGAGACAGTTTGTGTCTCTTGCTTGGGACTGTATTGCTTCAGTATATTCAGCATAGTTGCTCCCATATCTCTCTCTCTCTCTTGCACTCTCTATTCAGCATACTCTAATGCCCTTTTGCTTTCGCTCTGTGCACTCTTTCATGGTATCATCACTCTCGATTCAACGATTCCATCTGCTGGCCTAGATTCAGTCCTATTTATAGTCCCTTATCCTCTGTGTTTTTCACAGATTTATAGCCTTCTTCTTGCTGCTTTTTCTGGATAGCTTTTGTTGGTTGGTTCTCCTTTAGTTTGGCTTTATCACTTGCAGCCAAAAGGAAACTTTTTCATTAGCATTTCATTCCTACTTGGAGTTTGGATCTAGGCACCCTATTTTTTCAGGATAGCAGTCCCTCTTTGGTTGCGTTTTCCTCTCCGGTGGACATTCCCTTTTGCAAAGGGGGATTGTGGTGGTTCGGGCTTTGGTGGCATCCTTGTTGTTACCTGTGGAGGACACTTCTTCTTTTGAGATTGTGCATATTTTTGAGATTGAGTCCAAGCTTTTGTGATGGTGGCTGCTCCGACTACTCTTCATATGTTCTCTGAGTCTGCAAAGTTGGATGGTTCCAACTACACCTTGTGGAAGGTAAAGGTGAAATCAGCCTTGCGTGGCATGGATCTTTGGGATTGGCTTGTTACACTGGCCAATGCCACCCCTCCCACCCTTGCTTTTGGTGGTGTGACTCAGGCACAGATTGATATTTGGTAGGCAAATGATCATCGTGTTTTCTCCTTTCTGATGTTGAACGGTCAGGATTTTGTTCTCTCTCATGTGCATAACAACAGATGCTGCACATGAAGTTTGGAAGGCTTTTTTGCAGATCTCTACAAGATTAAGTCTCCAGGTCGGATTTTGGCGTTGGAAAAGCAACTTATGAACTTCTCAGTTTCTGCCTTTCCATCTTTATCTGCTTTCATCTCGAAGATGAAAGATCTCCGGGACAAGCTTGCTATTTGTGGCAAGGACATCTCTACAGAGGACATGGCTATTCGGCTTCTCTCCAAGCTTCTAGAGAGGTTTGATGCATATTTTCAGTCTCTTGTTTCTTCTCCTCGTCCTGTTCGAGTTACTTGGGAGGAAGTTCTCTCCTCTGTTATGTAGATTGAGTCTCATTTCGAGGAGCTGACTGGCACCTCTAGGGGCCCTGATGGAGCTTTGGCAACACGAGATAAAGGGAAGAATCAACAAAAGAAAGGGAAGGGGGTTCTGACAAGAACTCCAAGGATAAAGACAATAGCAAATCTTCTAAAAACAAAGCATTGAGTGTCATTATTGTGGTGAGAAGGGTCAAAAATCTCCCCAATGTCACAAGCAAAGAACTCTTTCTCTACAGCGGTGTCTCAGACCAAGAAGGATGATGGCATTCTTCTATTAGTAGGTACTCGTCGTATACTTGATCTTGTGACTTCTCAATCACGGTCGTGGATTGTGGATAGCTGTGCTACTGCCCACATAACACCCCATCGAGATTGATTTGAGGACTTCACTGCTAGGTCAGGCGAGATCACTTTGGGTGATTCTTCTTCCGTGCCAGTGCATGGACATGGCACCATCTCCATCTTCTGCTCTTCCGAGGATAAGAGGTACTTCTCTGACGTTCTGTACATTCTAGATTTGGCTTTTAACCTTTTGTCAGTGAGTGCTCTTAAAGCTCAGGGTGCTGAGGTGAACTTCTCTCGTTATAATGAGATCACCATTCCATAAGGAGACTGGTAGCATCTTGGCTCAGGGATTCCAAGATAGTGGTATGTACAAGTTGACCGCTCTGCCTTCTTCTGGTGCTTTTTCTGCTCTTTGGCATGCTCGATTTGGCCATTTGAGCTATCAGCTTCTACAGCGAGCTTCGAAGGATGGGTTGGTTGAGGGTTTATCGACCATCAAGGCTCCATATTCTACTTGTTCCTCTTGTTTACAAGGGAAGCAACACCGAGCTGCCTTTCCAAAGGAGGCGACACACAGATCTTCGACATCATTGCTCTCATTCATGCAGACTTATGTGGTCCTATGAGTATTGCGTCTTTGAGTAAGGCGTTGTACATGCTCGTGATGGTGGATAATTTCTCCAGATATACTTGGGTTTTCTTTCTGAAGACCAAGGATGAGGCTTTTCAACACTTTTGTGATTGGAGAGTTGAGGTGGAAAAAGAGATCGGCCGCTCGGTCAAGGCTCTCAGGACCGACGGAGGGGGTGATTTTACATCCCAGGAGTTTCAACAATATTGCAAGACCCATGGCATTCGGAGATAGCTTACTACATCATATACTCCATCACAGAATGGAGTTGCAGAGTGGAAGAATAGGACCATTACGGAGATGCAGAGTGGAAGAATAGGACCATTATGGAGATGGGACCATGCTATGCTTGAGCATTCTTCATTACCTTGACGTGTCTGGGCTGAGGCAGCTTCCACTGCTGTCTACATTTAGAACATGTCTCCTACTTCTACTCTTCCAGATAAAACTCCATATGAGGCTTTCCATGGTGAGAAGCCCTCCGTTGTTCATTTTTGGATATTTGGGTGTTTGGTGTATGTTCATGTGCCTAAGGAGCATCGCTCCAAGTTGGACTCGAAGTCTCAATGCATGACTTTTCTCAGGTATGCAAAAATACTCTTTTTCATTACTTTCTTAATTTGTACATGAGATACAAGGGGAATGGTATCATTCTCATTAATTACTTGCTCTCGGCCTTTATGCATGAAGGTGATCCTATTAGTCTTGTAAGCCTTGCATGGATCAATATGTGTATGCCAAGGCTTTCCAAGTAATACATCACAGCCATTCAAAGGCGCCACAAGAAAATCCTCATGATCCACATAGCCTTGAATGTGTATGCGCAACTTGCCAATAATAGGCATGACCTGCACTTCTCTACCAACAAAGGCAGCCCCTACGTCAATTTGAGCACCCATTTTCTCCACTTTAATACCCAAAGCAACTGTAATCTGTGTAGATATGAAGTTCTCAGTTGCACAATCATCAAACATGAACAAAGCGGGTTGACCCTTAAGCTGTCCCTAAGCTTTACATACAACCCTGTCTTTGCTATCATGTGAAGTGTGAAGTGATGCCCTGCACATTTGCTATCATGTGAAGTGTTGCCATGCATATTTGGAACCATATGCACATTAGGTTTTAATGCATTTGCATTATCACGCTTCTTCTTGTTTGGGCATGCCTTTGCAGTATGCTCGGTGCTACCACAAGTAAAGCATTTCCTCTTGCTCATATATTGCTTTTTCTGTTCCGGAGTGTGACCATAGTCTTTCACTTTGAAGGGACGCTTCTTGGTAGTGTTATTTTCAGCCTTTGGACCATTTTTATCAAGGTTTTTAGTTCTTTTTAGGTAGCTGTCCATTATTGTGCAGGTTTTGGACAGCCCTCTCTTTGCCTTGAAATGAGGGTTTAGCCTTATTGGATCGACTCAATTTGTGTTCCAATTGCTCGGTGTGGTAGTGGCAGCTGTGATTAGTTGGTGTAAGGTGTGACAACCAGGAAACATTTGTAGTCCCACTTTGTACATGGATTGCAATCCCGATTGAAACATTCTCTTTCTTTCTGCCTCGGTGACATGCATAAATGGAGATACCCCCAAAAGCACTTTCCAAAACTTTTTTACATATGCATTCACTGATTCCCTCTCATTTTGCTTCACCCAATCCCACTTCATTGTTATCTTATTCAATGCATTGGGAGGCAAGAATTGAGCATAGAACCTCTCTTTGAACTCTTCCCATGATCTAATAGGATTCGATGAGAGCTTCTCCATGAGCCAAAAAATGGGCAGTAGTGCCTTTCATGAACATGCTTACATGCCGGATCATGGATTTTTGAGTGAAATCCTTATCACTAAAAGCAATATCAAACTGGGCAATAAAAGCAAGTGTCTTTGATGCATCATATTTCCCATGATATGTGCCAAACTTCACAGATTTGTCTCTAGCTTTGAAGTCATGAGACTTTGATGCATGTGCCTGCATCTCAACATGTTTTTTCCCATGTTTGTCCATTGGGACAACCCTTGTGACTAGCATCATTTTAGGACCAAAAGGTGATGCATAAGGCATAGATATATGTGCCTTATAAGCATGAGGTGGCATGGCTGGCCCCTCGACATGCATTGATACATTTTCAGCCATAGCTTCTCCCTCACGAGCACACTCGAAGGCATGAGAGATACGCGGAATGCCTGCACCAACAGAAAATTGTAGCCCATGTTGCATGTGTTGTGCATGCACATTTTTAGCTGGCAATGGCATTTGACATACATTTTAACCACTACCATAAACATTGTATCCTTCATGGGCTACATCAGGTAATCCTGCATGACATGAAGTCACTGATTGTTACTCTCCCATAGCATGGAGATTCATCCTCTTAGACATAAGTTCTTGTTCGGGAACCTGTGGGGATTCCAAGACATGTGGGATGGTTGCCTTTTCTGCATAGGCATCCTCGGTACGGGCCAAGTATGCACGTGTTACGTCCCTTGGTTGCATGTGCAACTCTTGAGAAATCATTGCCATGCATGATCCATATAAGATTCAGCTTTCTTGGCTTTTAAACGGTCATGTACCAATGGATCCTCGCGGTGGTAAATATCAATTCTTCTTGTTGTGCATGGAGAAGAGCTTACATACAAGTAAGTTCAGCCCTCAAGACTATGGACTCTTTTTCTTGCATCTTCTCTTTGCCAAACGAGACGGCTGTCCCACATATTCATGTTCTCTATTGTGCACCACATGAGTTTGCTCATCCTGTAAAGCATTGGAGGCATGCATTTCATTGTCCTTGCCTCTTGTGTTAGCATCTTCATTATTCACTGTATGGTTGTCCATAATGGTCGAAGTGTAGAGATAGCTAGTGTTCAAAGTGATCGTCTCTCAACCATAGAAGTGCAAGAGAACCATATGCTCTGATACTAATGTAACTTGGTTAAACACAATGCTAATCAATACACTTAAATACAATAAGATTTGATGGACACATGCTCTATACAAGAAGTAATTTGCTAAATTGACAGGAGACACACAATGAGCCGGAACGGCTGACCCCTCCCTCAAATAAAGTATATCGATCTTGGGAGAATCAAGTACATAGTGTCATGGGCATTTCTGACGAGATTTCCATACCAATTCATATGAATATAGTATTGCAAACAAGTGGTTGTCGATGTAGACTTGCAACTCAGTACGCTCTCAAGTATCCATGTTCCCTACCATCTGCTCTCTATTGTTCCACCAACACATGGTAGCAACAATCTGTAAGAGAGCACGTAGGACAAGAGAACGCTATACATGATATGTGATCTTGTAATCTTGTTCCTCCCTCCTGCTACTTGCTTCCATATTTAAGCATAAAAACTTACCAATTGCAAGTAGAGTCCATGATAGTGGAAGTCTTCATGATGGAAGTCCTTGAAGTAATGAGATCTTTGATTTGTAGCATTTCTTAGTGGATAAAAGTCTTTAAGAGGATGAAGGGAACCCTGGGAAAGTTTCCCCTATGGTTCGACTTGAGAAAGGAGGGTTGAAATTAGGGTTTTCAGTAAAAAGACCAAAAATTACAGCACTAAAGGGAGCTCTTTTGCTGAATTTCAGTTATTGGGAGTGTGTAGGAGAGTGATTTGTTGAGATATTTAGCTCATCTAGCGAGGCGGTGGACACCGATGACCTGCTCTTGGGGGATAGGCCCCACACTTACACCACTGGCATGGTTGGTGAGATCATGGTGGGTGATATGCAGCCAGTGGGATGACAGGCTGTGTGTGACAGCCATTCTAGAGACTGGCATAGTTATAGTGCCAGCTCATTTAGTTGGGTTCACACTATAGAGAACCCTAGTAGGTATTTGGTTGAGTACCTTTTTCATATGCTGTACTCTTTTCTTTCTATATGGTGTGTTGAGTGTTGTGTGAAGAAGAAGAAGATTTTCAGCCTCTCACCTTGTGTGTTCTCTTTTAGGGTTTTGTGAGTGTGTGTGTGCTTGCAAGAGCTCAAGCTCTCTTCTCCCCTGCATCTTTTTCATGGTATTAGAGCTTGGTTCATGCTAAGGGCTGAGCTGCAAGCAAGAGAAGCACAGGAAGTGGTACGAGGGTAAGAGCTTCACCTACTCTTCCCTATTTGTGTTGGCGACTACACCCTTGTCGTGTCGGGAGCTCTACGGGAGGCACCGACAAACGATCTCTGATTGAGGAGCTTTCTTTGCGGGAGTAAAGCTATAGGGCAACTATGTTGTCCTATCGGACAACAATTTTTTCGAGCCGAAAACGCATTTCTTGTTTTTCAGAAAGCAGGCGATTTCGAGCACTGCGGGTAAGTCATTGATTCTCTACAGAGCTCTGTTTTAAGAACTGTAGGAAGACAGATTGGTTGTTCAGACATTGTGTGTCTTGCAAGGAGGTCAACAACCATTGGGTGTATGTATGCACATTGAGGTCACTGGTTGTGACATTTGAGTGTAGTACAGTACTGCTGTGCAAAAAATACAGCAGTTTGTGCAGGACAAACCAGAGTGCTGTTTTTGGTAAATTTGTGTGTCTGGCATGATGTCAAATGATGGCATAAACCAGATTGTTACTGAGAAGCTTGATAAGAACAACTTCCATGCTTGGAGGTTTAGGTTGATAAATTTACTTATGGGAAAAGGTTATTGGGACTACATAGAAGGTGAGCACGAAGAGGCACCGGAGATACCGGAGATCAATCCGACTGCTCTGCACATGTGAAAGAGTTCAAGGATTGGAACCAAGGAGCCAGAAAAGTTATGTATTGGCTCTCTATCAGTATACAAGGCACCATGATTGGGCACATACAAGATGCCAAGCCTCCCAAACAAGGAGGCGTGGGACACCTTGGAAAAACCCTATAAAATGAATACCAAGGCACGAAAGATACAGTTGAAGAATGAACTTCATACTGTGGAGAAAAAGAGTATGTCTGTGAATGACTATGCATGGAAGATCAAGGGTATTGTGGAATCCCTTGCATCTATTAGTGTTTCAGTAGATGATGATGATAAGGTGGAAGTCTGTCTACGTGGTCTCGGGCCATAATACAAGGCGTTCAGGACGTCTATTCAGACTCAGAAAAACATTCCCTATTTCACAGATTTGGTGTCTATGTTGATTATAGAAGAGAAGAGCTTGGGTGAAGACCAACAGTTTTTACAAAACAAAAGCAGTTCAGAGCAACAGGCCTTCTACACAAGTTCAGGAAGAGGACGAGGTAGAGGAGGCCATGGACGCGGCTAAGGAGGTGGCCGAATAGGTAATCAGAATTATGGCCACCATCAGAGCAACAACAACAGTCCCAAAATTCACAACAACAACAACACGCAGGTGGAAGAGGCCAATTCAGAGGCAGGGAGAGTCAAAGAGGTCGTGGAAATTGGCAAAGGCAGTATAATGATACACCTGGATGCTTTTATCGTGGTGGTAAGCCTGGACATGTGTAGGCAGATTGTTATAAGAAGCAAGCTGACATGCAAAATGGAAAATTGTAGCAAAACAACTATGCATTCTCAAGCAAAAACAATGAGGATAATGAAAGGTTGTTTGTTATGCAGCGTGTCGTTAATGCCATGTCTGAAAATGTTGAAGCAGCACATAAAGATGATGTATGGTACATTGATTCAGGTGCTTCGAATCACATGACAAGTCATGGGGAGTGGTTCAAGAAGATGAAAAACCTTAAAAGACCAGGTTTTGTGGAAACAGGGGATGACATTACTCATCCACCAATTGGTGGATGACATTGCTCATCCACCAATTGTCCATGTTGGAGATGTGCCATTGTCTATTCAGGATGGCAAAGTGAAGTACCTTGTAGATGTACTTCATGTTGGAGATGTGCCATTGTCTATTCAGGATGGCAAAGTGAAGTACCTTGCAGATGTACTTCATGTTCCAAACATAACAAAGAATCTGGTTTTAGTTGGCCAAATGACTGAGCAGGGGTTGCAGGTTCGGTTTAACCCTGATGTTGTTATGTTGAAGATTTTAAAGACAAGTGCAGGTTGGTTGCAAAAGGCAACAGAGTGGGCAGAATGTTTACATTGAATGTAAACATGCCTGAAGTGAGTGTTGGGATGTTTGCAAATGGTTCAAGAATTGTTATAGACAAAGACATTTGGCATAAAAGAATTGGACATGTGAATGTGCAAAGAATGAAGTCTATGCAGACTAAAGAAATTGTGATAGGGCTGCCAAAGTTTAAAGTTGAAGGTATGTAGAAAATATGTGAAGCATGCCAATTTAGAAAGCAAACAAAGCATGTATTTCCACGTGACAGAAATGTCAGTAGAAATGCACTAGATGTTGTGCATTCAGATGTATGGGGTTCTACGAAGACCATGTCTATGGGAGGCTGCAGGTATTATGTGACATTGATGACCACACAAGGAAAGTGTGGGTATACCTCATGAAGAAGAAGGGTGAGGTGTTCACTCATTTTCAGAATTTCAGAGTTATGATTGAAAAGCAAACAGGGAAATATGTAAAGTGCCTAAGGTTAGATGAAGGTGGAGAGTACTTCTCCAATGAGTTCTCTGAATTTTTGATCCTGTACAAAAATCAAGTACGCAAAAATACTCTTTTTCATTACTTTCTTAATTTGTACATGAGATACAAGGGGAATGGTATCATCCTCATTAATTACTTGCTCTCGGCCTTTATGCATGAAGGTGATCCTATTAGTCTTGTAATCCTTGCATGGATTAATATGTGTATGCCAAGGCTTTCCAAGTAATACATCACAGCCATTCAAAGGCGTCACAAGAAAATCCTCATGATCCACATAGCCTTGAATGTGTATGCGCAACATGACCTGCACTTCTCTACCAACAAAGGCAACCCCTACGTTAATTTGAGGATCCATTTTCTCCACTTTAATACCCAAAGCAACAACAATCTGTGTAGATATGAAGTTCTCAGTTGCACAATCATCAAACATGAACAAAGCGGGTTGACCCTTAAGCTGTCCCTAAGCTTTACATACAACCCTGTCTTTGCTATCCATGTGAAGTGTGAAGTGTTGCCCTGCACATTTGCTATCATGTGAAGTGTTGCCCTGCATATTTGGAACCATATGCACATTAGGCTTTAATGCATTTGCATTATCACGCTTCTTCTTGTTTGGGCATGCCTTTGCAATATGCTCGGTGCTACCACAAGTAAAGCATTTCCTCTTGCTCATATATTACTTTTTCTGTTCCCGGAGTGTGACCATAGTCTTTCACTTTGAAGGGACGCTTCTTGGTAGTGTTATTTTCAGCCTTTGGACCATTTTTATCAAGGTTTTTAGTTCTTTTTAGGTAGCTGTCCATTATTGTGCAGGTTTTGGACAGCCCTCTCTTTGCCTTGAAATGAGGGTTTAGCCTTATTGGATCGACTCAATTTGTGTTCCAATTGCTCGGTGGTAGTGGCAGCTGTGATTAGTTGGTGTAAGGTGTGACGACCAGGAAACATTTGTAGTCCCACTTTGTACATGGGTTGCAATCCCGATTGAAACATTCTCTTTCTTTCCGCCTCGGTGACATGCATAAATGGAGATACCCCCAAAAGCACTTTCCAAAACTTTTTTACATATGCATTCACTGATTCCCTCTCATTTTGCTTCACCCAATCCCACTTCATTGTTATCTTATTCAATGCATTGGGAGGCAAGAATTGAGCATAGAACCTCTCTTTGAACTCTTCCCATGATCTAATAGGATTCGGGTGAGAGCTTCTCCATGAGCCAAAAAATGGGCAGTAGTGCCTTTCATGAACATGTTTACATGCCGGATCATGGATTTTTGAGTGAAATCCTGATCACTTAAAGCAATATCAAACTGGGCAATAAAAGCAAGTGTCTTTGATGCATCATATTTCCCATGATATGTGTCAAACTTCACAGATTTGTCTCTAGCTTTGAAGTCATGAGACTTTGATGCATGTGCTTGCATCTCAACATGTTTTTTCCCATGTTTGTCCATTGGGATAGTCCTTGTGACTAGCATCATTTTAGGACCAAAAGGTGATGCATAAGGCATAGATATATGTGCCTTATAAGCATGAGGCGGCATGGCTGTCCCCTCGACATGCATTGATACATTTTCAGCCATAGCTTCTCCCTCAATCTTGAAAAGATGCAGGGGGGAAGAGAGCTTGAGCTCTTGCAAGCACACACACACACTCACAAAACCCTAATAGAGAATACACAAGGTGAGAGGCTGAAAATCTTCTTCTTCTCTACTCAACACTCAACACACCATATACAAGATAAGAGTACACAATAATATGAGAGGTACTCAACCAATACATACACGGGTTCTCTATAGTGTGAACCCGACTAAATGAGCTGGCGCTATAACTATGCCAGTCTCTAGAGTGGCTGTCACACAGCCTGTCATCCCACTGGCCGCATATCACCCAAGATCTCACCAACCATGCCAGTGGTGTAAGTGCGGGGCCTATCCCCCAGGCGGATCATCAGTGTCCACCGCCTCACTAGAGCTCGATATCTCAACACTCCCCCTCGAGCTCAACTCCATCTCATGTACACCAAGCGAAGTCCTGAATCTGCGGAGCTTCTCTGTACCCAATGCTTTGGTGAACATGTCAGCTACCTGATCCTCTGTGCTGACATAAACAAGGTCAAGGTCTCCTGCCAAGACCTTCTCTCTGACGAAGTGGTAGTGGACCTCTATGTGCTTCGTACGAGCATGAAAGACTGGGTTCCTGGCCAACTGTATACTGCTAATGTTGTCACAGAAAATGACAACTTGTCTATCCACTGATAGACCCAAATCTGCAAGTAGCTTTCTCAACCAAGCTACCTCACATGCTGCCATAGCAGCTCCTCTGTACTCGGCCTCTGTACTCGATAGAGCAACCGTAGGCTGCTTCTTGCTGCTCCAAGTCACAGCAGCACTCCCCAAAGAAAACATGAATCCACTGGTAGATCTTCTGTCTGAAATACTACCAGCCCAATCAGCATCTGTGTACCCATGTACACATATCTCTGTCCCAGTCTCATAGAATAGTCCACAATGTAAAGTAGACTTCACATACCTCAGTATGCGTCTCACAGCATCCAAATGCGGTTTCCGTGGAACCTGCATAAACTGACTCACCAACCCAACAGCATAGCTCAAATCTGGTCTGGTGATCGTCATGTAGATCAAACTTCCTACTATGCTCCTGTACATAGTAGGATCCTCCAAGATCTCTCCTGAATCTGCACTCAACTTGCCATTCTGATCCAATGGCACAGAAATAGGCTTACAGCCTGTCATACCATACTTGGACAACATGTCCAAGCCATACTGTCTCTGCAGTAATCCAATACCATGTGGTGACCTAATCACCTCAATGCCCAAGAAATATCTGAGCTCCCCCAGATCCTTCATCTCGAACTTTTGTCTAAGCAAGATCTTTACATCAAGGATCTCTGCATCATGGTCCCCCGTAATGATCAAGTCATCTACATAGATGACAACAAGCACAACCCCTCTATCACCATGTCTCACATACAATGAGAAATCTGCATTGGCTACATGAAAGCCAATAGTGACAAGATATTCAGAAATCTTGTCAGACCATGCTCTTGGTGCTTGCTTTAAGCCATACAAGGCTTTCTTCAACCTGCAAACATGCTCGGGGTGACCCACATCCTCATAACCAGGTGGCTGCAACATATACACCTCTTCTTGCAAATCCCCATGCAAGAATGCATTCTTTACATCCATCTGATGTAAAGACCATTGCTTTGACGCAGCCACTGCTATCACAACTCTCACCGTTGCCATCTTGGCAACTGGGCTGAAAGTTTTCTCATAATCAATCCCATATGTCTGCGCATATCCTTTGGCTACCAATCTAGCCTTGTACCTGTTTATGCTTCCATCACTGTTATGTTTAACTTTGTACACCCACTTGCATCCAATGGCTTTCTTGCCTTCTGGCAATTGCACTAAATCCCAAGTTTCATTTCCATATAGTGCATCCATCTCCTCATCCATAGCTTTCTCCCAACACACATTTCCAATAGCCTCATCAATGCATGTGGGCTCAACAACCTGCACAACCTTTGCCATATATGCATAGTGATGTGCCACATAACCATCATATGTAAATCTCTGCACAGGGTTCTTCACTCTCCCTGATCTTCGCAGCTTTTCATTCATGGCTTCCATAGCCTTCTTTACACCAGGTGTTCTCATAGCTGGGATCCCAAGCTCCTCATCAAGGCTCATATCTGAGCCACTAGACTCTCCATCAACATGAGAATGCCTTGCAGAAATGTCAGGCATACCAAGGGGCTCAACCACTTTCTCTTTTCCTTTACGTGATGTACTAATCACATTTGCAGGGCTGGTATTATGACGCAGCCTGCCACTCCATGGTCTATCAACAGACCCACTAGATGAGGACTCTCCTGGTCCACTCAAAGACTGTGATTGCTGACCTGCATTCTGTGCAACCACACTTCCACTCACATCAGCCCCAACAGCTTCTTTTTCAGCAACATACCAACTGCTCATCTCATCAAAGACAACATCCCTGCTTACCCTCAACTCACGTGTAGCAGGGTTATAACACCTGTATCCCTTTTGCTCAAGGGAATATCCAATAAACACACATTTTTCAGCTTTTGGATCCAGCTTAGTTCTCAGCTCATCTGGCACATGCACATATGCAACGCATCCAAAGACTTTCAGATGAGACAAATCTGGTTTTCTACCAGTAAACCTCTCCTCTGGAGTTACATCATGTATGGCTGCAGTTGGAGTCCTGTTCATGATGTATACTGCTGTAGAAACAGCCTCAGCCCAATAGCAATGCGGCATATTCTTCTCTTCCATCAATGCTCGCGCAATCTCAGCAATGTGCCTGTTTTTCCGCTCAGCAACTCCATTTTGCTGCGGAGTATATCTGCATGTGAACTGTCTCCGAATACCATTCTTCTTCAAGAATTCAGAGAACTCATTGGAGAAGTACTCTCCCCCTCCATCTGACCTTAGGCACTTTACATATTTCCCTGTTTGCTTTTCAACCAAAACTCTGAAATTCTGAAAGTGAGTGAACACCTCACTCTTCTCCTTCATGAAATATACCCACACTTTCCTTGTGTGGTCATCAATGAAAGTGACATAGTACCTGCAGCCTCCCATAGACACGGTCTTCGTAGGACCCCATACATCTGAATGCACAACATCTAGTGCATTTCTGCTCACATATCTGTTACGTGGAAACACATGCTTTGTTTGCTTCCCAAATTGGCATGCTTCACATATTTTCTGCATACCTTCCACTTTAAATTTTGGCAGCCCTGTCACAATTCCTTTTGTCTGCATAGACTTCAATCTCTGCACATTTACATGTCCAATTCTTTTATGCCATATGTCTGTGTCTGCAACAACTCCTGAACCATTTGCAAACATTGCAGCACTCATTTCAGGCATGTCTACATTCAACGTAAACATTCTGCCCACTCTGTTGCCTTTTGCAACCAACCTGCACTTGTCTTTAAAGTCTTCGACATAACACCCATCAGGGTTAAACCTAACCTGCAAACCCTGCTCAATCATCTGGCCAACTGAAACCAGATTCTTTGTTATGTTCGGTACATGAAGTACATCTGCAAGGTACTTCACTTTGCCATCCTGCATAGACAATGGCACATCTCCAACGTGGGCAATTGGATGAGCAGTGTCATCCCCTGTTTCCACAAAACCTGGCCTTTCCGGGTTTTTCATCTCCTTGAACCACTCCCCATGACTCGTCATGTGGTTCGAAGCGCCTGAATCCACATACCATACATTATCTTTTTTGTGCTGCATCAACATTTTCAGACATGGCATTCACAACATGCTGCATAACAAACAACCTTTCATTATCCTCATTATTTCTACTTGAGGATGCATAGTTGTTTTGCTGCACTTTCCCATTTTGCACGTCAGCCTGCTTCTTATAACATTCTGACTGCACATGTCCAGGCTTACCACAATAATAGCATTCACGTGCATCATTATATTGCCTTTGCCAATTTCCACGGCCTCTTTGGCTCCCCCTGCCTCTGAATTTGCCTCTTCCACCTGCGTGTTGTTGTTGTTGTTGATTCTGGGACTGTTGTTGTTGCTGCTGCTGCTGGCCATAATTCTGATTACCTATTCGGCCACCTCCTTGACCGCGTCCACGGCCTCCTCTACCTCGTCCTCTTCCTGAACTCGTGTAGAAGGCCTGTTGCTCTGAACTGTTTTTGCTTTGTGAAGACTGTTGGTCTTCACCCAAGTTCTTCTCTTCGATAATCAGCATAGATACCAAATCTGTAAAGTTGGGAATGTTTTCCCGAGTCTGAATAGACGTCTTAAACGCCTTGTATTGTGGCCCGAGACCACGTAGACAGACTTCCACCTTGTCATCATCATCTACTGACACACCAATAGATGCAAGGGATTCCACAATACCCTTTATCTTCAGCGCATAGTCATTCACAGACATGCTCTTTTTCTCCACAATATGAAGTTCATTCTTCAACTGTATCTTACGTGCCTTGGTGTTTGTTTCATAAAGCTTTACCAAGGTGTCCCACGCCTCCTTGGGGGACTTGGCATCCTGAATGTGCCCAATCATGGTGTCCTGTATACTAATGGAAAGCCAATACATAACCTTCCTGGCTCCTTGGTTCCAGTCTTTAAACTCTTTCACATCTGCAGCAGTCGGATTTATATCCGGTATCTCCGGTGCCTCTTCATGCTCACCTTCTATGTAGTCCCAATAACCTTTTCCCATCAGGAA
Organism: Cibotium barometz; assembly: GCF_041138505.1. Lineage (NCBI taxonomy): Eukaryota > Viridiplantae > Streptophyta > Polypodiopsida > Cyatheales > Cibotiaceae > Cibotium > Cibotium barometz. Next base: position 8,077,731 of record NC_141046.1, read on the forward strand.
ATTTGTCAACCTGAACCTCCAAGCATGGAAGTTATTCTTATCCAGCTTCTCAGCCACAATCTGTGTTATGCCATCATTAGACATCTTGCCAAACACACAATTTTACCAGAACCTGCACTCTGGTTTTTCTGCACAAATGCTGTATTTTCTGCACAGCGGTACTGCAGTACTCTCAAATGTCACAACCAGTGACTTCAATGCACATACATACACCCAATGGCAACTGTAGACCTCTTTGCAGCACCCACAGTGTCTGCACAGTCAATCTGTCTTCCTGCAGTTCTTAAAACAGAGTTCTGCAGTGAATCGATGACTTACCCGCAGTGCTCGAAATCGCCTGCTTTCTGAAAAACGGAGGTCCAGACGCGCTCGAAACGCGTTTTCGGCCCGAATATTGTAGTCCGTAGGACTGTATAGTTGCCCTATAGCTTCACTCCCGCGAAGAAAGCTCCTCAATCGGAGATCGTTTGCCGGTGCCTCCCGTAGAGCTCCCGACAAGGGTGTAGTCACCAACACAATAGGGAAGAGTAGTTGAAGCTCTTACCCTCGTACCGCTTCCTGTGGTTCTCTTGCTTGCAGCTCAGCCCTTAGCACGAACCAGGCTCTGATACCATGAAAAGATGCAGGGGGGAAGAGAGCTTGAGCTCTTGCAAGCACACACACACACTCACAAAACCCTAATAGAGAACACACAAGGTGAGAGGCTGAAAATCTTCTTCTTCTCTACTCAACACTCAACACACCATATACAAGATAAGAGTACACAATAATATGAGAGGTACTCAACCAATACATACACGGGTTCTCTATAGTGTGAACCCGACTAAATGAGCTGGCGCTATAACTATGCCAGTCTCTAGAGTGGCTGTCACACAGCCTGTCATCCCACTGGCCGCATATCACCCAAGATCTCACCAACCATGCCAGTGGTGTAAGTGCGGGGCCTATCCCCCAGGCGGGTCATCAGTGTCCACCGCCTCACTAGAGCTCGATATCTCAACAAATCTATGATGCACTAATGAGATGCAGTCCAAATCAACATTTTATGATATGACATGAGTACCTAAGCTACCAGGACTGTATCCATGCCATTAGAATCACTAGATGCGGAGAAATCATAAGTTAGGTGCACGACGTAGGTAGAGAGCATGAATGTAGATCTACAAGGATCTGGCACACCAAATCATGCATAGACAAGTGTACTAAGGTATAAGGAAGCTATCCCTGAGAGTTGGTTTAAATTCGGCAGCGTTTCGGCATCAAAACACATGCGTGACACAATCGCGTATCACACGTGAAAGTGTCATGAAAATGACGATTTGAGCTAGATCTACAATCTACAGGTCGTAAGGATTCCAAATATGGTCTTATGTCGGAAAATGGTGTTTTCTACAAGCGGCTACGGCCACAAGTAGTTCACACGCATACGCGACAACTATGACACACACACGTACTCACACGATGCATAAAGCACATCAATGTCAAGCATACACACTAGAGAACACATGCAAGAAAGCTCAAAGGAAAATACTCACTCGTTGCGTGTAGTAAGCGCTAGAAGATCACCGCAAACTTTTGACGAGCTCAACTCTTAATTCATTCACAAGAGAATGGTCCTTTCAAATTACAAAGTGCCGGTTTATATATCCATCAATGTTGGCTCAAAGTATATCATCCCTACTCTATCAGAGGCTCCTAATCTAGCTCATATTTACAATTTGGAAGCCGTATTAGCACCTGAATTACAAAATTGACGGGATTTTAATATACAATGACGGTTGTTGCCAATGACGTTTGGCTTTGTCGATCTTGGCGAAACATCTCCCCCCCACCTAGTTCGGTGTCCGTCTCCACGGACACTCTAGTAGTGCCCTTGGTCTTCAACATTGGGGTAGTGGTCTTCAAAATTGGTCTTTAGCCAAATGGATCGCGGGAGAGGGCGTAGTTGGTGGCTTTGCAAACCTCCATGTAGGTAACACTCTCCTCACTAGACTTAATACTCGCACTCGACGCTTGATCTTTTCCCCCTGACTTATACCAGTTGACTTATACCAGTTTCCTAATCTCAAATACATTCAAGAAAAGAGAACAGCCACTTACTAAGATAAGTTGCAGCTTCCTCTTCTCAGGTTGCTCTTTATCTGCAAATGATTACTGAGACCAACGAATTGGATCAGTTTCTAACTGTGCTTCTAGGCTACTTTTTCTATACTTTCTAGTCCTAAACAAAGCAACAAAACTTGACCAGATCTATACACTTGTATACTAGCTATAGAGTGCTACTAGACTACTCTAGTCTAAAACTAACTTCTATACACACATGCACTCTAAACGCTTCGCAAAAACACTCAAAACGTGCGTTTCAGCTAGGTTGTCAGCTGTTTTCTCACTATTTGGATGTCCAAATCTTGTCCAAAATTAGATGAGACTTCACCCCTAGGCTAATTATAGTATGCCCAACACACTGGTGATGTCAAATCAACAATTCCAGCACTTGTGACACAAACGCGTTTGTGTCACCAGATGCTCTTCTGCAGCTTTTGATGATACCAGGTGATTGCCTATGTCAAGTAGATTCCCAAGATGTCTTTCTTTTCCAAATTTGATTAGGTTTGCTATGTCAAATGCCAGGTACCGTTTTCGTCCTCACTGCAGCACAAAACTAGCTATCTGACATGTCAAAACATGTGCAAAATTGATGAAAATCATATAGTTATGTTGTACTAAGCATGCACAACATGCTGGGGGTAAGGTCAGTTTTCACCAGATCCACCAAGATAACACAAACGCATTTGTGTCACAGATGGAGATTTTGCTCTTTTGATCACACTTCTGGTTTCTACTATGCATGGGCTATCTACAGCTGTTTTCTCATCCGAAAATGATCACTTTTGCTATGTCAAATGATCAGTCTTTGGTACGCTCTAAACAGCTATATTCTGGAAATTTAACAGTGAAATTTTTGATCAAATCCAAAACAAATAATATATGTGAGATGTACTAAGCATGTGGAACATGTGTGTGATGTCAGATTTTGCAGATCTGAGCAAGATGACATGTGTCACAACTCTGCTTTTTTGCACTTTTTCTGCTCAACTATGTTCTTTATGCTCAGTAGATCCTAAATCTCACTTCTCATGCAGTTTGGACTTGATTTGCCTATTGAAACTCTCACTTCTCATGCAGTTTGGACTTGATTTGCCTATTCAAACTCTCAGTTTTGTGTTTCTGCTCTCCGATAGCATTTTTTTGCACTTTACGCTGAAAACTGATGTCAAATTAGGTGAAGACTTGGGACTAGCATCCACTATAAACACCATATTAGTGAATTTGGGAATTTCCCAATTCCCATTTTTGAATACTTAAAAAAGAGGACATGGATAACATGTTTGTAAGTTTCTCAAAACCCTATCATATGACCTATCATTGGAAAGCGCTTGAAAAATGGAATCTAAAGAGCTATAAAGCGCTCATTTTGGATTAGTGGTGTTCAAGTTATGGTTAATCCAAACTTTTGACCACGTGTCCCAAACTTATGGGAAATTCTCATATTCCCCAATATGGTGTTTATATGTCAACAACCTATTCTAACGATCGGATTTTGAATCGAGTGTCTAAATCTCGCTTTAAGCTCAAATTTGCGTTTTGGTCAAGTTATGGTCAAACTACCCAAATGCAAATTTTTACGCACACATTCAACCTTAAAATTCTACTTATGCCTACTCCTAAACACTAATCTAACAATGCAAAAAGAATCTAAGCTAAGAAATGTACATGGAAACCTAAAATCAACTCGAACGGACGACTTTCGGACTCCAAAACGGCTATGACGAACTTCACTCAAAACCTTAAGCAAAGTTACGTCAAAAACCTTCACTCTTTCAACTCAACTAGCACTCAACGACTCTCTAACAAGTCTACGACCTTAAAGCCACCTACTCTAAGGTCTGCTAGCTAAAAAAAGAATGTGACGCACTTTCCAAGTCAAAGAACAAAGGACGAGCTAGTCAACTGTTTGATTCTCAAGCTAAGGTCACATCCCTGGCAACGCGCCAGAAATGTCCTCGCCATCACTCTCACATGGAGCGACTGCGAATCGTTTCAGTATAGCAGCCTACGCAGCAACGCATATACATTGTCATACCTTAGGGGACCGCTAGCTTGGACAGTTGGAGGCCACGCTAGATTGTCAGTCTAGGTGAATCAAATAGGCCAAACGAAATGAGAACACTCATAAGAGCTCATGCACGAACCTAAGGACAGTTCTTCCTAGCACACCAAAATTGCCTTCACACAAGCATTAAATCAAGACCAATTTTTTTCACAATGTCTTGGTGTGTGTGTGGGCATGGAGAAATGGCCCTAGGGACATTCTTGCTTGCACCTACATGGAGAAATGGCCCTAGGGACATTCTTGCTTGCACCTACATGGAGACTCTCCAGAAACTAAGAATGGCCTATGGCCATTCTTCCTTTGCACTAAAGAATGGCCTTAGGGCCATTCTTCCTTGCACCTACATAAAGACACTTCAAAAAAATGGAGGAATGGCCTTACGACCATTCTTCCTTGCTCCGAAGAATGGCCTTACGACCATTCTTCCTTGCTCCGAAGAATGGCCCTAGTGCTTGCACATAAACATAGACTTTCCTTAAAAAAAGGAATGGTCATTCTTGCTTGGACGTACATAAAGACTCACCAAAAACTAAGAACCTCCCTAGAGTCATTCTTGCTTGGATGTACATAAAGACTCACCAAAAACTAAGAACCTCCCTAGAGTCATTCTTCCTTGCTTCGAAGAATGGCCCTAGGGCCATTCTCGCTTGCACATAAAGACTCTCCAAAGACTAAGAATTCTTCCTAGCACACTAGAATTGCCTTCACACAAGCATTAAATCAAGACCAATTTTTTTCACAGTGTCTTGGTGTGTTTGTGGGCATGAAGGAATGGCCCTAGGGACATTCATGCTTGCACCTACATGGAGACTCTTCAGAAACTAAGAATGGCCCTAGGGCCATTCTTCCTTTCCACTGAAGAACCCTAGGGCCAGTTTTCCTTGTACCTCATACAGACACTTCAAAAAGAAGGAAGAATGGCCCTAGGGCCATTCTTGCTTGCACATAAAGATAGACTCTCCTAAAAAAAAAAAAGAAAGGCCATTCTTGCTTGGGCATACATAAAGACTCACTAAAAACTAAGAATCTCCCTAGAGTCATTCTTCCTTGCTCCGAAAATTTGGCCCTAGGGCCATTCTTGCTTACACATACACAAAGACTCTCCAAAACTAAGAATTCTTCCTAGCATGGAAGAATTGCCTTCACACAAGCATTAAATCAAGACCAAATTTTTTTCACAGTGTCTTGGTGTGTGTGTGGGAATGGAGGAATATCCCTAGGGACATTCTTGCTTTGCATCTACACGGAGACTCTCCAAAAACTAAGAATGGCCTAGGGCCATTCTTTCTTTGCAGTGAAGAATGACCCTAGGGCCTATCTTGCTTGCACATACACCCAGACTCTCCTTAAAAAAAAGAAAGGTCATTCTTGCATGGACGTACATAAAGACTCATGAAAAACTACAAATCGTCCTAGAGTCATTCTTCCTTGCTCCGAAAAATGGCCCTAGGGCCATTCTTGCCTTCACACAAGTACTAAAGCAAGATCAAATTTTTTGACAGTGTTATGGTGTGTGTGCGAGTATGGAAGAATGGCCCTAGGACTATTCTTCTTGTGTAATTGCACTTTTCAAAATTTAAAATTCAAATTCAAAAAATTCTCCCCAATTTTAGTTTGTAAATTTGCCGTATCAACAAATATTTTAAAATTTTCACATTTTCACTTTTTAAAATTTAAAATTCAAAGTTTAAAATTTCCCCTCCAATTTGAATTTCAAATTTTCCCATCTACCAAATTTTTGAAATTTCCACCTTTCTCCACTCTCTACCTCTAGTTTTTAAATTATCCCCCTCCAATTGTTTAAATTCAAATTTTGGTACCTTCCACCATTTTCCACCTTGCTCATGTTTTTGTGATTTATTTTCCCACCCAAATCATAATACCCACCATCAAGTTTGAATATTGTTTTTTCTCCTATTTCCAGGATCCTATGGGTCGGTAGAGGAATCAAGTGATTCGAGAAAGGTACACACTCTCGTAAGATTTTGTTACACAAATCATGTGAATCAATGCTAATTACAAAATGCTTAGAGATAGTTCATTACACGTGCATTTCTTTGTGCATATCCACTATAGAAGCTCATGGTTATTTTGTAGTCTACTTTATCAAGGCAGAAATTTTAGTGTGAAAATGTGGAAACCTTCTTTTAACAATGTGAAGATTAGGATTTAACCGATTAGAATCTATAAATATATTTGTATGTGTATGTGTGTGTGTATATTGTAGAGAAAGAGAAAGATGTGTTTGTTTGTATATGTGTGTGTGTGTGTTGTAGGAAAGGTACTATTAAGAAAACGATTAATTAACAGGGGAGTTTGGCGCAGCGGTTTGAGTGTGTGGGTGTGTAGTGGGGTGTGTGGGTTCAATCAAACCCTGCTCGGCTCCCCGTGTTATCAATAAATAAACTGTCGCCCATGTTCGCATGTGGCATTGTGAAAAAAAAATGATTAATTAAGAATTTTAGTTAACTTCAATTTTTGAATTCTAATAGTAGTCATAGATGTGTTTATATGTCTGTATTTATAAGAGCAAGACAGAAGTGAGTGTATATTGTGGATGTGTACATGTGTGTGTTAGAGGTAGCGAGAGAGAAAAATGTATCTGTATATGTATGTGTGTGTGGGTGTGGGTGTATTATAGAAGAGAGAAGAAAAAGATTAAGAAATTAGTTAATTAAAGATTTTAATTAATTAAGATTTAATTAATCAAGATTTGCTACAAAGGAGAAGAGAGAGAGAGAGAAAGAGAGAGAAACCTGCTGGTTGCACCTTCCCTGCTCGTGTGTGCGCCCCCTTGCTATCCCTCGCCGCCCCCTCGCTGCTCTATGTGTCCCCTCGCCCCCCCCCCCCCTCGCTACCCCTTGTTGCTCTGTGCACCGCCCTCGCTGCTTTGTGTGCATACGCGTATGCTGCCGGCTGCGTTGCCTTTTGTAGGGCTACACCATACACCATATTAGGGTGATATTATATATAGTATATATACTATATACTATATAGTATATTATATAGAGTATATATAGTACATATAGTATATATTATATAGTATATATAATATATGGAATATATATAATAATGTCTATATTATATAATAGAGTCTATACTATATTATATAATATATAGAGTCTATACTATGTACTCTATACTGTATATAGTCTATATATATATATGCTGTTACACACGCACCCCACACACACAAAACACACGCACCCCACACACAAAAACACACACACACACACACACATAAGAGCATATATTCACACAAAGGTCTTTGTGTGAATATATATACTATATATTATATATAGTATATATAGTATATAGAATATATATTACTATATACTATATAGTAAATTATATAGTGTATATATACTATATACTATATAGTATATAGAATATATATAATAATGTCTATATTATATAACAGAGTCTATATTATATTATATAATATATAGAGTCTATACTATATACGCTATATAGTCTATACTCTATATAGTCTATATAGTATGTAGAGTATATAGTATTGACTCTATATGCATATTATATATATTGACTCTATACGCATACTCTATAGTATGCATACTATATATAGTATATAGTATATACACTATATAGATTTTGTATAGTTTATATACTATATATATATATATTGTATAGCATATAACATGCACGTTCCTACAAGGTGAATTTGGGCATGTTTCTGGATTCATCTAGGTATGTATTTTAGTCATATTAGTGGACGTGCAAATTTCACATTGTGAAGTTTTAATCCGATTTGTGGCTAGTTGATATTTAACTAATTCTTTCTATCTTAAGCAAGTGCATTTTGCCCTATCAAATAGTTATTTGTTGCACTAATTATTTCAATAAGCTACTTCCCTTAGTGCTAGGCTTCATTATGGCTGAGTCTACCCTGCATCTCCGGACTGGACTCAGTATGAAGGCCTTTGTGCGAATATATTGTGTGTGTGTGTGTTTTTGTGTGTGGGGTGCATGTGTGAGAGCATATCTTGATACGGAGTTCTACACCCACTATTGGGCACTAATGACGTTAGTGGGGATATTGTCTTTCATGGATGAGCTACATGATGAAGCTCTTGGAATCATCATGCCCTCAAGAAGATGAAGATCTAGGAATCATCATGCTCATGTTTTCCAATAGTCCTAACTCTTAGGGTCTCTCTCATTATGGGCTCGCCTATCCATTGTCATCTCGTGACATTGGTTTGATCTTTGTCATTGATCTTTGTCGATTTTTGAAAATTCTAGCTGGCTTTTTTCCACTAAATGTTTTTTCTTCAAGGCTAGCTTTGGTCTTTGCCAGTTTTTGGAAATTCTAGTTGGTTTTTTGACACAAAAGGTCAGTTTTTTGACACTAAAGGTCGATTTTTTCAAGGCTAGCTTTGATCTATTCAAATTTTAAAAATTCTAGCATTTTTTTTCAATTTGGAAGAGTGTGTATGGGTCTACAACGCCGGCTGCGTTGCCTTTTGTAGGGCTACACCATACACCATATTAGGGTGATATTATATATAGTATATATACTATATACTATATAGTATATTATATAGAGTATATATAGTACATATAGTATATATTATATAGTATATATAATATATGGAATATATATAATAATGTCTATATTATATAATAGAGTCTATACTATATTATATATACTATATATTATATATAGTATATATAGTATATAGAATATATATTACTATATACTATATAGTAAATTATATAGTGTATATATACTATATACTATATAGTATATAGAATATATATAATAATGTCTATATTATATAACAGAGTCTATATTATATTATATAATATATAGAGTCTATACTATATACGCTATATAGTCTATACTCTATATAGTCTATATAGTATGTAGAGTATATAGTATTGACTCTATATGCATATTATATATATTGACTCTATACGCATACTCTATAGTATGCATACTATATATAGTATATAGTATATACACTATATAGATTTTGTATAGATTATATACTATATATATATATTGTATAGCATATAACATGCATGTTCCTACAAGGTGAATTTGGGCATGTTTCTGGATTCATCTAGGTATGTATTTTAGTCATATTAGTGGACGTGCAAATTTCACATTGTGAAGTTTTAATCCGATTTGCGGCCAGTTGATATTGTGCTAATTCTTTCTATCTTAAGCACGTGCATTTTGCCCTATCAACTATTGGGCACTAATGACGTTAGTGGGGATGTCATAGTATCTAGTCCATGCTACACATAATGGAGTTGATAGTTATATAGTCTTGTGGTTGATAGTTATATCTATTCCTAAAAGGTGAATTTGGGCATGTTCTTGGATTTTTCTAGCCTAAGATGTATATATACTATAGCCTAAGGTGTATATATATAGTATATACTATATATATGCTATATACTATATGGTATATATTGTATACACTGTGGATATATTGCATACATTGTGTATATACTGTATGGTATATATTGCATACATGAATAAAAAATGGCTAAAAATCACCCATGCTATCCCTAATAATTGGAAACAAACAAATATTCAAATAGTATGTTGTTGCCAATACGAGTTGTACCATACATCATATGATTGTATTGTATAGTATGATTGTACAAATACAATCGTGCACCGTATACAGAAACAACTATGGCAAGAGCATAGTCCCAATGCAATTTCATTCTATGACAAACCTTGACTTGCAATCATGTCATAGATTTGTTTCCCCTATCCGAGGCTCAAATGGTTGGCATTTACTTCCAAGGTGCATGCATAAGTGACACTCAAACACTCGATGACTATATTAGTCACCCTTTCAAGCACATGTGCCATTGAAAGAGCTCCATATTTGGCATCCATGTGGACATTGCCTTGCCATGTAGCCTCATCATGGACTATTTCCCATTGTGAGTCAGCCTCGCATTGTAGCACTTATCTTGACGTCGATAAGATCACCTAACCATTGCTCCATATTGTCTTTCATGGATGAGCTACATGATGAAGCTCTTGGAATCATCATGCCCTCAAGAAGATGAAGATCTAGGAATCATCATGCTCATGTTTTCCAATAGTCCTAACTCTTAGGGTCTCTCTCATTATGGGCTCGCCTATCCATTGCCATCTCGTGACATTGGTTTGATCTTTGTCGATTTTTGAAAATTCTAGCTGGCTTTTTTCCACTAAATGTTTTTTCTTCAAGGCTAGCTTTGGTTTTTGCCAGTTTTTGGAAATTCTAGTTGGTTTTTTGACACAAAAGGTCAGTTTTTTGACACTAAAGGTCGATTTTTTCAAGGCTAGCTTTGATCTATTCAAATTTTAAAAATTCTAGCGTTTTTTTTCAATTTGGAAGAGTGTGTATGGGTCTACAAGCAAGAATGGACCTAAGGCCATTCTTCCATACTTTCACTCACAAAAGGGCCCTAGGGCCATGCTTACTTTTCTTTTGTGTGTGTATCTACGAGCAAGATTGGCCCTATGGCCATTCTTCCATTCTTACACACATAAAGGGACTATTGGAAAAAAAGAGAATGGCCCTAGGGTCATTCTTGCTTCTTTTGTATGCATAGAGGAATGGCGCTAGAGCCATTCTTATTTTTATTTTGGGAGACTGTGTGTATTATAAGCAAGAATGGCCCTAGGGCCATTCTTGCCTTCACAAAAGCACTAAAGCAAGATTGATTTCTTTCACAATGTCTTGGTGTGTGTGTGACCATGGAAGAATGGCCCATTCTTCCTTGCACTTCACTTGCACAGACACTCGAAAAAAGAAAGAATGGCCCTAGCCCCATTCTTCCTTGCTCCGAAGACTAGCCTAGGGCCATACTAAGCTTCACACATGCAATAAAGCAAGATCATCTTTTACAACAGTGTATTGGTGTGTGTGGGCGCATGGAAGAATGGCCCTAGGGCCATTCTTGTTTGCACCCACATTGAGACTGTTCAAAAAAATAAGAATGGCCCTAGGGCCATTCTTTCTTGCTCCGAAGAGTGGCCCTAGGACATTATTGCTCGCACATACACAAAGATTGTCCAAAAACAAAGAATGGCTCTAGGGCCATTCTTCCTTGCACCGAAGAATGACCCTCACACAAGCACTAAATCAGAATCAAATTTTTTCACAATGTCAGTGTGTGTGTGTGAGCATGGGCCATTCTTTCTTGCACCTACACAAAGACTATCCAAAAGAAAAGAATGGCCATAGGGTCATTCTTTCTTCCTCTAAAGAATGGCCCTAGGGCCATTCTCGCTTGCACTGAAGAATGGCCCTAAGGCCATTCTTACTTGCACACAAGCAGTAAAGCAAGATAAATTTTTTTCATAATGCCTTGGTGTGTGTAAGCAAGAAAGAATGGCCCTACGGCCATTCTTGCTTGCACCTACATTGAGATTGTCCAAAAGAAAAGAATGGCCCTACGGCCATTCTTGCTTCCACCTACATTGAGATTGTCCAAAAGAAAAGAATGGCCCTAGGGCCATTCTACCTTGTTTTGAAGAATGGCCCTGTGGTGGCTATTCTTGCCTTCACACACAAGCAATAAAGAAAGATCAAAATTTTTAATAGTGTTTTGGTGTGTGTGTGTGAGCATGGAAGAATGGCCCTAGGGCCATTCTTTCTTGCACCTACACAAAAACTATCCAAAAGAAAAGAATGGCTATAGGGTCATTCTTTCTTACTTTGAAGAATGGCCCTAGGGCCATTCTCGCTTGCACACTAAAGAATGGCCCTAAGGCCATTCTTGCTTTCAAGCAAGCAGTAAAGCAAGATCAATTTTTTTCATAATGCCTTAGTGTGTGTGTGAGCATGAAAGAATGGCCCTAGGGCCATTCTTGCTTGCATCTACATTGAGATTGTCCAAAAGAAAAGAATGGCCCTAGGGCCATTCTACCTTGCTCCGAAGAATGGGCTATTCTTACCTTTACACAAGCAATAAAGCAAGATCAACTTTTTTAATAGTGTCTTGGTGTGTATGCAATCATGGAAGAAAGGTCCTAGGGCCATTTTGCTTGCACCTACACAGAGGCTCTCCAAAAAGAAAAAAAAATGGCCCTAGGGCCATTTTTCCTTGCTTTGAAGAATGGCCCTATGGCCATTATTGCTTGCACCTCCACAAAGACTCTCCAAAAACAAAGAATGGCCCTAAGGCCATTCTTCCTTGCATCGAAGAATGGCCCTCTTACAAGCACTAAAGCAAGATCAAATTTTTTCACAATTTCTTGGTGTGTGTGTGAGTATGGAAGAATGGCTTAGGGCCATTCTTCCTTGCACCTACACAGAGACTATCCAAAAGAAAAGAATGGTCGTAGGGTCATTCTTCCTTGCTCTCTGAAGAATGGCCCTAGGGCCATTCTTACTTTCACACAAGCACTAAAGCAAGATCAATTTTTTTCACAATGTCTTGGTGTGTGTGTGAGCATGAAAGAATGGCCCTACGGCCATTCTTGCTTGCACACCTACATTGAGACTGTCCAAAAGAAAAGAATGGCCGTAGGGCCATTCTACCTTGTTCTGAAGAATGGCCATGTGTCTATTCTTGCCTTCACACAAGCAATAAAGCAAGATCAATTTTTTTAACACTGTCTTGGTGTGTGTGCGAGCATGGAAGAATGCCCTAGGGCCATTCTTCCTTGCACCTACAAAAAGACTATCCAAAAGAAAAGAATGGTTGTAGGGTCATTCTTCCTTGCTCTAAAGAATGGCCCTAGGGCTATTCTTGCATTAACAGAGGCACTAAAGTAAGATCAATTTTTTTCATAGTGTCCTAGTGTGTGTGTCAGCATGGAAGAAAGCCCTAGGTCCATTCTTTCTTGCACCTACACAAAGACTTTCAATGATGGAAGATATGCAATGATGTTTAATATGGTTCTTATTGAGATTGTAATTACATCAATGACAAGTATGGATTTTTTAGCTAGAGACAAGGTCTTCTTGTGATGATAGCAAGTGAGTGTGTTGGAGTTGGAAGTATATCTAAAATAGACCCAGGGATGCGATGCAGTGGTAGTAAGATCGATCACTCACGGGAATGTGTCTTTTTTTGTGGAGTAGTGTCTAAAGGATGTATGCCTTTCCTTCCCAACTATGGATGAGATAGATCTAGCAAATGCAGTGTTTTCTTCAGTTCGTTGGCCTAAATCTCCGTTGATGTGTTTTGGAGAATCAATCAACTTTGGAGAGCTATCAAGAATTACACCTTGACAAGTAGTTGAAGTGGAAAAAACAAGGTATTTTGTAAGGGAGATAAACACACGATGGTGGCTGGACGATGGTGGCTGGATGAAAGATGCAATGATCCTCAGCAAAAAAAACATGTGGAACCCCCTAATGTGGATGCAATACCAATAACCAGGAATCGACATTGGAGGGTTGAATGAAAGATACAATGATGCTCAGCAGGAACAACATATGGAGCCCCCTATTGTGGATGAAAGCCCAATAACCTCTCCAAAAATTGAAATGGAGATCCGACAATCTTAGAAGAATAAGAGGGTTCATTTAAAGGATGAGAACATGATGCAGACTATCAATGAGGGGATAATCTTATATGTATTGCCATGTGAATCTGTTAGCTTTTAACAACTTGGTGATGATTATGTGGGTGTGGCTATTGAAAGTGCAAATGAATCAGTAATGTTTTCCCAAGTTCCAAGCAGCAACCTAGTAACGTGGCCCATTAAACAACTGACAATGTTGGATGGTAGCCCATTGCAACGGTATGTTTTTCTTGATGATATGCATGTTGAACATGGAGATGTAACTAAAGAGAATGATGATGGACATGTAAGTAATGATGTTAATGTTGCCCTTCCTCTCGAAAGAGACGCTACACTTTCATAAATAGAACTCCAAAGGAGAGGGCTCCCCCAGCTTCCAACTTCTATGTGACATTTGAATCAATTCAACGGTTTTCATGCTTTGATTGTTGTGAAAATAGATGTTGTCAACTTGCAAATTGTGATACATTGATGAGGATATGATAAGAGTTTTAGGGACAGTCTCAAGCAGCTCACACAAATTATGCATACGATGTACTTTCTATGTGTTGGCATCATGATTCATCTTTAAAAATATGATATGATGAATTTAGGCTAAATGGGGTTATTATTTGTTGCAAAGCATGGTATGAGATGCATGGAATACCAAAGACATCCTTTTATCGATACAAGGAAAAGTTTGAGACTGGTGTACGACAATACGTGCATGGAACCTCATGCTTACTAAGGAGAGGCTTAGAGCATACTAGTCTAGCAAGAGCACTACTACATGAATTTGTGAGTGACTTTGTTGTTTTTTCATTTGTGTATTCATTGTTATATGCTTGGTTGAATAGGTTATTTGTTGAGATGGAGGACAATGTTGGATCCAGTGATACCTCCAATAGAGTCCAAATTTCAAATAGCAGGAAAAAAAGGCACCTGGGATAGAGTGGCAATATGCAATTAACGTTGGTGATCGATTCATAGATTGGAAGTGTAAGCTATGCCATGTAGTAAAATCAGGTGGGGCGCCTCGACTAAGAGAACACTTTTTAGGCGGACCGAAGAAAAAGTCATGTACCCACTTCTCTGCACCTGTAGTGGCCAAACGCATAAGAGAAGAAATTCAAAAGAAAGATTCAAGAAGACATGACACTCCTACCGTTAATGTATCAAGGCAGCAAGAACACTGTTGTTCTAATTATCAAACTCCCGCTCTACATCGCCTGCTTGTACCCCAAACGGCAATGTGCAACCAGAAAGTAATCTACCCAGTGCATCTTCCTGCAAGCGAAACTTTGACGTAGGAAATATACCCATGCGTCAAACTTCATTGCAAGAAAGCCTACGTCAAGGTCGACTCGATGATGCACAACTCGCCCTTGCTGAAGCGATTTACTTTTCTGGGAGTGCTATGATGATGGTGGACAGCGAGCATTGGAAGAGAGCATGGAAGAAAATTGGTGAGTTTGGACCAGGGTTTTCACCGCCTACGTACCATGCAATGCGAAATGATCTATTAGAGAAATGTTATGCGCAAGTAAAAGAACGTGTACAAAGAATAATTCTTAGCAATATAGAGCTTTCTGGATGTAGTATAGTAAGTGATGGATGGTCTAATGTACAAAGAAAACCATTAATTAATATAATGGTTATTTCACCTAGAGGTGAGACTTTCATCCATGCCGTGGATTCAGTCATATAAAGTTTGTAATAAATATCCTAAGGCAAAAACATCAGATGCAGGAGTGTATGCATCTGCCAAAAACAGATCATAAAGCTCCGGGGCTATCCACGGCTGTTTATTTCACTCTCTGTCTGCGTAGGAGACCGCCTATGCCACCTTCTCAGGGTTCTTGTCTGCTTCAAATACAAAATTGAGAGACACTCGTTTTTTGGGCGCTCTCAGCAGTAACCCCCAATCGATAATACCTACGCGTGGCTTCAACTCTTTTGTAAAATCCAACACTACATTGAATGGATGTAGGTCGGTATGTACAATTCCTGCCAGATGTGCTGCCGCTAGGCCTTCCACTAGGGCATGCATAATATGTGGCATGGTTATTACTATTTGTTTTATTTTAGAAAGTTCTAGATGACTTAAAGGAATATTATCGGGCGGGGGTTGTCTCTATCCTCGATCCAAACGGAAAATTGCTCTGGTGAACTCACTGAATCTGAAGGTGACCTTCAGAAGAGTATCACCAAGCGAGCCGCCATTATAGTATGGGAAAATAGTGATCCAAGGAGATTCTTTTGTGAAGGCAATACACCTGACAATTGATGGGTGTAGAACCTGCATGCCGTGCTCTACCTGGAAGCTCTCGAACTTGGCGTTGCCTTCTCCTTTGTAGTGCTTTCCGCAAAAAGTAATGTGCTCCGGTAAAAATGATATACCTTTAACTATATACTCTTTTACTGTGCCAAAAACACCAGAGCCTATTGTTCGCCCTTCGAACAGAGTCTCGTGCGGGATGCCAATGAGGTGTGTGCACATAGAATTGTAGGTGGTACGATTAATGACACCTGTTCCACGTGCATCTGCCTGGCTGGACGTTGCAGCGACGTCTTGGGCAATGCGCACTCTTTTGGGGAGGGACTCTGCATCCAGCGCCTTCATGCGCTTGCTCTTGGCTCTTTGCTCGCTCCATACGTCCCATAACTATAGACGTTGCATATTAGCTTCAGGCGGGGCAGCATCTCTAAGATCATTGCATGCTACACGCATGCTCCCCAAAATGGTTCGTGTTATATGTTGATGATTGAAATTTGCTATCTTCTGTCTATCAAGCAACTCAGCGTTGCCTCCGCTTCGAAGCCGACGTTGTGCATTTTCCCATATCTGGTCTATTAGATCTCGCATGAGTATCTCAGACTCATTGATCTTTTTGACAACGTCATCAGCACATTGTGACACTGTGATGACTGCTTCAATGCGAATTGCTTGTAGAATAATTTTACGCTCTTCCGGGGACAGCATGTTGGTCGTCTTCGTAAATGTAGCAAATATCACTTAACACAAAAAAACAGAATATTAAACATTACTAAAATCAACATCAAGCAAACGTGAGAGAACAGCAACAAGTGTATCATTACTTATCAATGTTCAAACAAAAACGGAATATCAAATAATTTTAATGAACTCAACATCATCCCATACATCATCAAACGTGAGAGAACAGCAACAAGTGTATCATTACTTATCAATGATCAAACAAAAACGGAATATCAAACAATATTACTGAACTCAACATCATGCAATACATTATCGAACGTGAGACAATCGCAACAAGTGCATTATTACTTATCAAGTGTATACATGTTGCACTCCTCATCTACACACCTATCGTGAGAGAGAGAGAAAGAGAGAGTTGTGAAGGGTATTATGAGAGAGAGAGAGAGAGAGAGAGGGGGAGGAAGAGAGAGAGGTGTGACAGATAGAGAGAGAGGGAACATTAGATGACATTTTTAATAGTTTTGTGAGTTCCTAAAGAGAGGAAAATAATGTTTTGTATTCCTAAAGCACTCCTCATCTACACACCTATCGTGATAGAGAGAGAGTTGTGAAGTGTATCATGAGAGAGAGAGAGAGTTGTGAAGTGTATCATGAGAGAGAGAGAGAGAGAGAGAGAGAGAGAGAGAGAATTGTGAAGTGTATCATGAGAGAGAGAGAGAGAGAGAGAGAGGAGAGGAAGAGAGAGAGTTGTGACAGATAGAGAGAAGAAATATTAGATGACATTTTTAATATTTTTGTGAGTTCCTAAAGAGGAAAATAATGTATTGTTTTAATTTTTAAGTAAATAGAGGGAGAAAAAAGAAATTATTAGGAATTATGTATATTTTAAGAGAAAAAAAAGAAATCCTTATCTACACATCTATCGTGTTGTGAAGTGTATCATGAGAGAGAGAGAGAGGGGGGGCAGGAAGAGAGAGAGAGATATTCATTTTTTCGAGTTACGAATCACGATATTATAAAATAAAACGTTTAGACAATATGATGTAAACTTTGATCCATGAAATACTCATGCCGCGTTAGCAACCAAGTATCACATGGATCAAACACAATAAAAACAATACAAGTTAAATCAAACAAATTTACGACATTTTTTCGACCGCGTTAACGATCATATGCCGTAATATGCAAGCAAATTTACGACATTTTTTCGACCGCATTAACGATCAAATGCCGCAATATGCAAAAAACAATATATGCACTAGCGGACGACACCAACTTGCCGCGTTAACGACAAAATGCCGCCCCCGATTCTATGGGAATACGAATAGGATACGAACATACACTGGCCGCGTTACCGACCATATGCCCGCATTTGACAAAGGGAAGGGAAGGGAAGGTGACATCGCCATAATGATACTATGCTTGCCGTGTTACCGACTAGTACCGCTACGGCGTGCCATACTTACCATAGGACACAGACTAGCCGCATTACCGACTAAGTGCCCCAGGGTAAGCACCATTCCGAAGAATGGCCTTACACACACACCCCTCGTGTGGCGGACCGCCCACATCCTGCCGCGCATTGCGACAATGGGCGGCTGCCCCCACGAACACACACCCACATACACATACACACACACACACACACACACAAACACAAGTATCATTACCTGTGTATACTGTCAGCAATGAACTCCCAAAGGGCCCCCCGGGCCCATATATATAGAAAATTGTACCTTGCCGGGCTGGATGATGACCCCGCCGGGACCTGCAGGCTGCCGGGGTTTCTTTTTTCCCGGCGGGACCGCCGGGTATAGCAAAACCCCGACGAGATTTTATCCAGTTATCAGGGAGCTTCCCACCGGCTTTTTTGGGAACATGTTAACATGTTAATAACATGTTAACACATGTTATTAACAAAAAAAAATTTGTGATCACGTGAATATAAAATCATTGCTCCACACACCACAAAAACACATGACGTGAAAGAAGGGTTGTTGAGAATATTTTGATTTTCTTTTCTCTCTCTTTGATTCTTTAATTTTGCTATGGCTTATTTGATTATGGATTTAGGGAATCGACATACACCTTTTTCTTTTTCTCACTCTTAAAACTTTCAATTTTCTCCCTCTTTATACAAGCTATCAATTTCCTCCCCTTCAATTTCATTCAATCTCTTTCTCTCTTTCAATAAATTCAAATCTCCACAAATTTTCTACATCTCACCACACTCTGATAAGTACTTCAGCTAACAAAGAACTCTCCAACCATAAAATTTCCTCACACATATAGTCCCTAGGCTATCATGGAAGAATCTCCATGTATATATATATATATATATATATATATATATATGCAGGCCTTCCACGATAGGCTAGGGAATGTATGTTTGCACGTGCAATTTTTACATATGTACATAGATACTTACCTGTGCAAGGTAAGTTAAGTGAGCCGACAGTGTACACATATATCAAGTGGCCCGTTGACTGCAATAGGTAAAGCCGGCACAGGAGTGAGAGAGAGAGAGAGGGAGAGAGCAGGGGGTACTTGGTGGAGTGCAGGCGAAAGGCTCTCCCGTCAGAAGCTTTATAAGATGACAGACAGGGCGAAGTTAGAGTCTCTCCTTCTTCTCCTTCTTCAAGCCACTGGTCCTTTTGCTTTGCGGTTCTGCAGCGTGAGCAAGATGGGGAAGGGGGGAGATTATTGCAAGGTGATGGTGGTCGTGGGCATGGTGATGGGGCTTCTGGCAGCAGTAGTACACCAATTATGGCACTCTTTCCCTCGTCTCCGTCGAAGCCAACATCGACTCCTGGTACAGCTTCTACCCTACCATCAATGGTATCTTCTTCGACCAGGTACATACATTCATACATTTGCATTTTACACTTCTGGGCATTTTTCCTTGCCTTTTCTCCTAAATTTCCCTACATTGTTCGAAACATCATGAGCTTCCACACACAGGGCTCCCCATACCTAGCTAGCTAGGCGCAATGGGGAAACGGGGGCTACTGGCGCCCCTCCTACACACGAGGCTCCATAGACCTAGCTAGATGCGATGGTGGGCAGGGGCTGCTGATCCTTGAAGGGGGCAGACAACCCCTTGCCCCACTGCACCCAGCCAGGTATGCGGAGCCTCACTTGATGTTGCCTTATTATGCAAAGTGGAAATTATAGTGGGAAAATGTCTAAAACTTTCAGTGTGGGTCTCATTTGGTTTGATTGAATGAGGAGACATCAATAAATAACTAGTTTTTAAACAAGAGTCTTTTAAGGTAGTGTGAGAGATGACATTTATAAGTAACTAGTTTTTGTATTAATTTTGGTTCTCTCGCGCCAAGAGGAGCCACAATTGAGTGCTTAGTTTTTCCAAATTCCCAATACACTGATGGATAAGTAACTAGTTTTTGTACTAATTTTCGTTCTCTCTCTCTCTCTCCAAGAGGAGCCAAAATTGAGTGCTTGGTTTTTCCAAATTCCCAATACATCTACTTGTGGTTCTTCCCACATACTATTCTCTTTGTTAGAGAAGGCCTTCAACTAAAAAGGCACCTATTCTAAGGTCACCCGTTCGAATCACTCCCATTAAATATATCTATGAGGTCTCTTGAGATCACGCACACACACTCTCTCTCTTTCTCTCTCTCTAGAATCCCCCATTTCTCACAACTTTTGCATGAGCTCTTGTAATAGACAAACATAGAAGAGAAATACAATTCTTATTCCTTCTACCTGCTAGCCTTTTTATTTTGCATGCATGATGCAAAACCCTATTTGCTTCTACTCACACGATTAAGCATGGCATCTTAGAGTCCATGGGTACACTCATCTTATATTTTAACAAGGTTTGACAATTCTACCCTCTACAAATATGCAATTGTTATTATGAATATTTACAATGGTGCATCTTGTGTGAGAAGACCTAAATGCATAATCAACTCCATACCAGAACTCACATCAATATGGAAAGAGAGCACTTATCAACACTTATGCTAGCATGTTGTCCATGTATGAGCTTTCTGGTCAAATAACATTATTTTACCAATATAGTTGGAGGAAAGTATCAATAGTGAAGACATCACATTATTGTCACTAAATAGTAGTCTTCTTATGGAGATTGTTCCCATGGATCCTTATGTGATCATTGCACCTTTGTCTTCCAAACTTGACCTTATTTACATATCCTAAAAGGATGGTGATATTTCATTCCCTCTGCCCTTTTTTGCTTATGGTTTTATGCTTTCAAAGAATATTGAACATTGAACATTTTGAATTATGGTTTATTATTGACCTCTTTTGCCTTGCCTCCAGTGTATGCGTAGAAATTTTCAATGACTTTCTAAGGAGTCAAAAATATGCAAAATCTACCATAGGTTTGCATTCATGGTAGATTTTGCATTCATGTGGAACCTCTTCCGAAAGGCTATTCTCTATTATGCATATGTGGTGTCGTCTCTTTTTGGCATTATATGATTAAACTATTTTTGGAATTTTATAATTACCTTTTGTGGAAATTGAAATATGATTCAAACAAACCTTCCTATGTACAATGACAATAACAAGGCCCACTCAACCAAGTAAAGAAGTAAAGCTAATAATTCGTATTCACTTTTTAGAATTAGCATGAGTATACAACATTTTCAATTTCACTCAATTTCACTTTGGGTAATCTACTTGGATCACCACAAAGCAATTGAGTTTGGCCTTGTGCTAGCTTTGGGTAATCCTCATGATGGATAGAAGTAAGATGAGAAAGTTTAGCCAAGGACTTGTATGTAGAATGTGTTTGATGTTTGAGGGATTGTTTTTCAATCAATAATGAAGTTTAAAGAATATATTAGATAAATCTTGAAAGAGGCAAGTTCTCCATCTAAGAAAATTTACTCTCGAATGTAGGGTATCATTAGTACATTCTTTGTCATCCTATCATAATATATTTCATTAAATGAGAGTTTGATGTCACAACATTAGCTTGCAATACTGAAGGATAGTAGTTAAATACTCAATAATCTATCTAGAGATCTTTTTTACCAATTGTATGATGTTTCCTAATGTTTAAGGCCAATATGGTGATAAATTTCATTTTGGTTTCCTTGTGTAATTTGACTCTCAAAGATTGTGATTCTCTTCTTTTATGTCTTGAGTCTAGGCAGCAAACACAAATGGCAAGCAAGCATACTACCAAAATTTGTATAGGTATGTGAAGTCAAAGAGCTCAAAGAGCTTTGTGGTTACCAACCCTGGAACAAGTACTCTGGAGAGCTACCTCATCTTCAATGGAGCAAGGGTAGCTGACATCATATGCATATTTGAGTCGAATGTAAGTGCGACAACATGGACGCAAGTTGCGTGGACCTCTAAATATGATCGAAGCAACTTTTATGGAATCTTTTGGAATGTCTCGGACATTAATGTTTCTAACTTTGATTATGGTGATGTCATCGACCATGCCTATCAACAAAACACAGGGTGGATCTATGTCACCAACAATGCCAATGGTGATAATCCTTATGATCCTATTTCCTCCTACTTCTCTGGAGAAGTTCAATACATTGTAGATTTCAATTATCTACCGTGTGCATGATCTCCATGTACTTAAAGGGGTTAATAAAGTGTAGCTATAATGTTTTGGGAATAAGATCTAGTATTTGAAAAAATATGTAATGTTAAAAGGTTGTCTACTAACCTAGGCATTCTCTTTTGACTTCTTATGGGTTGCTTTAATTTCTCTTGAATGTTTTGTGATTGAGACTTAACCAACAAAGATAATATCAAGAATGTCAAAATTTGGAAGCTTATGAGTTCCTTTTATCAAAATTTTCATTTTGCCAATAAGAGCTGAATTTGACAAATCTTTATTTGAAACTTTGAAATACTCATATTGTAGCTTAAAATGAGTGAAATGTTGATCGCTTGTGTTTTGGTTTTAAAAGAAGGTATTTTAGCATAGGCGAAATTGTCTATAGAACATGCCTTTCAAGAAATTTAAAATGATCATGTTTGTGTGTTTTTTATTTTGAGTATCCATGCACTATAACTTTTCTATTTATAAAACTAATTCATTTACATGGTTTTTTTAGAAGTAAAATTAAAAAATGCTCATGCACATAAATGTTTTGCAAAAATTAGATACCATATATGAAGGTGTTACTCATTTAGAAAAATTAAGAAGCTCAGAATGTCAAAAACAATTATAAACACATGAATTATGGAGTGCGTGAAATTCTTACATAAAGTTAAATACATAAGCCACTTTGTAACCTCATTACTTTTGTTTTATAAAAATAATATTGATTAAATTTTGAAGGATGTAAAGGTCTCTACAAATAATCAAGCTTCCATCTTATTATGAGACTAGAGAAAATAAGTTATTTATCTCTAAAAATGATTAAGCTTCCATCTAGAGTACTAAAAAGAGGTGCATTATATCTAAAAACCAATGTGCTCATAATGTAAGCTTGACATTACAAATAATTTAGTAGCAAACATAGTGACAATTCTTTATTGAATAGCAAGGAATGATATAATATAGGTATTGGATTATTTGTCAACAAAATGCATGGGGTTGAGTGTGCATTTAGATCGTAATTATCATAATGTAGACCAATTGAGAGAAAATAGTTGAAAAGGAAATGACTAAGAAAATGCAAAGTAGAGAAATAAAAGAATAATGTTTTTGTCCTTCAATAAGTTGTAGGGCACAATGTGATGGTGTGTCCCTGATGTGGCCTATCAAGAAGACCTTACATGATAGTGATCTAGACAAACTATGATGAACTCTATTTAGAATCTCTCTATAGCATTGGTTGCATTGGCTAGTGACAACTACATCTCTATATAGTGCTTGAAGCGGTGTGGATCTTAATTTCAAAGCATGGTAGTAGCAATGACACAGTATATTGCCCATGTATTCAAACTATGACCAACTAACCACACATATCAATCTATAAGATTACTTAAGTCCTACATATTATTACATCACTACTAAAACCAAAATTATAATCTAAGAGAATTTAGGCTCCCCGTTGGGGCCTACAATATAAGGTAAGGCAAGTTGCCTTATCTTGCTTGACATGCTAAATCCTCCCATACTTTACTTGGTAATAGGTCAAGTCTACTTCAGCCATATCTTCATGTGCGCTTTTGCCGCACAGGTCGTAGCTGGGGACTTGCCGGACACCGTATGCGAGCCACGAATGGCTGCAAGCATACAACCAGGAAGGCAAGCTCAAAACAGAATGCAAAAGGTGTGTCACTCACCGCTTAACTGCTGCCTTGAAGGATTCCCGCGTCGCAGCCGTGAAGGAGGAGCCACCGTCGCCGCTCTACCGCCTCTCCGCCGCAGCCGTGCCGCTACACAGTGCTCGATCGCTCTCTCACTCTCTCTCTCTCTCTCACACACACACGCAGGAGAAGGAAACCAAAGAGATAAGGCAAGAGCACTCTTGTATTCACAACACATGAGAATGAGGATTTTAGGGTTACATTTGACTCTTATAGGTGACTTGGTCGTTCACACTTGGGCGCCCATACATGGCCGACCGACCCTAACCCTTATCCTACTGATATTCAAGGTGCGCCTCTCATCGGCGATCACCCAATCCCTTCATCCTTAACCTATGGTGCCGACAAGCCCGGCCCATGACTCAGAATATTTAAATTAATGACGTAAAACATAGTACGTCTCAATGTCCGCATTAACATGCCCCCCTTCCTGATGTAGATTCCGTCCTCGAAAGCTATGGTATGGTAAGCTCGAGAGGGTTGTTGTGGTAGACCGTCTGCAAAACAGGGAAGTAGAGTGAAGGTATGCTGGAATTTAAAAGATATAAAGTGTATAAATTCAAGCATGTTAGACCACAATGGATGTTGCTATGAGAACTTAGTTGAAGGGTCACATGAGTGAGCTAGTGTAGTAAATTAACAAGAGTTTAAAATTATTGAAAATAAATCAAGAGTTAGCAAGGTGTCAAAGGTTAATCAAGGTTTATAACTGGTCTAAGTCAAGGAAAATAACCAAGCTTAATAAATAAACAGATGACCACACTGTGTCTACTCTAAGAACAAGTTAATACCACGAGTCTAGGGACACAAGAAACATTAGAGTTCAGGAGCCTTTTGCCCTGTTTTTTTTAATGCACATGACAATTTTTACACACAATGGCGACCTTCCTAAGGCAAAACTAACATCGATCCTGGTACCATGTTTTACACAAGGCATTATCCAGGAATCTATTAGTTCACCTTAGGCAAGGCTACCCCCTACCGACCAAGGCATCGGTCTGGAGTAGAATACTCCTCGCCTATAAGGCGATAGGCCAACATTAAAGCACATCATAGACTTGTATTGCCATTTATTGTAGGCTTTTTTTAAAAAAAAAATTTAAATTTCTTTTGATCTTCGCTCCTGAACTAAAATGTGTTCTTACATCCTTTCGACATGGGGTAAAAGCTATGTCCTAGAGGTCAACACACACACAGCCAGGTGTCAAACATTAAGATGGTTTGATCCTAGACCTAAGACAATCGTATTCCAAGGTTAACTAAAGACGTCATGCATTCTCAGGAATATATCCAATAAGGTTAAGCTCATTAATGATTTACACTAGCACGTCAAGCAACTTCACAAACTAAGTATTACATTGACAATTCCATGTGGCCATGCATTATAGTTCATGCAATTAATTGAACAGAAAAAATGGAAGAGAGTGGGTATGGAAGAATTACACCTGTATTTTGGAGATCTCCTTGATTTGACGAGACAGCTTGCAATTTGATGTAGATATATTTTGATGAACGTTGCGGCAGTCTCAGACTTGAAAGCGAACCCACCTCAAACTTTTTAACTTGTACAATCAACTAACAAGCACTATACCTCGAGAGGCACATCAGTGTGAAAAATTAAAGACTCGTTTAAGGAATCCAAGCTAGAAAAAACTTGAAAACTCTAACCTACCTACTAGTCACCACACTACTACTGAGGATACGGTAAGAGGATGTTGTAGAGTCCTGGCTCTAGCCCTAAGGCTAAGCCTCTATCCGCATCATCCAAATAAATAAAGTCAACCTCAGTAGTGCCATGAGTTTCATCCGTCCATTCATCATTGTCAGATATTTCTGTTTCATTTTCCCATCCACATAAACTCATCAAGAATGTAACCATGCGAGGATAGTCATCTTGTGGAAAAGGAAGGCATTGGGCTATCGGGGATATTTCCTCTACGGAGTAGGGGTCAGTCATGGTCAATAGGCGAATTAGCCATTCTAATTCCTCAACATTTTCCTCTCTGGCTAGTACATCTATATGATCCCATTCAGTTTCAATTACAGGATAGCACATGTGGAATATCTGAGAAAGGTACAGATGATACCTCTCACCAAAGGTAGGAGTGGATGAAGTGTATGATGATCGGGCATCTGTCATATCTGCAAACACAGATATAGCATCAGTAGGTTTATGACAGGTCAATCTAGTTCTTGATTGTATACGGATATTTCTCTTGTTTTTGTGCTCTTGCTCTTTTTACTATTTTTTATTTTTCTTTTCTTTGTTTTTTTAAAAAATGTATGAAGCTATATATATACATCCCCTTGAATTTGGCAATTACATAGTCAGGGGAGAAGGTTAAGGAGGAAGCATTAGAATGTCGAGCGTGAGTACATGCTCTCCCTTTCCTTGGGTAGATCATATTATTTGCAATGATGTTGCAGCCTCTTGGAACCAATTTGTCCAGCGGGTCATAGGTTGTGATGTGGGCAGATAGCTTTCTATGACCCTTGTGGCCACATCCAATTGCAGAGATGGTAGTGTACGCTCCCATTGACGAATGGAGGAAATGGTTTCCGACGATACTATTACAAGGGGAGACGTAGACTCATCGATTTTTTGTTGGGTGTTGACAAGAGTAGGTGTAGAGCATGTAGAAACTTCTATATGAGTGTGTGCCTGGCATGAGGAGCTAGAAGCTTCATGTGGCTCCCCCCTTCCTGAGCTAGGTGGTAATGATCGATATCGTTTGGGAATCCAAACTAACTCTGGAAGAAGTGGTGCAGAGCACTCTATTACCTTTCCCTTACCACGATCTTGAATTGTCGTTGGGGTGGCAACAATTGGTTTGCAAGGTTTCACAGGTGATGTAGAGGGATTCAGCTTATGTTTAGGGACCCAAATCTGGTCATTCCCCTCGTAGTACCCTTGGGCTACTAATAATTTTTTAGGGATCCATCGCGATGTTACATTGCCCTTTCTCGGGTGGGTAGCTGCTTTCCTTTTACGAGGCTTCTTGGTGGCTGAACGAGATTGAGCAGGGGAAGTAGCTGTTAACGAAGCTTTTGGGACCCATTTGTATATACTCTTTGGCATAGTAAGCGGAACCTTAGAGACCACCTTTCCTGTTTCCACTCTTGGCGTTGAAGCGTTAGAGGGGTGGCAAACAATCAAAGATGGTTTTGCCACTAGACTTTGTGATTTTTCGTTATCCAGCATTTTGTCTAGAGTTGATGGCTTAGGAGCGAGATTTTGAGCGGTCAGACCTAGTGTTGGTTCTTGCGTTGTGACTCGTCTAGTTTCCCAATCGATATTGCACTTGGTGGCCATCATCCATTTGCGCCCTAAGTTTACAGTGCCTTCCATAGTACCAGCAGGCATAACCAAAAAGCTTTGAATTACGGTCCCCTTATCATAGGCAACCGGAGTGTGCAGAATTCCTGAGACAGGGGTTTTCTTCTTGTTGATACCTTGAACTTGGATAGCACTCTTGGATAAAGGTGGTTTTCCAAGTTGACACCACACGCCATATGATAGCAAATTGTGTTGAGCTCCTGTATCCAATAATGCATTATATAGCACCTCCCCGTAAGGACTCTGTAACTCAATTGGGTATCTTAGAGGCGGGTCAGATTCCAGTGCATCCTCCTCTGCTTCCTCGAAAAATACTTGCGTAATTCCTGTTGAAACAGGCGCAACCGGCAAACACGCGATGACGCACGAGGCCCAACCGGCCGGGGGCTCCCCCTCCCTTCATCCCTAACCACCATAAAGGTGGAGGGATAATGGGAAGGAGCCCCCTTATCTCTATTTATATTGTGTTTGGAGGAGGCCACATTAGCTTATGGGATATTCAACGAGAGGTCAACGACATGGCAGCCAGCGTATGAAGATGAAATTCCAACACCCTTCCGTCATCGAATGCTGGTGACACTCATCCATCACGACAGAGGCTCTACACCAGGACTTGGCTCAGAGGCACGAGGAGTTTAGGGTTCAGAGGCTCACAATTTTCGGCTTGACCCACGACTACACACGGCTTGGCTCAAAGGTTCTACTGGCGGGCTTAGGCTCAGAGGCGCACACTTTTGGCTTGTCCATGGCCAGGCTTGTACACACAGGGCAGCAACAGCAGCAGACGGCGAAGAGGATGGCGAGACAGGCTCTGATACCATGTTGAAACAGGCGCAGCCGGCAAACACGCGATGACGCACGAGGCCCAACCGGCCGGGGGCTCCCCCTCCCTTCATCCCTAAACCCACCATAAAGGTGGAGGGATAATGGGAAGGAGCCCCCTTATCTCTATTTATATTGTGTTTGGAGGAGGCCACATTAGCTTATGGGATATTCAACGAGAGGTCAACGACATGGCAGCCAGCGTATGAAGATGAAATTCCAACAATTCCCAAGTTGGCTTCTCGTTGGCGCCTAGCACGCTGTTGACGTTCTTTGGCTTCAACTCTCGCTTGTATTTTCTTAAGCTCAGTTTGTTCTTTAGCTGCCTTCTTTTGATGGATTGCATGTAACTCCTCTTGGCTCAGGGGGTCATAGTATCTTTTGAACTTACTCCCATTAAGGAATCCAATGGTTTCAACTCCGTCGAGAGTCTCCACTCTGATGGTACCTTGCGGGGTAATTTCACATACTCTATACGGTCCCTTACCAGCATATTTGAGTTTTTCTTTTCGTTACGCACTCCATACATCAGGACTTTATCCCCAACCTTGATGTCCTTGTCCTTTAGGTGGCGATCAAACCATTTTTTCCTTCTATCCTTCTCCACAAGGGCATTGTACACAGCCAATTGTCTTTCTTCATTTAGCCGCTCAAGGATATACAGACGCTCTGCTAAGGGATTACCATCCCAACCCTCTTGAGTAGCAACACGAAGACTTGGAATGACAAATTCCCACGGCATGACTGCTTCTTGGCCATATACCATTTTGAATGGTGTACAATTAATAGCCACTTTGTACGCAATACGATAGGCCCATAAAGCTGTCGTAAGCTTTAGATCCCAATCCGTGCGATGAGCTTCAACTGTCTTTGTCAAAACAGAGATTAATGTCTTGTTTGTACTCTCGGCTTGGCCATTCGCTTGCGGATAATAAGGAGTAGATTTATGATGGGATATCATGAAATTTGTTGTGAGCTCCTTAATCACGTCATTTATAAAATGCATCCCATTGTCGCTCACAAGTTCAAAAGGACAACCGAAGCGTGTGATTATATTTTCAAAGAGGAACTTGGCTGTTGTCCTTGCATCTGCCTTACGTGTCGCTTTCGCTTCAGCCCATTTGGTCATATAGTCAGTGGCCACAATAATATAGCGAGATTGTGTGTTTCGGGCCGCTGGGCTAATCAGACCTACAAAGTCTAAACCCCACTTTTCAAATGGTTGGTTTACTTTGATTGGATGTAGGGGCATCTGATCTTTCCTCTGGGGTTTCTTGTATCGTTGGCATTCATCGCAACCCTTCACAAAGAGTGATGCATCTTGGAACATAGTGGGCCACCAATACCCTGATTGTAAGATCTTTTGCGCAGTTAAGTCTCCTGAGAAGTGACCACCGGCTACGCCCATATGTGCCTCTTGCAAAATGTATAGATACTCATCCTCTCGGGCACAACGCCTAAGAACGTCATCCTTTCCTCTTTTATAAAGAGTCCCGGCTATCAGGCAATAGGGTTCGCATTCTTTGATTAGCTTTCAAGCTAGATCTTTACGAAGCTCCTTGGGTGGAAAGCCATTAACCAAAAAGTTAACAATCTTCTCACTCCATTCAGGCATTGTCTCCACCATGAACAAGGAAGTGTTAGGTAAGTCATCATCAACCCCCGTAGGAGCCTCACCATTAGGTATGCGAGACAAATGATCAGCCATAACATGTTTTTTGCCAGGTCTCACAACAATAGTGAAATCAAACTCAAGAAGAATCAATAGCCATCGTGTGATTCTTCCTGTGGAGCATGGTTTGTTTACCAGATACAACAATGCTTGATGATCCACATAGAAAACAAACTTGGTGGCAAGGAGGTAATAACGAAATTTCCTTACTGCATATATCATTGCCAACCCTTCTCGCTCCGTAGTAGTGTAGTTCATCTCAGCATTGTTCAACTAGCAACTGGCAAAGCTAATGGGGTAGTCTAGCTTGTGTTCTCCAGGTTAAGTTAACACACACCCAATAGCAAAGTTTGATGCATCAATATGCACATGGAAGAGTAAATCCCAGTTAGGCATTCTCAAGATTGGAGCACTCGCCAAGGCCTTCTTTAATAGCTCATAGGTACGGTCACATTCTTCGGTCCAAATAAACTCGATGAGAAGCTTATACAATGGTCGAGCTATCTCGGCGAAGAATAGAATAAACCTTCGATAATAACCAACATGGCCCATAAACCGTTGGACTCCCTTGTAGTTGGTGGGTGGGGGTAATTCCAGAATGACCTTGATTTTACTCTCGTCAGTGGAAATCCCATTTTTGGACACTATATGCCCTAAGATAACTCCGTGTTTAACCCAGAATTGGCATTTGAAAGGATTCAATGAGATGCGATATAATCTACACCTTTCAAATATTTTTCGTAAACACATCAAGTGCTCGTCCCAAGAGGAATGAACACAAAGATCATCTAAGAAAGCTTCACAGAAGTCCCTTAGATATTCCTTAAAGGCCATGTTTATCAATCGTTGGAATGTTGCAGGTGCATTGGTCAAGCCAAAAGCCATGACGCGAAAGGCAAACACTCCAAACTCCGTGATAAATGCTGTTTTAGCTTGGTCCTCGACTGCAATTGTGATCTGATTGTAACCCGAGTACCCATCTAAAAAGCTATATGCCTCCTTGCTGCCTGCCACTCTTTCAAGCACATGTTCAGAATACGGCAAGGGGTAATGATCCCTTCTGGTGGCTGCATTAACCTTTTTGAGATCAACGCACACTCTGAGTTTCCCATTCTTCTTTGGTACGATGACTATCGGAGAAACCCATTCTGAGTGCTCAATAGGGTATATGAATCCACATTTTACAAGCTTTTCAATTTCCTCTTGTACAATCTTTGCGTACTTAGGATTCATTGGGTAGGGACGTCGCTGGACTGGTTTAGCAGTGCTAATCATTGGAATCGTGTGTTGCACCACCGAGGGTGGAACACCCTTCATATCATGATATGTCCAAGCAAATATGTCCTTGAATTCTTTAAGAAGCTTCGTAAGTGCAGCTTCTTCCGCCTTGGTGAGGTCTTGAGCAATAAAAACTGGTTTAGACTCCTCACCCGGATCTGCTAAGTCTATCTCCTTAACTACCGCAGGGCCATCGTAGACACCGCTACTCCCATTGGTAGGCATTCGTTGGGCTTTTGTGTAGACTACTTTACGTTCCCCTGTGGTGAATGATTTGAAATGCTCGGGTGCGGGGTGTAAGTCTACTGGTTCTTGTTGTGCCAGGCTTTTTTCTTTCAATTCCGCTTCCTTTTGTTGTTGAGCCCACTCTTGGTTTTGCCGCCTTCTTGCAGTACGACTTAGTTTCGGCTTCTCTTCGATTTCTAATTGGGCGACGTCATGAGGTTGCGGAATACACCACATGACACTTTGGAGGTATTGTCCCCAATTATCCGCTAACTTCCGATGAGCATCAATAGCTCCTACATAACTAAGCCATTCTGCAGAGTGGATCTCTCCTTGTTTATTGCAGTTCGTACATTAGCTCGATAGCGTTGGCGCTTATGTCTCGTTTTCTTCTTACCAAGTTTTTGATTTTTGTTTCTATCAGATTCGGACTCACTTGGTCGATCTTCACTTGTGTCCCCCTCACTTTCGGATGAACTGCAGGAGGTCACTGTCCTAGGCCTTGAGCACCTTGCTTCCACATTTGGGTGAATATTTGATTCATTTTCCCCCTCAGGCTCAGGGTCAGTTTCTTCTTGAGATTCATACTCAGAGTTGCATTGGTCAGAGTGTCGGTGGAGTTTGCCACTTTCTCGCCATTAGGGGTCAAGTGCATAACACCTATCATGTTGATTGGCACTAACGGTGGCATATCTTGCCCCTCAGGTGTTACCCAGCTTGTGCCTCTATTCCCCCATGTGTCTATGGTTGCCGCTAGGTGTACCCAATCCACGTTATCCGACTCAGTCATACCCGGTAGGACATCCATATAAGGAGAATCTTTTCCATCATCAGTCTCTTTTTTGCATGTATAGCAATACCTTAATGGGACGGAGTGAATAGTGGTATCCGATCGATTATCAATGATAACCTTGCTTCCTAAAGGATGTGCACGACCATTCTCAAGATCAACTCGAATGACAGAGTCCTGGAATTGTAGGTAGACATGGTTTTTCGACCAGTCATGCACCATTTGTGCTTCCCTCATGAAAGGACGTCCTAAGATCATTTGATATGACATAGGATGCTTGGAGAAATCCATTACAATGAAGGTATGTCTTACCTTGTACCCCAGAACCTTGATCTTAAGGTCCCTTAACATTCCAATAGGCTTAGCAATAGTTCCGTTTGCCATCTTAACCACTATGTTTGTGACTTCGAGGTGAGGTCTTCCCATAGATTCCCAATAGTTTTTAGTCACAATGCTCACGCCAGCACCACCATCAAGGATTCCCTTTAGAGTTAACCCCTTGGTAGTAATGGGGAGGGTTGCATTAGATTCGTCCCCTTCAAAGTATTATCCCAACTTGTTCACAGGTATTTCAACGACCGAGTCTTCATCTAGGTTGGGTTGTAGATCCCAATGTCCCCCTTCATCTTGAAGCGTGTCGGGTCTATCCATATTTGCAAATTGTGGTAGCCCCGCCTTCAGTTCTCCATTGAGAAATGCCCGAAGAGCTAAGAATAGCTCAGGATCTCCGTATAATTTGGATATGATCGTGGTTCTGATTTCAGAGGACATGAAATCCATTAGCTTAGCACATTCAACGGTACTTTTCGAGACATCGCCCCTTGACTAGGGACTGGTGAAGATGGAATCACTTTCTCTTCGATGGGGTCAGGCATTCCCTCACTAAACATTCTTTCAAGCAAGAAGGGTGTTTGCCCACTTCCTGATGTCCTATCCTCACTTTCTTCCCGAATGATGCTAGGTATAGCTAACGGTTTATGGTTCCTGTGAGGCTGAACTTGCGTAGGAAACACTGTGTCTGGAATTTTGATTTTTCTCGGGTTTGGCTCCAGTTCTCTTTGTGTTTCTTCCACCAAACCCCTTAAGTGTTGCACTTGTTCAATCTCCTCAACTGGGTTTGGGTAAGTTCCAATCTTTTTCTTGAGGGTTTTTGGCCCACGTGGCTTGTCTTGGGGAATCTCAGTCAGTTTGGGTGGTTGAGAGGGCATTAACTGACTTGGTTGTGGGGCCGAGGAAGTCTCCTTCTGTTTCCCCTTATTTTTGTACTCGTTTGATTCTCCTTCGTTGAGCTCCTGAGTGGGTTCCTCCCTTAAGGTAGTGGCTTTGGTCCCCATGGTTTCTATTGAATCAGAATCATCTTCAGGATCATTCATATACACGGGGTCGTCTCCTGTCCCTATGTTAGTCTTTGAACTGGGCTTGGAGCTCGTGGCATTAAGCGATCTCTTTCGCCGTGTTTTCTTTTTCTTTGCCTGAGCGATTGATGCAGTATCCCTCTCTTCAAGAATGTAGTTTTGATTTTGAAGCATTGACCGTGTAACTACATTCGCGGGTACAACGGGTGTGGATCCTCGTGCTTGGTTGGTGACCTCAACCAAATTCAATGGTGTAATCTTGGGTGCATTAGGATTATGTGGACATTGAGCGATCAAATGATCTATGCCACAACGATTACATGTAAGTACCGGCATTCCCGATGTGCTCCCTTGATTTGGTTGCATTTGAGTAGCAATCTTCTGTAGCCTATTAGGGCACTCCGCTACACGATGCGGTCCACCACAATCATAGCATTGAAGAGGTGGTCTCCTCGCCAAGGTATTAAGGTTTTGGCCTCTTGTGGCGAGAGCAGCCGCCTGATATACAGGCTTGACTTGTCCGAAATGATCCTCCATGTAGTACTGAGGAGTCATTTCAAACGTATCAATCCCGTATGGAGCAGTGGGGTCTATCTCCTCTTCATAATCCCCACACGCACTATGTGACTCACAACCCATCTGGTTTATTGGGGTAATCCTTGGATGTGGAGGTTGTGGTCCTAGCACTGGCGGTGGTAACGGCACAGACTGGACTACATTCGGATTCCTTGGAACTATGTGCTGTGACGGTTGCTCGACAGGTTGTGCAGGCATTAGCGCGGGTACTTGAGGTGTGTTTGACCAGGCTAGTGGTGCCTGATTTGCCAACATTCGCTTAAGTACTAGGCAATCTTTAGATTGATGGCCATACTTACCACATGCATTGCAATTCCCATTGAATTTGACTCTGAATGTGGGACATTCACTCGTGCTATGTGGTCCTAAGCACACCGAACACCATTGTTGCTCTCTCCTTGGGTACATATGGCTATTCTGAGGAGCTCGATTACCCCTAAAGTATTCTTGGAGGGCCTTAGTAAGGTCGGTCATTCACAGACATTTCAGATATCTTGGACTCCTTGGCAATAGGTTTTACCGTCATTGGCTCGTGCCCAGATACTTTCGAACTAATGGATTTTGTTTCTGAAGACACCTTTTTACCTGCAATCATCAAGTTGTCTTCTAACTGGATTACATTGGCAGTGACTGCTTCCCACGTTGTAAGACCTCTAATGACTAGGCCATTGTAAATGTCCTCGTGGCGCAATCCTCGGATGAATCTATCGAGGAGTTGGTTGTTATTGAAGCGTTCATCGGGAGTGCAGCGAGAATTTAGATGCTTCAATCGACTTATAAAGTCTCTCACTGACTCCCCTTCCTCGCGTTCAGCTTTTTGGAGTTGAGAAGCTACTCCCCAAAGCACACCCTCACGTATGTATTCTTTCAAGAACAATCTCTTGAGAGTAGGGTAGTGAGTGCGCTCTTCAACCCTTAAGGTTCGATACCAATCTCCGGCCTTCCCACTCAAGGTTAAGCCTAAGGCTTTACACTTATGCAGCTCATTGTGCCCTTCCAAGGAATCACACACGTGTTCAAAGACTTCAATGTGCTTCCTAACATCCTCGTTACCACTGAAGTTTTGAGTGAGCTTAGCCACTTGTACTGCCTTGCTTCTAGGTTCTCTCTCAGGCATACCCCGCATGTTTTCCGCAATAGATCGTCCAATCGTCTGAGCAAACACTGCGAGATCACCTAGGTGAGCAGGCATAGCTAATGGAGGCACTTCTGGGATAGCCTGGCTGATAGGAGTTGGCATTGGTCTGAGTATGTTGGCAAATGACGTAGGATATGATATGTAGCTAGGCCTAGCTCCTCTTGGATAAGGGTTGTGATAAAGTGGTCATGGAGCATACGCCATTGGCATACTAAGAGGCGTAGGAGCTACATGAGCATGAGTAGCGATAGGTACATATGGTTGATAGGCACTGGCGCGCACTGTTGTAGGTACTGTTCCACTAGGTAGCGGTGTCGTACTAACTACAGCGGTAACAGGTGCATTTTTCGCTATGCTCATCATTGGGGTAGGCTTTGTGGATTCCTGAATGGAAAGTTGAGCCAAGGTTGGAAAGCTAAAGTTACTACTCGTGGGCTCAACCTGCATTGAGACTCCAGGCAAAATAACATACGAAGGGTCTATGGGACTCACCGAGGGAGTCTCCAATTGTGATAGGGTTGGTTGTTTGGCCTTGCCCGTATCCAAAAACCTCATAGGGCCAGTGGAAACTAGGTTCACTCCCCTATTTTGCCTCTCAATTTGGATAATCCTATGAATAACCTCACATATCATTTGCTGTTGCTTTTCTAGATTAGTGGCGCTAGATGTAGATCGTAGGACTTCTAACCAACCCACTTGGTATGTGTAACCCGTGTATAGGTCCGTTAGAGTCTCTGTGTGTAGATCATAGTCCCAATTTTCATTGAGAAATATCCCATCCAGACTTGGTGTGCCAAACGGTTCTCTTGAAGTGGACGCAAAGTCACTTCTTATGGGTTGGCTTCTAGGGACCTCTACTTTAGGAAGAGCATCGGAAGTTGGTAGCTCAGTAGGGCCCTCATTAAACGAAGTGGGTAGAATATCCACATGGACACTCTTTGGGAGGGTAGGGTCTACATAAGATGTGAATGGTGAATCTACTACCCCTCCTTCTTCATTTACTTCGCTTGTCGCATGCTCAGAGTGTGTAGCTCTACTAAAGGTCTCTATTAGACGATTAAACATGCTAGATCCAGGTTGTGGGGCCCACACTGGCATGTTTTGGCTTGTCTCCTCAAGGTTCTTGGTAGGGTGCCCTTCCATGGCTTCTGACTCAGAGGACGAGTCACTATCCACTATTCGTGGATCTTGGGTTGCACTCCCTTGGGTTCCAGCCGAAGGCCAAGATGCTAATGTGGAGGGATGGTGTGAGCCTACATAAACTGAAACGCTTTCTAGTGGCTCAGGCTCTAATACCCGACCAGAACGTAGATGCATGTGACGTGGGTACCCTACGTGCGTTGGTAACTACCCTTAAAGCCCACACAAGTGGTTTCTTGGGTATTTCGCACCCTGTTTTTACTTGTTTTTAGATTGTTTTTAACTCGTTTTTGACCCCCTTACTTACAGTCGAACTTGGACTAGGACGTGTGATAGCTCGAAACGAGCGTATCGTTCAAAGGGTCCTAGTGTGCTTTACAGCACCGTGTTCGCCTATCTAGAGCTCCTGTAGTCCTCAAAACAGTCCGTTTCCCTTGGGGGGAAGGGGCAAAAGCCTATTTGCTTGTGGAGGAAAGGGTGAGGGCTTTATCCCACATGCTCACTTTACTCCTTGGGGAGTGGGCTACATATAGGGCACGACTTCCCATAAGCTCTCACTTGAAAGAAAGCTATGGAGGCTCACTCTCCTGTATATATATATCAAAAGACCGGGGCCGGGGCCGGCCGGGGTCGTGGGTCAATTGGGGTTCTTTCTTTTTAAAATTTTTTTCTCCAATTAGAAAATCTTTCCTCTCCACACGTTTGGTTCTTTCTTTAAAAATAAAATTTAATTTTTTATTTTTTATTTTTTTTATTTTTTATTTTTTTTATTTTCTATTTTTTTGGAGATAAGTTTTCTAGGGTTTCTAGCCTTGGCCGCGGCACAGTTCGCGCACACAGCACAGATCTGGGGATTCAGAAACCCCCCTCACATGCAGAAAACCAGATAACCGACCGTGCGCCCACACGCGGAGCGGAAAAATAACAAAAGAAACAGAAATGCAGAAGACAAATTGCAGAAATAGAGATTGCAAACCACAGAAACACCTCAACAGCAAACACACAGTCGCTTTCCTACAGTGTAGATTAAAAGTCACGCAGCAGTCGAGCTGCAAACTGGAGCTTGGTGCAGGGCAACTCCCCGGCAGCGGCGCAAAAAATGTGCGCTTTTGTCGCACAGGTCGTAGCTGGGGACTTGCCGGACACCGTATGCGAGCCACGAATGGCTGCAAGCATACAACCAGGAAGGCAAGCTCAAAACAGAATGCAAAAGGTGTGTCACTCACCGCTTAACTGCCGCCTTGAAGGATTCCCGCGTCGCAGCCGTGAAGGAGGAGCCGCCGTCGCCGCTCTACCGCCTCTCCGTCGCAGCCGTGCCGCTACACAGTGCTCGATCGCTCTCTCACTCTCTCTCTCTCTCTCACACACACACGCAGGAGAAGGAAACCAAAGAGATAAGGCAAGAGCACTCTTGTATTCACAACACATGAGAATGAGGATTTTAGGGTTACATTTGACTCTTATAGGTGACTTGGCCGTTCACACCATGGCCGGCCGACCCTAACCCTTATCCTACTGATATTCAAGGTGCGCCTCTCATCGGCGATCACCCAATCCCTTCATCCTTAACCTATGGTGCCGACAAGTCCGGCCCATGACTCAGAATATTTAAATTAATGACGTAAAACATAGTACGTCTCAATGTCCGCCATGGGTTAACACTTCATAATCAATGATTGCAATAAGAACCCTTCCAAATGTCTTTGTTAGGAATCAACAATGTTACATGCACTTGTAAATGCTAGTCCTCATTGTGGGGACCTTATAATTGGGCAACACAGCAAAGGTAGGCAATGATGAGAGGAGGTGTGCATTGGTTTTTTTCTAACGCTCTTGAGCCTTGTGTTAGGGCTTCAAGAATCAAAACCTCACACATAAACAAGCCAAAGCTAGAGAGCACACAACAAGAGGATGATATATTATGGTAAATGTGTGAAGAATTGATAACCTTGTAATAGTACATACTAGGTATATGTAATTTTTTGGGGGAAAAAACATCCTAACAAGAAAAAAATGTTGGGCACTAGTACTAAGTGTATTCATATCTCACTACTAGAAGTGTATGACAACAAATCCCCTTGTAGCGATGGATGTGAATGGGGGCAGTCATGTTTTGACACCAAATGTATAGGGTAAGTTTTAGCTCTAGGAGGAAACTCAATCCACAAAGTGGAGTAAGCCTAAAAATTTTGATAAATCATCAAGCTTCTCATCAATTAGATGGATTGTGAAAAGGCCGGCAATGTTGTCGTTCATGGGCACATCAACCATACTGATCTCTTGTGCTAACAGTCTCTCATTGCCATAATGATAGTGTACTTCTATGTGCTTTGTATGAGCATGAAAAATTTCTTGCAAATGCCAATGTTATCCACTGATAGGGCATTTCAATCGCTTTGTTCAAGCATGAAAAATTGGGTTTCTCAAAAATGCCAATGTGCTCTAAGTTTAAGTAAATATGGTAGTGGATGTGGACTCTCCAACACCCAAGTCAACCTAAGTCATATGAGCCAAACACACTCAACAATAGCCACTAAATACTATATTGTACTTAGACTTTGCAACTAACTGTAGCTACAATGGGTTGCTTCTTGTTGATAAGCCATGAAAATTCCTATGGTGGACATGTTGTGAAGTGAAAAAAAGAAAGGAAACCCCTTGCCTCTATAGCCTTGGAACCCACAGACAACACCAGGCACCAAAAACCAACAACATAAACATATAGAACACTTGACACCTCCTCTTATAGAGAGATTAACACAATTTTTGAGAGAAATCCTTCTATTCATTCATATGATGAAGAAGAGGGAGGGAGTATAATCCACTCATCATACACTACTTCAATGGTTGCAAAACACATAAAGGGGGGCTAAACCATCCACACAACACTTTTATAATCCAAATTGCAAACACAAGGTGTAATTTTAGACCCCCAACTCAACCTCGAACTCCTCACAAAAGCATACATATAAATTTCAACACCACGGCCTCAAACAGCTCCTACTCCTTGTTGAATTTGGTAAAATTGAGGCCACCAATGCATCTAGAACGGCCAAAAATCCCCAAATATGTCCTTCATTTTCCCTAATCCAATGCATATGAGAGAATTAGAGCCAAAATACTCCTCTAGGAGCTCTCAAGCGACCTCTAGGAGCTCTCAAGCGACCACTTCTTCTCTTCTTGGAATAGTCAAGACACCTCAAGTGATGTGGCACTTGACATTTTTACACTATATAGCCCCCATTCCCACTCGGGTACCCTCATGCATGTTTGTTTCCATATTTTTACCCTTGGAGACTCTAAAAAGTATGTATTCTTCGCCACCACATCATGAGGGAAGTGGTGCACAGAAGCAAGGATCTGCCAAGATGGGAGGAAGAGAGTGCGAGAGAGAGACGACACACAGGAGTGGTGAGAGGGAGAGCCTTACCCTCTTCTCTATTACCTATAATGATAAAAATACAAGTGAGTGACTCACTAGTATAGTCTATACACTTATGGTCAGTAAGTGTTACTGATGGGCTATGGGCGTCGGCCCCCACTGAGGGCATCTACCCAACATTCTCCCACTAAATGGTTGTTGCAGCATCATAGCATAGCGTAG
This sequence comes from Cibotium barometz, assembly GCF_041138505.1. Lineage (NCBI taxonomy): Eukaryota > Viridiplantae > Streptophyta > Polypodiopsida > Cyatheales > Cibotiaceae > Cibotium > Cibotium barometz. The sequence goes on from NC_141046.1 coordinate 8,117,575, forward strand.
TAGCTACACATAGCCATCCAATGGATTGTCAATCCGAGGATTAACCCGGTTAGCATGTGGAGGCTATCCCGAATGGGAGATCGACTTAATATACACCTTCAATGACCAATAAATCTCTCAATCCCACCCACTCAATACTCTTTCTCTCTTGACCATTCCTAGTTACACACACAAACTAAGAGCAAACAGATTTGCATCTAAAACTCAATCATAACTTAATTAACTCAAAACGAATGTAAGCGCATGCATAAACTCAATCTCAAGCACACATTAATCAAAATGTGATTACACAATCAGCCCCCCACAACATAAAAATTCTAACACATTAGATTAACAAAAATGTGAGAGAGTTTAGCATGATTGAGAGTTAATAATGTGAGAGAGTTTAGCATGATTGAGAGTTAATAATGCTCGATTAGCAAGTGAAAAGTGGAGATTAATATATCTCTTAGTATTAGAGAATGGTTTATAGAATGAGAGTAGAGTAATGCATTCAGGAGAGGGTGAAAAAGAGCTTACAAAAACTATGGACAAGATTCTCTAGAGCTCTCTTTCTCAAAATGAGGTAAAAAGGTGCCATCTCTAACCTAGAATGTCTTTTAATAGCCATTCCTTTCACATTTGGCCACCCAACCCTAATACGACTAAAATCCCTAAGTTCCCTATTAATACAAATTGGAACTCACATGAGCCCATAAAAATGTATGTGTGATACAACATAAAGGTCCTGTGAGCTCAATCCATGCAAACACTCCCCCCTTCCTAGTCTGCGCACGTCCTCGAGTGCGGCAATGTCAAGTCTGCAAAACAAGAGATGATAGTGAAGAAAAATGCCACGAAGAGAAAACCCCTACGACATAACAACAATGATTGCAAGCAAGGGTGAACATACAAGTGCAAGGCTGGTTTGAATTTTAATAATGTGCAAAAAGAATGGAGCAATAATCCTAGCTGTAAATGAAACACAACTGAAGACTTTTCTCAACAGCAAATTCTTTGTACTTATAATGTTTAAGGCTATGACCAGAGTCTCATGTTCTTGTGAATGGTGGGTGAGTCACTAAGTTGCATTCTATCTTCTAAGAAAAGAAGATGATGATAGGAATCATGTTTCATGACACCCCTTTAGTTTTGGTCATTTTAGAGTGACAATATAATCTCCCTAAGATTAACTTGAATGATCGCCATAGGTCCACATTAGAACCCGCTAGTTGTATTTGCCCACTTGTCAAAACTTCTAAAATGGGTTTAGACCACTTAGGAGCTGTCTCTACAAGGAAAAGTGTTAAATCTAACATATCATCATCCACACCCCCACAGGAGCTTCCCAAGAGGTGATTCGAGACAAATGATCTGCCCTAAGATGAGTTGTTCCTTTTCGAACTGCAACTTCAAAATCAAACTCAAGAAGGATGACAAACCATCGCACACAATCCTTCCAGTTGCACAAGGCTTGTTCACCAAATATAGCAGTGCTTGATGGTCCACAAAAAATGTAAATTTGTTTGCCAAAGGTAATGGCAAAACTTCCTTACTACATATATCATGGACAACCCTTCTCTTTTTGTTGTCGTATAATTTTCCTCAGCATTGTTCAATTGTCTTTCTGGTGCCCGCCATAAGATGGGTGCAGAAACTAATGCTTGCTTCAAATTTTCAAAGGATTCCTCACAAAGGATTCCTCATACTCATCAGTCCAGTTAAACTCTGTTAAACTCTACAAGAAGAGCATATAATGGTCTAGCCAAGACAGCGTACATGTAGATGAATCGACGATAATAACTACAATGTCCCATGAATATTTGTAACCCTTTAGGGTTGATAGGTCAAGGTAATGAGACAATGACATCAATTTTATCCATATCCATTGAAATACCATTGTGAGCAATAATATGGCCCAAAATCTTCCCTTGCCTTACCATGAATTTGCACTTGTTCAGATTCAAGCATATACGATAAACTTGACACTTTTGAAACACAAGTCTAAGGTGTTCTATATGATCATTACACTCTTGTGAGAGAATGCATAAATCATTCATGAAGATCTCAAGAAATAGCCTAAGGTACTCCTTGAATACATGACTCATTATCCGTTGAAAGGTTGCAGGTGCATTTGTTAGACCAAATGGCATAACAAGATAGGCAAAGATGCCATCTTCAGTAGCAAAGGCTATCTTGTGTTGATCCTTAGGATCAATTGACACTTGATTGTAACCGGAGAATCCATCCAAGAAACTATATGCCTTTTTCCCTACAACACATTCCAAAACATGATCCGTGATTGGAAGAGGGTAATGATCACGTATAGTAGCTGCATTTACCTTCTAAAGGTTTACACACTCGAAGTTTTCCATTTTTCTTGGGCACCACTACAATAGGGGAGATCCATTCAGTGTGTTCAATCTCATAGAGATAAATTCTGCCTCTAAGAGCTTGTCTATTTCCTCCTTTATCTTTCTTGCAAAATTCTCATTGTAAGTATAAGGGCATTGCTTGGAAGGCTTTGCATCCTCTCGCAATGGAATTGTATGCTGACATATGCTTGGATCAACTCCTTTGAGGTCTTTATAACTCCAAGCAATAACATCGCAATACTCCTTTATTGTTTGAATTAATAACTTCTCCTCATCCAAGGACAAGTCTGTGGCAATCCACACATAGTGAGGCTCTTCTCCTGGCTCAGCGATATCAAATTTTTTTGTATCTTCTAGACCATCATATGAAACCCCTGGCGTGCTTGGCATTTGTTGCATGGGCTGTTGAAGAACAATCTTCTGATCTTGAAGAGTGTACCATGTGAAGTTGGGGGGGACATTAAGACCATGTTCTTGTCCACTTGAGTCATCACTAATTGAAGACCATGCAGCTTTGAGCTCTCTTTTGCAATCTTGCATCAGAGTTTTTTGTTCAACCTTTGTTATTGTACTCTCCGCATTCTCTTTGGAATTTGTTTGAGACTTGAGTTTTTGTTTTGGTCTCTTCATTTTTTTGTGGTTACTACTGTCGACCGTGTTTAGCTTTTCTCCTGCTTTTCTCCTATTTGGAATCCATCCAATCGTTTTACTTGGTCTTTGATACTATCTTGTGCTTGGAAATGTGCTTGGAAATAGTATAGATATTCATTCTTTCCTGAGAAGTGAGGTGGTGGTCGAGAGTGTTCATTCTCAAACTCCTTGTTTTCTTTTTGTATTCTCTCTCATCATTCCCTCTCATCTTGTTTGCAGATTCTCCTTTGGCTCTTACAACATTTACGTTTAGGGCGATTTCGAGGGATCTCTATTTGAATCTCCCTTCCTCTCAAGAGTAGGTGTGCCTTTTCTAACTCTTCCTCGGGGACTGTCACATCATCATCAAAACTAGAGTCCCATCCGTCTTCATTATCAGCATCATTAGAAGATTCGAGTGTCAAATCCTCCACTGAGACTTCCTCTACATGCAGTGCTGTGGATGCATCCCCATAATGCAAATCATCTAGAAGGTCACGTGGTTGTACCATTTGTATAGGAATAATTTTATATCCATCTGAGTCACAAAATTGAATTGGCTTAGGTAAAGCACATGTTGATAATGTTGCAAGGACATGATTCCACTCTAGGGGATCAACTAAGTGCTCAGGAAAGGGTTGTGGAATGTATGCCTCATCAAATACGCTTCTATTATCCTTAAGTCTCTTAGTGTTGAAATCCTTACATGATGAGGCTCCACACATCCATAGATCTTCTCGCCCATCTGACAATGTAACTCTTGAGCCATCAGATGAAGCAGAATCAAACTCATCTATTGGAGACTGCGTTACATCACAATATGAGTGATTCTGAGTGATTCTTTAGATCGACCCTTGTGATGACAAAATTATGGTCGGAGGTACAAATAATTGTATCCCCAATCTTGAATCATCTGAAATTGTCACATGAATGGTCTACCCAATATCACTTCATAGTTTGGATGCTTCCCAATATCCACTACTGCAAATGTCTGCTCATATTCAATCCCACATGTAGTAACCAATATGTTCTCTAGTAGCCCAATGGGATGCTCTAAGCTTCCATCTGCTAAATTGCAAGCGCATCCTTGTACTCTTAATAGCTGGTTTGCCCCACTTCTCCCAAATGAACCTTTTCACAATGCCCACTCCTGCACCACTATCAAGTATTGCAGTTGAAGCAAGTTTTTACACTTCTAATGGGAGGGTAGTATTTCCCTGATCGTCCTCACAAATTTTTCCTACTTTGTTATTGATAGGAACTAGCATAATGTGCTTAGACTCGGGATGTATAGTGCATTGATGGTGATCCCTCTCCGACAAACATGTAGCAATATCATTCAACAACTCTAGTCGAAGCTTTATCAAATCAAGCAAAGGTAAGGTACAAGCCACTAGTGCTGACAAGATAGCTTACACGATACCCGTATCCATCTCCTTTTCCAACCTTCTATGCATGGAGGGTATCCTCAAGGTTTGAGAACAGTTCTCATATTCTCCCAAATAATATGGTAAGGTTTTCATTATATGCTTACTTCGAGGAGAAACAATTGTTTGAACTTCTTCCTGAATGCTTGGGTGTCTAAGGTTGTTTTCCATGCCCTTGGTAAAATCCACTTTAGAGAATGGAGGTGAAGTAATAGAAGACATATTCTCGTTAACTTTCTCATGAACTGCTACCCACATCTCATTTGCCATGTCCTCGTTATTAGCATCCATTAGGAAAATTCTGGACTCAAAAGAGGGCTGTTTCAACAATAATATAATAATAGACACATAGATTGAGTGACATGTAATCTACGAACGAGATTCACCGGTGGTGGGACCTCTGTACAAACCCACCCAAAACGTGGAGAAACTCTTATCTTCATGAAATATTAAAAAAAACCATCACCTTGTCTTAAAATATTTAAAACCGTTTTTTTGTCAGAAACTAACACAATAAAAGAATGTTTTCCACATTCCTGTGTTAGACGTGGAGCACTAAAAAATTCTTTCCACCACCCCTAGAACTAATGAAGCTTGAATGCTTGGAATAGATAGATACACATTCTCCCGGTTATTCCCTCAACTTGGTTCCACTTTTGAATCTTGAAACATCTTTGGCGCCCAAAAAGAACACACCGTCCCTCATTTCATCCTCCCTCCTTGATCCACAAAAGCGGTTAGCCCAGTCATCCACTTTCTGCTACTTCTTCTTTCTCATACGTCTGTTATTCTATCATGGCACCCGAAAGTGGACTGAAACGAGCAAGGAGCAGTATCTCATCTGTTGTGTTGTATAACATAAAAGACGAGAACGAAGAATGGATTCCCCAAGTATACAGGAAGTACTCTTGGGTCACTATGCAGCCAGGAAAACAAGGCCACTACCGAGTGAAGGGAAAGGCATCTGAAGACTTGGCCAAACATTGGAAAGGAAGGATCCTTGACTTTAAGATGGCACCAGGAGGGAAAACTGTCAAAGAAGTGTTGATCCAGCATGTATTCATGCAAAAAGAGATCAACGTGGGACCATTGGAAGGACTTCCAAGACACAGACCACATTGTAAGTACTTGTGTTTTGTATTTCAACGTAGCAAATAAGGTGATTGATATACATTTTTCTGCCTTACACAGATTTGTACCCATCCAACCTTCAGGAGTGGGAGCCTGCACAATGCTTGACGGGGTTCTTGAATGTCGTACATGGTGAGGTGGGGGAACTTCAATATGAAGGTCGTGCACCAAGTGATCTCGCAAGAAGTAGAACATATTTCTATGACTCATTTTATACCTTGCCCACTCAATCGAGTCGACATGGAAAGTTGGAACGTATTCCGTTGCCCGCACTTGATAGTCCGGAGTGGCCATTGCTTGACACAGAAGTGATAGAGTCATACAGGACGAAAATGTTTAATGATATTAAATGTGCTATGAAGCCTAGCATTGGTGCAAGAAATGTGCACTTAAGTTTGTTTGTTCCAATTGCATGCTTTGTTCATTTATTTTCTGATTGTAAACAATTGAGAAAAACTAGAACAACTTTTGTGTGCAAAGATGTAGATGAAGTCTGGCTTGATCATTTGTTTGACAAAGGTTGGAGAGTGAAATCATCAAAGGGAGATGATTTGATCGAATGTCGATTGAACACCTCCGACATTGCATTTCGGTGAGTGTTAAAACATTAAAATGTATTTTTGTGAAACAGTTACAACGCTTATTTGATTATACTCGGAAAATTATCCTAATGATATTTTGGAATCAGATACTATATTGCCAGGCAACATCTGTGCATGTCATTTACTTATAGAAGGTGGCGATGGATCAACAACAACTGGGAAAGCATGGACCAAGATACAAGAGATGGCAGCCACTCTTGCTTGATAGATATAGTTATGATTCGACAGGGTCACCCATCTTTGACATTGGAAGTGGAAGAGAATTGGACTCTCGAATATGTTAGGAAGGAATTAGAAGTAGCTATTCAGAATCCTCCAGATCAATTTTGCTTCAAGCTCGATGGTCGGAAGCTAAGTAAAAGAAGAGAGCATCAGATCATTTGTAAAGATGTTGCAGCCCCACATGAATTGGAGGCACTAGAAGATATATGATGTGACCATGTATACGGTGACAATGTATTTTCCATATGCAATAAACTTATCTATTCAGAACATTGCTTTTGTAATGCTTTATTGTTTAAAACAATGTAATGAAGGCAAGAATTCCCCAATTGAATTTTTATGTACACAAAAAAAGGCTTAAAGTAAGAAAGCAAGCAGTGAAGGAACACAGTAGCAAATTTGATCCTCTGATTTTCAAATGATAAGTGTATTTACATTTGATGTTCTCCCTCCAATACATGTATAGCTTAAACGTACATTTGTTGGAAGAAGGAAAAAACTATTTATGGCTGGAACCCATAGGTATCGGCTTCAGGATGGAGCCAGGGCTCTTCTCCCAAGTATGGAGCCCATGTAAGAGGCTCAGGGGGGCCTATCCCCCCTCGTGGATTGGGCGGGATGAAGTCCACTGGCCCGTCTGGAGGCATAACTTCAGCGACCTCGATCAATTTCGCAATCGTTTCCTCCCTAAACGTTTGGACGTCTAGGTCCACGTAGCGAGACATTGATGGAAACTGCCATCACAATTCATCAAGACATAAATAAGATCAACATGACAATATATAAGAAGATAAACAGGCGCACAAATGCGTATGGGAGCTGAAAATGCTTACATCCTCTGAAGGGAGCTGAAAAATGCTTCGTAGCAGCAACATTGCATTAAGTGCAACCCTCCACCCACAGCTGTAGCCATCTTCTTGTTTGGGGACACTAACCCTACGGATGGTCGATCGATCCAGGCTGTCGATGTCCATGCTGAGGCTCTCGTAAGCTGCCATTAGTTTCCTGACTCCACTGTAAACAGAGATCAATCATTATCCTGATCAATCCGGACTTCTAACTCAAACAATAATATGTATCTTAATGATTTTTACTTACAGCAAAACATTTCCATGGGCACCAGATGTCGAATTTGCAAGGTAAATGACATTTTCTTGCACGTCGACTAGTAGAAGACTCCAATGGGAACTGCACAATAGAATTCTATTAGTTTCAATCCAAAGGAAGCACTATATAACTCGTGTACGGTGATTCCTATAAACATCATGCGAGAGAGAGAGAGAGAGAGAGAGAGAGAGAGAGAGAGAGAGAGAGAGAGAGAGAGAGAGAGAGAGAGAGACAAACTCACTTTTCATGATATGCCAAAAAAAATACTCGGGCATCGTCCAGCTGGACCTCCCGAAACCAGTTCAGCACATCGAGGTACGGAACTGACTCTTCTAGCAACAGTGTTGAGACCAGTGAATCAATCTGGAACACTCGTTGCTGTACATCCTCGGGCAATAGCGAAATAACAAAACTTCACAAGGAAACATATCAAGAGTGAGGCATCAACTTTAAGAGCCAAGAATGAAAAATTGTGGGAGGACAGAGAAAAGAGTATACCTTAAAACACATCTGAGCACTTTGTCGTTGACTTCAGTTTTGGGATCAAACAAAATGTTGATTTCTTCAGCATGAATCGGGAAATAACATCTATGCCCTCTAATATTAAAGGGTACATAGAACTCCGGCAACAAAAATTGCAGCGCCTCCCGATTCATGGCGTGGAGTGCTCGAACATTTTCCCTTTTTGCTTGCAATGCAAGCATTGCAGCTTGATGTTCCCTTTGAGCGCTTGTCATTAAATTTGCCCGAGTCTGATGCTCATGATCTGGACCTCCCTCGGTCACCTCTTCAATTCTCACTTTTTGTACAGGCCGGACATCCAAAATTTGTAACATTCGTTCATCAGTAAACGTAACTGGTCTAAGTGACTTATCGTATCTGAAACGAAGGGCTATAAGGCTGAAAAAATCTTTGTCCATTACTGTCACCCTGTGTGCGTGGGCAGCAAGAACGTAACTATCCAAAAAAAATTCGATCATCCAATCTTCTGTGGCCTCTTGCAAGCAAAACAAGGCCGATGCCTTCCACCTAAACAAAATTCCATTCTGCTCACAAATTCTCCTGGCAAGCCTCTGGAAAGGCAATCTGGGAATAGCAGCTGTCGGGTGCTTCATAAACTTTTTGATTTCTCGCAGGGCTGCCAAATGCTCTGCGAAACGCCTGAGTCTAGGCTGCGTTTTGGACAATCGGGAAGGACTACTTGATTTTCTTGATCTTGAGGCTTTCAGAACGCCCATCTTCTTCCCAGTAGATGAGGGAGCTGCATTATCAATGGGTCTAGCTGTATGCCTTACACGAGCCATCTGAAAACGCAAGAAAAAGCAGAAAACTTTGCTATTCAGTAGTACACGATTAACAATTCACCATAAAGCGAGAGAGGGGGGCCAAGAAAGCAATATGCACTTCCTCGCGTTATGGTGAATCCATTCACCATAACGAGAGATGAAGGTCCACAGAAGCACAATAATTTTTCTCGCATTATGGCGAATTCATTGACAACAATAAGAGGCGGATTATCGTGCATTATTTGAACTTCGATCTTGCCATAAAGTGATTTGATTCACTATAACGCGAGACTAAGAGCCAGTCAAATCAAAATAATCCTCCTCGCGTTATAGTGAATCGATCTACTACAACGGGAGGAGGGTTCTCCCGAATCTCTTACCTTTCCGTCTAGCAGTTTGGTGAGTCGATTCACCATAACACATAGAATAGTATTGAGATTCTAATGACTCGTCGTCTGCTTTACGCTGAATCGAATCACCATGACGGAGGGCAAACAGTCGAAGAGAAAACAACGGCAGGGGCAAACAGTCGAAGGAAAAACGAAACAATCAAGTATTATACAAGAAACACAAAACAATCAAGTAATACACTTTCATCACATTCTATGAGTGGGAATGGATGGAGACTGTCGTGTAGGAGGTGATTTAATTGACACCAATAAGAGGTGGATTATCGTGAATCCTTTGCCCTTTGGTCATGCGTTATGGTGAATTCACCATAACGCGAGTCTAAGGGCCAGTCAAAGCAAAACAATCCTCCTCGCGTTATAGTGAATCGATTTTCGCGAATCTCTTACGTTTGCCTTCTCCCTTGGTGATTCGATCCACCATAAGACATGGAGCTTATTGAGATTCTAATGGCCCGTCGTGTGCTTTAAGGTGAATCGAGTCACCACGGCAGAAGGCAAACAGTCGAAGAATAAACAATGGCACAGGGCAAACAGTCGAAGAAAAAACAAAACAAACAAGCAATATACAAGAAACTTACAAAACAATCAAGTATTATACAAAAACTTACATTTCTTGCTTGTGAATGGATGGAGACTGTCGTGCAGGTGTTGGAAAGTCGGCTCAGTACTGTGGCGGTAGTCGGAAGTCAGCTGGAGGCAAGCAGGAGGACGGACAAGGCAAAATCGATAAGAGGACGAAAAGGTGGCGTGATTAACGGCTTTGATTAGTCTTTAGAGCGAACACACGTGCTGGCGGGCTGCCAGGGCGACTAGGCGGCGCTAACGTGTCGTATAGCATTAAAAAGGGCTTTGATTAAACTTTATACCTTGTACACGTGCTAGGTACACGGCGGGATGCCACGTGGCATTCATGGAATGGCGGGTGAAAACGCGGCGCTGACGTGTCGCGTAGCATTAAAAGCGGATTTTGTAGGATACTCATCTCATTTATTGCCTCTTTTGCTAGGTACACGGCGGGATGCCACGTGGCAGTCATGGAATGGCGGTTGAAAACGTGGCGCTGACGTGTTGCGTAGCATTAAAGACGGATTTTCTAGGATACTCATCTCATTTATTGCCTCTCATTTATCCCACCAACGGCCTTCATCTCCATCAACGACTGACTATCTCCTCCAACCCTCCTTCATCAATCATCCTCCTGTATCCAACGTCAAAGACAAACCTCCAACCTCCTTCATCTCCATCTCCTGCGACGATTGTGTACAATTCGTTTTCCTGGTATTTTTATCTCCTTTGTGCTTTTTTCTTCTTTTGTTATTTCGTTGTTTTGGTTTCAGTCGTGGAGAACTTCTTGCTTTGTCTTTTCATCGCGTTAAGGTGAATTGAAAACCTATGACTCCTCGCGTTATGGTGAATTGACTGCGAAGTAGAGTATTTTAATTCTTTCGACACCTCCTCTCTCAGTATGGGTACTGGAGAACTATCTTTATTTTTAATTCAACATAACGTTAGAGGCGTTGCCAAAGGATGATAAAGTCGTCATATTGCGGTGAATCAATTCACCACAAAGCGAGCGAAGGTCCCATAGGAAGCACAATACTCCTCCTCGCATTATGGTGAATCGATTCACCATAACGCGAGAAGAGGTCCTTGACTTAGCTGCAATTTTATTTGCGTTAGGGAAAATAGATTCACTACAACGCGAGAGGAATACCTGGATTCCTCTGGCATCTCCTCTCGCGTTATGTTGAATCCATTTACATTTTCTTCTTTTGTTATTTCGTTGTTTTGGTTTCAGTCGAGGAGAACTACTTGCTTTGTCTTTTCATCGCGTTAAGGTGAATTGAAAACCTATGACTCCTCGCCTTACGGTGAATTGACTGCGAAGAAGAGTATTTTAATTCGTTTGACACCTCCTCTCTCAGTATGGGTACTGGAGAACTATCTTTATTTTTAATTCACCATAACGTTAGAGGCGTTTCCAAAGGATGATAAAGTCGTCATATTGCGGTGAATCAATTCACCACAACGCGAGCGAAGGTCCCATAGGAAGCACAATACTCCTCCTCGCATTATGGTGAATCGATTATGAGGTCCTTGACTTAGCTGTGATTTTATTTGCGTTAGGGAAAATAGATTCACTACAATGCGAGGAGGAATACCTGCATTCCTCTGGCATCTCCTCTCGCGTTATGTTGAATCCATTTACACCACAGAGATTTGTTGTTTAAGATCGACTGTCTCTTGATTCATTGCCTGCACTAATATTTTCCATGTCTTTTCTACAGACTTGAATTCAGCCATGTCGCAAGTTCAAGTCGAATTTGATGTGGACGAAGAGATCAAAGAAACTCCTGCAACTCTATTATATGACTTCCTGTACAAATGTCGACATCATGATTTGCACCCTGCAATTTCGTTGATGTTCAATAGCGATTTTTCTCTGGAGGAAACATTGTCTAGCCATCATGGATACTTCGAAGAGGCAAAGCAAGAGTTTGACGAGCTCACAAATGAAGAACCAATGATGATTGATGGGAAAAGTCACATTCATTTTAATCTCAAGGTTTCGCCGGATAAGAAGCAGAGGTTAAACAGGGATTGGCACAAGGTGCCATGTGACAAGAAGAGAGCCTTGCTTTGCCCTTTTCACAAAAGAAAGTGCCGCTTGATGGAATACTCCTACGCCTTCTTATGCTTCTTGCACATGAACGTGCAATTAACAGATGAAGAAGGTACAGAGCCGCTTGCAAAAATTGAAAGTGAAGACACGATTTCTCGTCAGGCAAGTCCCACCGCTGAGGATGCTGCTGAAGAGGAGGACACTCCTCATGTCATTGAGGAGTTCAATGTTGAAGAAGAGAGGAAGCTTAGTTCGGTGGTTGATATTGAGGCAGTTAGAGAACAAAACAGTGATGTAGGTCAGCTTGTGATTGAATCAGATGACTCCTCCCCCATTCCAACGCCATTACTCCCCTCCTACCAAGTAGGAGATTCAGAATATATATTGCTGACAGACATACAACGTGTATTTAACTTAAGGGAAGATCAGTGCATAGCTTTCATAGCCCAGAATCTGGAGGTCGATGACAATTTTGTAGATGATGATGGTATAGACAAGTACCTACTAGTGGATAGCCATATAAAAGACACTGAGTTCCTTTCTGCTGCAGCAACACTAAATATGATCTATGCTGATGCCCTTAGATATGAAGGAAAAGATGCCACAGAGGAAGAGCTACAAGAAGCAAGGGACAGATTGAATATCACCAACATGGGAGGGTGTAGGGATGTGCCAAACAAGTCAGCGGAAAACGTTCCTAGTTCGAGCACTAATTTATGGCAAGACGCCTTGCTTGAAGCAGATGAGAACCAAGAGGTTAGTTTTTTTTGTTCTGGATTTGGCTTTATCAACTTTGTCCTGAAATGTTTGGTGATGTTGTTTCTGGCTAATGCTCCTTTATTTTTTCAGTTGGAAATATATGAAGACACATTCCTCAAACGTGCTTCAGGCAAGCGTATGGCGGGATTGGGCCACGATTCGACACTAGGAACATATATACACCGCCTAAAATTCCCTCAAATTGTGATATTCCACGCTAGCTACTCGAAGGACAACGCCAGTTTTCCTCTGATGGCGATAAAGACTTTATCCAGGTATTTAGGTGGCTACCACGTAAGGCTGAATGCAAACAAGGCAATACTTCTGGAGCGGCAAGCAGCTGTTCGAATTTTTGGAGAGGGACCTGGAGTATATTCGTTAAGATGTAAATATTATTTAACATATGCTGCTTACGGGTTGGCATGTGGAATCACAGATCCCAATCTGTTGAGTGATTGCGGGAAGAAGCATCTTCTTAGAACAGCAAGACCAATGGTCCCTCTTGTGCCATTAATAGAGGATGAAGAAGATGATGCAGAAACGTCAACAAAAAAGGCTCGGCTGGGGGAAGTCTCTGATCAAGATTAACAAATTTAGATTGTTCCAGTTTCTCAGAAGTTTCGTCATATTTCTCAATACTCTTCTTGTTTACCATTGCAAACTATGAAATGTATATATATTGGAAACATTTATATGGGACATAGATGAAAGCTCTTGTTCTTTTAAAATCTTTCTCAGTTACATCACTGTTTTACAATATATATTTCAATGATCAATTTTCTTCCACACTCTGCCCTGTCTTTGTCGTTGTCTTAGCCATTCAGCATGATTCTGCTTTCCCTGTGAGGAGACATATATTGAACGTCTCCGTTCAGCCTGAACCTTTCTTATTGCACATGACACAGCTGATTCAGCATGTTTGATCTTCACACGAGCCCTCACTTGAATCCGCCTATACCACCACTGACATAGTTGCTTCATGGGATTACTTTTCTTTATTCCTCCTCCATGTTGAGTGGCCCTTTGATAGGCACAACGTGCTTGCCAATGAGATCTTTCCATGCCTTGGGTAGACCAAATCCCAAGGCTTCCAAACTCTTCCGCAAAGAAGGTTCCATGTGCATGCAAAATGTGCTACAAATGCTCAACAACAACAAGACATTTAGTATCGTACAATATTTTTTGAACAACAAAAAATACTCAAAGCTGTAGGTTTTCAAGTAATAACCATGTATTGTGTCAAGTTTGTCGCACCCCATGCCTTTTCATAGCTAGTGTAGAACTCTGTCACAACTGCCTCAAATTTCTCAACATCCCCATCTTCAAACCTTGCTTTTTGCAACAAAGGTGCTAGGCGATCAAGCGCCAACCACGCTTTGGCCTTTGCCACCCTTGCTTGTCCTGAAGAGCCTCGGTCAGGTACAGCTGCATGAAGCTTCCTCCACACCTCAAAATCTGTACCCAGATGACCTCTCTGGGTATGATTAGATAAGAACTTTCTGGCTTTTGCACCTCCAAAACATGGTTTGCTAGGAACATTTCCGGTCTTCCCTGATCTTCTCAAGTCCTTCTCAATCTTCACTTGACCACAATGTAAACCTGCATCTGAAAGCACTTGCTCTATTTTTTTAATAGTTCTTTCACTCTCTACTGCTGGTTTCATATTCCATGAAAATTCGATGTACATGTAGACTAGTTTCTCAATTATTCTAACCAGCGCATGCAAAACACAAATATGAACTCTGATCAAAGGGATAGGAAGAATTGGATCCCAAGTAGGATCCACTCCTGGAGCATCACGATTTGGGGGTTCACGCCTATTACTGATTGCATTTGGGCATTTCCATTCTCTCTCTTTTCCTCCTTTGGAGACACCTCGTTCGGTCATACAATACAGGCAAGGATACTTGGCCATTGCTCCTTGGGAAATACCAAACATGCATTTCAAGGTTTTAAGATCTGCAGCCAGGTGCCATTCAACCTCATATTCACCATATCCTTCTACATAAAGCTTTTCGCCATTCGACTGCTGCTGGATAGTGGAAGGAAGCTCAGTCTGGTTGAAGTACCACTTCAGAATTTCATGGGTCTCTGTTGGAACCTGTTAACAACAACTATTAGATTGTCTACAACATCATAACAAGAGGATAGCAACATAATATTCTTTATTTAAAAATGGATAGCACGTCACCTCAAATGCAGCCAGCCACCAAATCTCATTTTCGGATTGTACACTAAAGTGCTTCTCATCAGCATTACTGATACTTGCATCCAAAGCTCTGTTCATTAAAGTAATGCTAACCCTTTCCAGCTTCTGTCCTTTGATCACCTCACTCTCATCAAGTTTCAAAACAAATTTCAGCCTTCCATTGCACTCATGTACACTGATGTCATAAAATTTCACCATAGCCATTTGTAATTTACGAACATCCATGATGAAATTGTTGAACTCAGTAAGCTCTATAATTTTCTGTTCCCCGCTCTTTTTAGTCACTGTCAATGTGCTAGACACGTGACAAGGCTCTCCAACAAGTTCGACCATTCCCAAGTTGAGAATATTTCGAGCTTTGTTTACGTGAAATGGTTTTGGAATGGGAATTACTGTCTTTTTTCCAAGCTTGCAATTGAAACCCTCTTTTACTTTATTAAACAACATCCTGTAAGACTTTGTGCTTATACCAGCCATGTCACATATACCTTGTGCATCTGCAGGCGTGAATGCTTCACTCACCTCTTGCAAGGATTGCTTTGCTATGTCTGATCGAAGTCTTGCAAACTTAGGATGCTGTATTGCTGACTCCATGATGTCTCTTGTCAGAACTTTGCCAAATATATCAGAACCTTGCTCTTTTGGACCCACAACATCTGTTACCATCCTGAAGCAACAACGATAGCTATTTCAGTCCACCATTCATCTAACTATACCACCCCCACACCCAATCCCTCATCTCCAAGAAAGGAACTAAAGATGAAAATGAAAGTGAGTGCTCAAAGAAATTTAAGCTCAAAGAAATTATAGATCCCAATACCTGCAAGCTTTTACACGACGCTTCCATTGGCCACCTCCAACATTGAGTTCTTCCAATGGTTTGATCTTTCTCTTGCGTAATCGAGCACCTAATGGCGTGTCTTTCAAATATTGCAATTTTCTGTTGAACTTTTCAAGTTGTTTTCGAAGGTGTGCATTCTCACTCTCCAATGTGAAATTGTTGATTTCTCGAACTGCCAAAATTTCATTCTTCTCCTTTATAGTGTCCTGCATCTTACAAATAGTCTGCTGCAAATGATCAAACTCTTTTTGTAACCCAGCACAAACTTTTGCCTTGTCCTCGTTTGAAGCTTGCAAAGCTGTTGTGATCGATGCCAAGTAAAAATTCGCACCTTCAAGCATTTTTATCCTGGCATCTCTATCACTCAAATGTCTTTCAAAGATACTTTGACATTGGCCAAACAGTCTTTTGCAATACCCAAGCAATCCATTTTCACCCTCACACACAAACTTGAAGAAACTTGTCAACCCAAAGAATGATGGAGATTGAGAGGAGGTTGGATCTGGTGGGTAAATACTACCATCCAACCAAAGGTCCATGTTTTTCTTTCCTTCATTTCGAAGCTCAGTAATGCGGGCTTCGCATGCTGGCCTAGACCAATTTCTTTTACAGCAGGGAGCATAATCGGGTTCTACTTGGAAGTGGATGTCCACCTTTTTCCTCTTTTGCTGCACAGGTTCCATTGCATTGTTCTGTGCTTTAACAACACCAAAAAGCATAATGAACTCACACTTTAACCAAAAAAAACCTTAGATATTACACTTATCTCCCGTGAAGAAGATTGCTTCATTAAAACCAAAAGACAACATCACTAAATAATACCTCCTTGTCCATCAAACAAACTTGTTGGTATCCTGGATGAACCCAAATGTACAGAGTACTTGTAAGCACAACCCTCACTTGAAAAAGGTAAGAAATGGAATTGTTATTCATGCACATGCAGGTATGGCGCATGAAAAACAAATACTTTTCCATCCTTTTTCAAAACTTGCCGCCTTGAGAAGAAGAGAAAATCAAAAACCTCCCGCTCAAAAAAACTCGGATTTGGAGTGGTAGTGGTTGTGCAATCGGGAAGACAATGAGGGAGACAATGCAAGATGATGGGTTGCAGGGACTAAGTTCGGTTAGCAGAGTTGGCTTCGTTACATTCAAAAGTGTAATGAAGAAAGAGAGTGGTGTCTTTTTTCAATAAAATAAGGCACCATAGTGGGAATAAAAAACTATACTCAAGATGCATTGTTTTGAATTAAAAAACACCCTACATGTCAGTTAATGGAATAAAGAACTCAAAAACGACGCACGTGCCCTCCAATATTATATGTGGATTTATTGGCTTGCTTTGTCCACATCACCATCCCAAGGGATCTCTTACAAGGCCCCTTTTTGAGTCCAAATTTTCCCTAATGAATAACTTCGTCATTGCACGAGAAGACAAGACTAGGTGGTGGTAGAATGCCTTCTTTTAATGGGGTGTCAATAGGTGCTGATTGCTCCCTATGAGCTTGTGAGATCAGCTCATTCATTTCCCAATTTCATGACACTTTTGGTATGGTTTTTAATGTTGTCTTAAGAGAAGTGGGGCCCTGAGGGATAGGTGGAGGTGGAGCTTCCCTAATGAGTTGTTGATGTATAGCTAGATTGATCTTCTCCTCACACGAGGGTTTGGGTATTCTTGAAGCTTCTTGGGTAGCTCAAATAGAGCTACAATGCAACTTCTATGAGCATCAATGGTGGCATCTAGAGTCTCGTTCACCTTATCTATAAAAACAAAACCCCCAGAACTATCCTTAGTTGTAACAACCTCGTCTTTTTTAGCACTAGGCCCATGTTGGGGTTGATGCTCCTCATGCCCTTCTTGGGATGTAAAAGCTTGATCCTTCATGTTTTGTTTAGAGAGAACTAGTGGATGCACTCTTAGTTTGCTTCTTGCGGTTCTTTTTCCTCCTAGTGGTCCTTTTTCTATCAAAATGTAGGGTCTTGTCCACTAGTTTTGCCATTGCATCCCTAGTTCGAGGTGTCTCATCAGTGCATTTTGGCATTTCGTGTCTGTGATCTAGTCATGAATCTAAGTGGCACGACATCCTCACTCTCTGATGAAGATGGCGATAAAATAGCCTCTACAAAGTTAAGTGAGACCTTTGGCTGAGAGGTGCCTTCCTCATGTGGTTTCGGCAAACAATCCTTAGGAAAGTGTTCTACGTAAGACCCTAGACAATATCTTTCAATTGGTGGAAACTATGGTACTGTTGTATTGGATCGAGCTGCTTGCCTTTGGTGATGTGGACAATCACAAGCCCAATGGGCTTCTCTGCATTAGTTTGGCTTCTACTTTCCTTTGCTACCATTGACCTGAGGGGCTTGGAGTCCTAGGTTGGTAGCCACCTGGCAACATCAAAGAATTTTGTTCCAGTGCTTGGCTTGGATATGCGGGACTTTCAAAGAGATTTTCCTTGGATGAATATGATGCATATTCCTCCTCCACATAGTAAGGGCTTGAGTTTACCAAGTCTCTACACATATTTGGATTGTCGTAGTCAACAAACCTCACAAGAGCAGTCCCAGGAGCAAGAGGTTGTGCTCCAAGTAGAGGTCGTGCTTGCTCTTGTGTGTGCCAGCGGTAGCTAACGTTTAAAATTAGCATACTATTGATGCATTTGTGGAGCCCTTGCGCCCCTTGGCTACTCACGCTCTTGTCTCATTCTTGCAAAGCGAGTACATTCCTATGTGGTATGGGTATAATTCCAAGCACAGGCCTGGCACCACTTCTTTATGGGTTAGTTTATGACTAGAGGAGAAAAGATAATACATTCCTTGATTCTATGGTTACCGCCACATGTTCCACAAATATGAGGACCTATAGGTGTAGTACACTCCTCATTCGCTACTAATGTTGTGGTGGCTGCATGGGTGGGCAATAGGTTTGTCCCAATCTCCTCAGCACTAGGTTAGTGTTAAAACCCTAAGATCTCTCTAGATAATTGTTATGCATAAACATGCATAAATCAGGCATAAACTCAACCACCCAACCACCCCCGAGCCCAAGGGATGCACACATGAATCATAAATGAAATACATCATACCTCTACCTTGATGTCCCATACCATCAAGAGGTATAACACAATCCAATAGCATGTAGCTAAAGTGTGAAATGGTAGATGAGTAGATATGGATCTCTACACAAGAGACCATAGCATAAGCCTCAAGCTTCCTAGCCTCCAAGCCCCCAAGCTCCCTTGAGTGTGCCCCATGCCCCTATTATATAGGAGGGCCCTCAAGTGACTCTTGACTTTCCATTTCTCATGTGTGACCCTTGGATGCCTGACCCTAACCTTAACCCTTAAGGTTAGTCCTAACCCATGCTCCACTAGACCTTGTTCCCATGCTCCCATGCTCACAAGCCTAATGTGGGTTAGCCTCCTAGTATATGCACACATAATGTGTATATAACATAGCACACATAATGTACATATAACATACTTCCCCTCTCTCAAAACATTGCACTCTTGCAATGAAAGGAAGGAGAACTGCGCTGAACAATCTCAACTGACTCCCAAGTCGAATTCTCAATTTCCCTATCTTTCCACCTTATTTTAACCTCAGGGATTAGTCAACTACAAAGTTTCCTTTCCCTGAATTCAAGTACCTTATCAGGTTCATGTGGAACATAGGATAATTCATCGACTTCAACGAGTTCTTGAGGAGTGACTGTGTCATCCTCACCTCCCAGTTTCCCTTTCAATCTATCGATATGAAAGATTGGATGAACTCTAACAATTGGAGATAGTTTTAGTTCATACGCAACCGTGCCAATCCGATATATAACTCGAAATGGACCACAATATCTAGGAGATAAATTCGAGCATTTTCCCATTGACAAAGTCTGAAAATCTTTAGGAACATTAAAATAAACCAACGCTCCTGGTTCAAAAGACCGAGATGAGCGTCCCCTATCAGCATAAAACCGTGCCCTATCATGAGCACTCTTGATAGAATCCCGAGCTTCGGTCAGAATTTCCTACATATCTCGCAAGAAATCCCTCGATGCATCAAGCTCGATGTCCTTAAGACTGACATCAATAGGTGCCCTGAGTTGATACCCATACATAAGTATGCACGGACTAAAATAATAGCCGTAAATTTAGAACTGTTATAGGCAAATTCCATCATTGGAAGATATTTCCCAATATGATGATTTTCTAGAGACATGCACGAAGCATATCCTCTACAATCTGATTCATACACTCTGTTTGCCCATCAGACTACTGCGGATGATCAGAACAATTCACATTCAAAGTAACTTTTTCGTTGTAAACCTTTCGGAATAAAGTAGGAAAGCATGGCATTATAACAGCAGAAACCAGGGATTCATTGGCGCCCCGACATACCCACATCTACATATGGAATAATCGACGTCTCGAGTTACCCATATCAACATAGAGTCATCAACGTCTCGATGAGTCACATATGTCTATCCGTAAACCTATCAGGTTGATTGTGTAAATCACCTAAAGTACGGAACTAGAGAAAGAAATGCCAACAAAGGAAGAATCCAAATTTCCTTATCCGAACACAACAAGATAAACTTGTTTGAACTCTAAAGAAAGAGATTTCAACAAGTGAAAATGCCGATGAGATTACCCTCATCAAAACATGCAGGCTATAGATAAAAGAAGTTTATCTAGAGAATCCCCACACTATAACTTCTAGTGAATTTGGAAAATAAGATTGTCTTTGAATGTTGAGGTCAACATGCTAAGTGATGTAAGCAAAGCAACAATCTTGAGCCCAAATTATCCCATAAGATAATATATGTGAGGGATCCCTAGCGTCCCATTCCACCATGATACCACCCATACATACCTTAACAATTTGAAACTCCCTAGTATGCCGTCTAGGAAAATATTAATAAAATCCTGTATAAAAGGAATAAGATGGCCTTATCCAGACTTTCACATACTAAACCTGTCTCTATATACTTGAGACTACATCAAGGAATAACTCCTTTTGAGTACATCATTAGAAAAAAAATTGAATTATTGGCGCCTTTCTAATGATAACTACCCAAAACACAATAAAGTTAGGGTAGAAAAATAACTCACCTAGATATATAAGCAACTAGGTATCCGAGTTGGAATATATACAAGAGTATAAGAAATATACTCCAAAATTATGTGTAAAAAAAATGAAGGCAAATGCTACCTTCAAAGCACATGTAATTATTCAAAAGATCAAAAGATCCTTATAAAACCATGGATAAAAGCGTAGAAGCTCCTCGAATCCATAAACACCATAGTTGATCATAAAAATCAATGCATACCATCTAATGGACATTAATCATGTCAAAAGAAGCATTAAAATTGGTGGCCAACTCATCAATCCGGAGTATATGAACGTTGTGTTGTTCAAATAAAACTCCAAAGTAAAAAAGTGAAACACATATGTGTAGCACTCAATAAGAAAACCCTAGACATAAGTGATCTAGGCAGAACCTGATGAGTCCATATAAAACTTGGAAAACATCCAATAAAAATCCACCAAAACAAACCGATCAACTAACCCATGATAGAATTTGTCTTAGGCTTAAGAAATTAAGCACAATCCACACTTTAATAAGTGCCAAAATAAGTTATCATGGAAAAGTGTCAAAGGTGAAACACACTTTGAACGTAAATTATAGCCATCAAAAGAAATTAAGGAACATGTCCAAAAAGAATGGCTAAACAATGGTAAAAAATCATGAATACATCGTTTAGAAACATAAATATCCATTAATACGAGATATAATCATATTAAAAATATGTGAATAACCCGCATCTATCTAATGTCAGTACGAGAAAACGTACTTCAACATTAAATAACCCTCGAAAATATTAAATTCTCGAGAAAAAGAATTATCATAATTTTTTTTAAATTTTTCCTAATTTATAGGATCTCAAAATATGATAATTTTGAATTCTACGAAATCTATCTTATGGCATTCCAAACCTATATTTTTCCAGAAAATTTTTAGCAATTAAATTTACCAAAATACCATTGATATTTAAAAAATATCAATTTTTAAGATTTCTAAAAATAATTTCAAAATATTCCTAATTTTCCCTGAGAATCCCATCGTTCACGAAATTTCCAATTCCGCCCGACAATTCTCAAATCCAATGAAAATTTTTAATTTTAATGGATTTTTCTAATTTTCTGGGTCAAAAAATATATTTTTAAAGGAATTTGAATGGTCATGAGCGCCCGAATGGACACACCACATGCCAAACACCAACCCCACATTTTTCCAAAATTTAAAATAACCTTTGTCTAATTTTCCACTAATTTTTAAGAATTTTTAAAAAATTTTAAATTACCCCGAACGCATTTAGAATACGAACGGTCAAAAAATTTCGGAATTCCAACTGTTTTCCCGGAATACGGAAAGCCAAAAGTTTTGGGAAAATGAAAAGACAAAAAAAATTCGGAATGTGAAAGGTCAAAGGTTTCCGGAATACGGAAGGTCAAAAGTTTTTCCGGAATTCGGAAAGCCAAAAGGTTTCGGGAAAACGGAAAGCCAAAGGTTTTCCGGAAGTTGAAAAGCCAAAATTTGTCAATAAGAAATTTCCAGGAATTTTCTTGGATTTTTTTCCTCAAATCCCAAATTTTTCAGTAATTTTCAGGCTTTTTCCAAGCTTTTTCCTGAAATATATTCAAAAGCCTTTTTTTTTGGAAATAAAAAACTCATTTTTTTAAAAAATGGAAAAAAAAATAATAAGCTTTGATTAGCTTATATAAACTTTGATTTTTTAGGGGGGGGCGTTTTTTCGCCGGCGACTCTGCTGCGCAGCCCCCCCCCCTCCCGTCGCCTGCGCAGGGGAACCCTGAGAGAGATGGAGTCTCTTCTCTCCACCCTCTCCACCCTCTCCATTACTTTACTCTCCAATTCATTCTCCTCCCATCTCTTCTCTCTCTCTCTCCGTTAATGAGAGAGATTAACTTAATCCATGATTAAGTTTTTAATTAACATATCTTAATCATAATTATGATTAATGTTAAAAAAATCATTTTAAAGAGATTTTCTCACGGAAAAGAGAAAGAAAAATCAGATTTGAGAGGCGGAGAGAACCCCACGCACACGGGAGAGCAATTCATGCATCAACACGCTGTCCCCTACTGAATTTCAGTAGAAATTGATAGAAATTTGATCGCATTCCCGCGGAAAAAACCCGCAAAAATGTATAAAAATACATTTTTAATCATAAAAATGCTCAAAAAATTCCTAAAAAATTAGGAAAAATTTCTAAAAAATTCTAAAAATTCAGGGAATCCATCCTACAAAAATATCCACCATAAACCATATGTTATTTTTGTAAAAAATTCCATTAATGCTCGATTTTAACCATAAAAAATAGAGAAAAATAGCATTAACTCACGGAATTTCCCCGCAACATCGATTCGTCCATTGAATTGTAGTTACACACGTTCCAATCACCATATCGATGATCCATGTGCAATCCATCAACACAAATCAACAAAAAATAACATTTTATTAGTAAATATTAAAATTTACTAAAAAAATCAACAACAATTAAATAGAGATTGCTCTGATACCACTGTTAAAACCCTAAGATCTCTCTAGATAATTGTTATGCATAAACATGCATAAATCAGGCATAAACTCAACCACCCAACCACCCCCGAGCCCAAGGGATGCACACATGAATCATAAATGAAATACATCATACCTCTACCTTGATGTCCCATACCATCAAGAGGTATAACACAATCCAATAGCATGTAGCTAAAGTGTGAAATGGTAGATGAGTAGATATGGATCTCTACACAAGAGACCATAGCATAAGCCTCAAGCTTCCTAGCCTCCAAGCCCCCTCCAAGCTCCCTTGAGTGTGCCCCATGCCCCTATTATATATATATAGGAGGGCCCTCAAGTGACTCTTGACTTTCCATTTCTCATGTGTGACCCTTGGATGCCTGACCCTAACCTTAACCCTTAAGGTTAGTCCTAACCCATGCTCCACTAGACCTTGTTCCCATGCTCCCATGCTCACAAGCCTAATGTGGGTTAGCCTCCTAGTATATGCACACATAATGTGTATATAACATAGCACACATAATGTACATATAACAGTTAGCTATCTGGTCTGGATCTACTAGTGCGCTAGACCCTGAACTTTGGTCATCACCCCACTGATCTCTAGGTTGCACCTTAGGGCCAGCACCATCTTGGAGTTTGAAGTTATCCATGAAATCCATAGCATCATGGCAACATGGTTTCAGAAGCTACTTGGTGACATGGGAGAGCCTGTGGATAGGGTAGTTGTCATATATTGTGACAACATGAGCAACATACAGTTGGCTAGTAACCTATTATATCATGCTTGAACGAAGCACATTGAGGTGCATTATCACTTTGTGAGGGAGAAGCTTCTAGCAAGAGATGTAGACCTAGTATATATCAACACAACGGATCAGGTAGCTAACATCTTCATGAAGGCATTAGGCACAGAGAAGCTCCACAGGTTTAGGAGCGTACTTGGAGTGCAGTGTGTGGAGTTGAGCTCAAGGGGTGGGGAGTGTTGAGATATCGAGCTTAACTACTAGTGTTGGTGGACATTGATGACCCGCCTGGGTGATAGCTTCCGCATCTACACCACTACTGGCATGGTTGGTGAGATTATGGGTGATTTGTTGCCAGTGGGATGACAGGCTGTGTGACAGCCATTTTGGATTACTAGAGACTGGCATAGTTATAGCGCCAGCCCATTTAGTCAGGTTCACATTATGGACCGACCCTTGTATGTTGTAGTAGTTTAGTACTAACCCATATAGTGTGTTCTCTTATCTTTATGTTATGTTGGTTGAGTAGAGAAGAAGAAGATAGAAGAAAATTCAGCTATCCATCTCTCTCTTGTGTCTTACTCTCTCTTGTGTGTGTGTGTTTGCTTGCTAGGGTTTGAAGCTCTCCCTCTCCCCCACATTCTCTTTAGGATCTTCACATGCTTCTCAGCCATCTCAAGCAAATCTACCATCTCAAGGGTTCACAAGGTCTTGTGAGGGGAGGGTTGGTAGGAAAAAAATGAAGAAGAGGCTACAAATACTATATGCAAGGTGGTTGTCTAACAATGATGGCCGCTTCTACCTGTTTCTCCAAGTCTCGTACAGCGCAAAAATGATGAAGAGGCTACAAATACTATATGCAAGGTGGTTGTCTAACAATGATGGCCGCTTCTACCTGTTTCTCCAAGTCTCGTACAGCGCAAAAATTCTCCAATCAACACCAAAAAATAGCAAACCCTCAAGCTCTCACTATCTCCAAGCTTCAAGCCACCTAGGGCTTTGATCCCATATCAAAATTATGCACAGTGGAAATGAGACAGCTATTGTGGTGAGAAAGAAAACACAAAAGTGTAGAGAGATATAAGCCGTATAAACTCTGCTATATACACTAGATCCGATACGATGCTGATACAACAATGTGGGGGGAAGACCCACTATATATATGGGCTGGGACCGCAGTCGGCCCTATCTGAAATAGGCCAACATAGTACATGATAGGCCGATCATAAGCAAGAAGATAGTCAGCCATGAGAAGGCAAGTCACCTAGCTCATCCAGTCCCCCACGACTAGCAAAACTAGAAAAACAACGTGGAAAATGAGCAAAAATGGAGACTGCTCCTAACTGGGCGGGCACACCCATAATAGAAGCCCTTACTCCCTACTGAAGTAATATGGTATGACAGCTAACAATTCCATGTGTTCCATGTGTTTCAAGGTACTAGCCCCATCCGGTGAGCTTGTGCATCTGGTCTTTCCCCATACATGTGGTGTCATATACTCATCTAGAAACATCTAGAGCCATTAGAGTCATCATCCACATATGAGTGACCTGCTGATCCACATATGAGTGACCTGCTGATAGATCATGCACAAAAGGTTAATCTACCTTTTCCTTCCCTTTCCATGATACATGTGTACCTGCATCGTTGCTCAACCTACTTGACCATGGGCTAACATTGAATCCACTGCTCGAGGACTCCCCAGGTCCACTCAGCACCTGTGATTGCTGCTCTACATGTGGTGGGGTCAATGCATGGTATGGTGGCTCATATACCTGTGTCCATGGACACTAGATATTGTGCTATATTTCAAGGGTTGGTTTATGTTTCAAAAGTCACAAAAAAGAATTAAATTATATTATATATATAATGGATTTGAAACTCCCACATAGTGGGGTTGCTACGTAGGTTTCCTGTTTCTTTAGAAGCCTTTGTTGCTTCCCCCTCCCTCTCTGTGCCTATCTCTCTTTTCCCATCTCGGATTTGAAACTCCCACGTAGTGGGGTTGCTACGTGGGTGTCCTCTTTCTTTAGAAGCCTTTGTTGCTTCCCCCTCCCTCTCTATACCTATCTCTCTCTGCCCATCTCGGATTTGAAACTCCCACGTAGTGGGGTTGCTACATGGGTTTCCTTTTTCTTCAGAAGCCTTTGTTGCTTCCCCCTCCCTCTTTGTACCTATCTCTCTCTACCCATCTCCTCATCATCACACACAGAGAGCCGTATAGAGAACCTCTGTCCATCTCTCTCTCTCTCTCTCTCTCTCTCTCTCTCTCTCTCTCTCTCTCTCTCACACACACACACACACACACACACACACACACACATTAACATGGAATTTCCATATCTACTTGAGGCTATTTCCATATCTATCCTTGGTTTGTTTAATGGAAGGCAGAGAAGATAGTATAGAGCCTTCAAATTAGGAAGGATGTTCTATTGCGCATTTGATGGTTGCAACAAGCCACTCTTCACATGAACATTTCATTTCATTTCAAGCATGTTCCCATTCTTCAAGAAGAAATAAACTTCTCACTGAAGATGAACAGGATGCAGTTAGAAGGTATGAAGCCTTACGAAGAGGGAGTATCGAAAAAGGCATCGTTTAAGAACCAATCACAGGTCATAGACAATGAGGAAGACATTGAATTAAGGAAACAAAATGTGTAGAGCACCTAGTTGAACACATTTTGACAGAGCTAAAACCTTATGGGAAAAATGACAGGGCATATATCGTTAATAAGCAAGTCCTTCAGTAATGAACAGATTCTACCTTATACAGAGGACAAATCAAAAAGTCTCTCTCTTTTGGTCTCTGCAATGAGTAGCTCATTACAGGGCTAAAACCTTACGGGAAAAATGACAGGGCATATATCGTTATAAGCAATTCCTCACAGTAAAAAATGAACAGATTCTACCTTATACAGAGGACAAATCAAAAAGTCTCTCTCTTTTGGTCTCTGCAATCAGTAGCTCATTATAGGTGTTGAAGACTCCATGATCCTCGGATGAATTGTTTTTGAAGTGTAGCACTCTAACAATGTTTGTTCATGGATTAAATCACGTTTTCAGATATGGTGACAAAGACCTCAGCCTTCTTCAAGCTGCAATCAATCGAACATCTGGTACACTTGTTGGATGAATCTTAGGTACATACCTCCGCTATGGATAAGAGAGTAGTTTGTTATTCATGTCTTGCTACATATCATGGTGTAGAGGTTATGGATTACTCATTGAATAATGCTATATAGCCCTAGTATAGCACATTGACCAATGCACAAGGCTATTTTGCAGGAGATTATGTAGTGAATACGAGCTATATAGCATAGCTAACCAATTACATAGCACATGTTGAATGACCATCCCTAATATAGCATGATCATGTAGTAAATAACACTCTCTACAATCTATATACCATAGTTAACCAATTACATAGCACATGTTGAATGACCATCCCTAATATAGCATGATCATGTAGTCAATAGCACTCTCTATGAGCTATATAGCATAGTTAACCAATTTCATAGCACATGTTGAATGACCATCCCTAATATAGCACACGTCATTAAATCCTAGGGTTCTATTACATAGCCATGTACTAGTTATATAGCATTGAACCAGTTATATAGCATTTGTACAATGATGTATAAGTCTAAGATTCACAAATAGCATTGTGCATGGGCTATATAGCTGAAAGAATTACTCATAGAGCACATTGACTAATAGCTCACAACACCTTGGTATAGCGCATTAACTACTAACCCCCAGGGCTATTTTGCATGACCATGAAGTACATAGTAGTCACTACGACCTATATAGCATAGTTAACCAGTTACATAGCACATGTTCAATGACCACCCCTAATATAGCACACACCATTAAAGCCTGGGGTTCTATTGCATAACCATGTACTATACAACACACTCAACCAGTTATATAGCACTGAACCAATTATATAGCATTTGTACAATGATGCATAAGTCTAAGATTCACAAATAGCACTGTGCATGTGCTATATAGCTCACATGTACTACATAGCAATCAGTACGAGCTATATAGCATAGTACTAATGCATAACCATGTACTATATAGCTGACTTATTTTGTGAATACATAGCACTATGCATGTGCTTATCCTCATCTGCAAATTCTTCATGGTCTATGTTCCTTGTAGACGGAGTATTTTTTGAGGTTCAAGTTTGCTTATCCTCATCTGCAAATCGGACAACGCTCATTTGAGAAGCTCAAACCTTTCTTTGTGCACAAGCTAAAGGACTAGAACACATGTTGCTGTGTGTACCATAATGTTATACCTAAAAGATGCCTTCAATCGGATGCACTCAGATGCTTTTGGCTTTCATGGAAGCTTGTGCAAATGTCATTGTATTGTTTGCAAATCAGTGGCAGCCAAGGGAAAATGTGTTGCACACAAGCATGTCGTGTCTGGAATTACAGAATTGTGGGAATCTTGTCTATGCAAAAAGAACGAGGATTCCACATACCATCAGTTTAGATGTATCATGGGGCAATGCAATAAATGCGGTGTTAAAAAGGTCCACATGAAGAAAAGGAGACAACAAAGATAGTCAACTGTTCAGGTCTTTGAGGATATTCAAGTTCAAACAATACAGTCACTGTATTGTTTGCAAATTAGTGGCAGCCAAGGGAAAATGTGTTGCACACGAGCATGTCATGTCTAGCATTACAGAACTGTGGGAATCTTGTCTATGCAAAAAGAAGGAGGATTCCACATACCATCAGTTTAGATGTATCATGGGGCAATGCAATAAATGCGGTGTTAAAAAGCTACGCTTGTGTCCACATGAAGAAAAGGAGACAACAAAGACAGTCACTGTTCAGGTCTTTGAGGATATTCAAGTTCAAAATAGACATAATGTACCAGACAACGAAAAGTGTTGTCGATCAAGCAGGTTGTTATCAAAGAGTTATTAGTGATGTTAAAACACCACACATCAAAGCTTATGCACCCCACTCTTAATGCACTTGACTTCTTTCATTGTTTTTGATTCAGGCCAATCTATGACTGCTTGAACTTTTGCAAAATCTAGAGAAATTCCATCTTTGGATACCAGAAAGCCCAAGTATTCAACATGGTCGGCAGAGAAAGTGCATTTTCTCTTTTTTGCAAAGAGTTGGTGCTTCTCTAGAATCTCAAGAACTTTTCTGACATGAGCTTCATGGTCAGCTGTATTCTTTGAGTAAATCAGAATATCATCAAAGAAAACAAGAACAAAATCATCCAAGTATTCTCTGAGAATGTCTTGCATTAGGCGATTGAATGTAGCTGGGGCATTTGTCAATCCAAACGGCATGACAGTGAATTCATACTGCCCATACCGAGTATTGATGGCTATCTTTGAGATATCTTGCTCATTAATCCTGATCTGATAATACCCTGATTTGAGATCTATCTTTGTGAAGATCTAGGCTCCACTTAGCTTGTCTAGAAGCTCATCAATTCTGGGGATAGGATACTTATTCTTAACTGTTAGGTGATTGAGACCTCTGTAGTCCACACATAGTCTTAGCGTTCCATCTTTCTTTTTCTGAAAGAGAAATGGCGCACCCCAAGGTGAAACACTGGGTCTTACAAACCCTTGTTCTAATAGCTGTCAGTCAGTTAAATTCCCATCTAGATTGAACTGAATACGATCTGACTAGCTTACGCAAGCATCCTGGGGAAATGAAAGAATGAGTACTGCCTGAATCAATCAAAATCTTAAAAGGCTTGCCTTGATACTCAGCTAGAGTATAGATGACTAAGAATTAACTATTTGGCCCTTGGTTTTCAATTGCTGCATAATTCTGTCCTCTTTCCTCTTCCACTACTTCTGCTATTGTGACTGCTCTGGCTGCTGCAGTCTGGGGCAGAACTCTTTCTCTTTGGTTGCCCTAGTTTTGGGAAGGAGTTCTGAGGCTACTCTAGAAGACAGAGGAAGATGGCTGAGCTGGAGTTCTCCTGGGATTTCCTTGATTTGGGCAAGACGGACTGATACGAAGGGATTGGTCTGTGCACTGAGGGTCCTTGACTTCCTTGTCCCCTTGACATGGCAGGAGTCAGGCAGTCTTTAAGCTCTGGTGACCAAAACCCTAGCATCCAATACACCGGTTCTCACTTCTGAGCTCGTCTCTCTGAATCCTTGAAAGAGGTGGGGCTCCTGAGAAAGTGTTCTGGGGGGGAGGGTCTTTCTTCACTTCTGAATCTTCCTGCATCCTGATTCTGAATTGGGCCTTGCTACCTCTTTGGGGGTAGAAAGTTTGAAGTACTTCCTGGGGTTTGGAATCTTTTAAAATTAGAGGGTGCAGGCTTCGGCAGGACCTTAACTACAAAGGCTTTGGCAAAGTCCTTTGCCATTCTTACTGCTTCGACCCATTGAGACAGGTTTGGCATTCTTTACTAAGGTGTCCAATGGCTCGTTCATTCCTCAAATGAACTTGGCAATCAACTACTCTTCATCCAATTGTGGAGAATATTTGAGGAGAAGCGCAAAATCTTGATGGTACTCTTCAATTGTCCGGCTATCCTGCTTTAGTTCCAAGAACTCGTTCATTTTAGTTTCAAGGAAGCCCGGAGGACAAAACCTCTTTCTGAGGTAAGCTTTAAGATCGGTCCAGGTCCGGGTATTCCGGTCGAGACGGTTAGTCTCGCAGTGATTCCTCCAAGCGACCTTGGCCGTTTCCACAATCTTTAACCTGGCGAGAGCCATCTTGCTTCTCTCATTGTAGCCAGTTACATCAAAGTATTTGTAATATTCCTCCCCAGCCTCTTAAGATGTCTAGCATCTTCCCCTGTAATCAAATCCCTCTTTAGAAACATAAAAGATCTTGTTTCTACCAGTTTTGGCCTAGAGAGAGAAAATCTTCTAGAGAGTGGTAATTCAATTTTTAAATATTTTTGGATGAAAAAATATCTCTTCTTATTAAAATAAGTTCCCCTGAAACAGAAGTTCAAAAAGATTTTCAGAAGGTGCATTAGAAATTAAGTATAATCTGTTCAAGAGGCATTATCCTAGGGGTCAAGATTTTGAAATTTTAAATTAAGGTTCCTATAGACCAATAAGATTCATCCAAATGTAGGAAGGAGATAAATAGAAGAATAAAAGGAAAATCCCCCAAAAATGAGTAAATACTCACATAAGATGAAGAGTTGACTAAGGACAAGGTTAATAGTTAAAAAAGAGAGATATTTAGATGAAATGATGCATTTTTGACCCCTCAGTATGGGGGAATTTCCCTCATGAAGGAGGCACCTATTTCACATGTGTGGGAGAGTTTTAAACTCCCAAATAATGAGATATTTTTATCTCTCCTCTCTCCTGTTTCAACTAAATCCAAAAAGTGGACTAAACTGACCCAAAAATGGTCAAAAATTGACCAAACTGATCTAGAAAATTCTAGAATCAGTTGGCTTGGTTAGAAGCTCAATTTTTCCTATAAAAAGAAGCCTTCTCCTTTGTTGAAGCTTAATAGTGTTTTTGCACTGTTACCCTACTTCTCCCAAGAGCCAAAATTTGTGAATTTACTCATAATTCATTAGTTTTTGACCTTCCCTCTTCTAAAGATTGGTGGCCTCTCTTGTTTCAAACAAGAGTAGAACCCTCAAACCATCAAGCCAAAGGAAAGCTCTCAAATTCCTTTGTAAGTTGGAGATTCTTCTCTTTTCTAGTCATTTTATGATTTTTTATGGTTTTTGTCTTCTCTAAATTGAATATGATGTTAGGCCTCATTGAAAAAAAGCATTCCCCTCTCTTCTTTAGTAAATCCAACAATTCTTTATCCTAGATGAATGATTAATGAATAAAATCAAGTTTTTCTTAATGTTTCTCTTTGATAAAGCAGAATATGTTTACATTAGAATGATTTAGCTACTCTTGGTGAACTTCTAATTAATTTTAGAGAGTTAAAAATTGAAAAATAGTCAGCCATACAAAGGAGGTTATGGCGAAATTTTTCTAAAATTGTGAAAAATAAGTTTTACTTTTTTATTCAAAAAGAGTAACTCCCATCGTATAGGTATTCTTAAAGTGTTATTTTTCATCCTAAGTATAGAAAAATGCATACTAAAAATATTTTATGAAAAAAATTTAACTTTCTTTAGAACTAAATTATATGCATAGAAGGGAGCATATTGAAGTTTTTATTTTGATTATAAAAGTGTTATTTTCATCATAAATGATTTTATGCATAAATGGATGCATAAAGGATAATTTTTTTTATTAAAAGAGTGATTTTCATCATAAATGAAGTGTATGCATGAACATATGCATAAAAGATATTTTTTATATTAAAAGTGTGTGTTTCATCATAAATGATTTTTATGCATAAATGGAATTTTCATCATAAATAATTTTATGCATAAATGGAAGCATAAAAGAAATTATTTTATATTAAAAGAGTGATTTTCATCATAAATGATTTGTATGCATAAACATATGCATAAGAGATATTTTTTTATATTAAAAGTGTGATTTTCAACATAAATGATTTTTATGCATAAATGGATGCATAAAAGATAATTTTTTTATTAAAAGAGTGATTTTCATCATAAATGATTTCTATGCATAAATGGAAGCATAAAAGAAATTCTTTTATATTAAAAGAGTGATTTTCATCAAATGATTTGTATGCATAAAAGATATTTTTATATTAAAAGTGTGATTTTTATCATAAATGATTTTTCTGCATAAAAGAAATTCTTTTATATTAAAAGAATGATTTTCTAATCCTTTGTTTAATTTTTGCAAAAATTGAAAAAACGAATAAGTAGATAATCTATGAGAAGAAATGCTACCGTTTCATATTCACTAAGATGGTAGAGTGAAAATTCAGTTAAACTATTGAAGTCGAAGATCGAGATAAATGATTATTTTATTCCTCATAGAAAATTCATGCTTTAGAAATCTGTAAGCAAATATTCGACGGAGGAAATTTAGAAAAAGAGAAATTGAAATATTACCTTTCGAGAAAGATAGTTTTGGAAGAACCTTTCCAGACCCAAACTTTGATTCAAACTTTTGACCAAGACCTAATTCCTTCGTCAGTTTCAATCAATGACGATGTGCCCAGTTCAAGAAAAATGCACCCAAATCCCCCGCAGAATCTGAAACTAAGTTAAGACTTTTGATTTTGATTTGAGGATCAAGTTAACAGAATTCGAGGAATTCTGTTTGGAATTCAGACCTAGATCTAGAACTATTGGGATACGGATTTAAGATTTATTCATGGTATTCAAACAAAAATCAAAACTGAAAACTTGCATAGAAACCCTGTTTTCTTAAAGGACTGTCTTACGCGCCAGAATGCTGGAGGGAGCATTTGGCATATATGTTTATCTAAGGGAAGTTTAGTTGCAATAGCTACTAGCGGGGAGTGTTCAAGGGATAGCTTGTTGGAATTAGGGTTGCAGGAATGCACACACAACTTCAAGAAGATGAGGAAGCTTGAGCACAACACAGTAGTGTATTATGAGTGCCAAAAATGAAAGATAACAAGCCCTAGAAGATAATGGGCGTATATACAATGCACGGGGGAAAAAACCTCCTAGAGAGGGAAAAAGTGCCCCGGCGGTCCTAAGTGTGTTCACACACATCACTACTATAATATGGTAACAAATCCCCCCTGGAGTGATGCGGTGAACAAGAGCTAGCACTCATGGATAGGGAAGTGTCTAGCTATGTGGACGAATCCACAAAAGGGAGTAAGCCCAAAGCTTTGCGAAAAGCTTCGAACTTCTCACGAGGCAGAGCCTTTGTGAAAAGGTCTGCAAGGTTATCCTGTGTTGGCACATAAGCCAAACTGATCTCTCCTGCAGAGAGTCTCTCCCTGACATAATGGTAGTGCACCTCAATGTGCTTCGTACGAGCATGGAACACTGGGTTCCGCGCAACTGCCAATGCGCTCTGACTGTCAGTGAAGATGGTGGTGGCAGATGGCTGCCCAACACCCAAATCAGCCATAAGGCGTCTGAGCCACACACACTCAACCGTAGCTGTGAAAGCTGCCCTGTACTCAGCTTCACAACTAGAAGTGGCCACAGTAGGCTGCTTCTTGCTCAACCATGATATGCATGAGCTTCCAAGCATGAAGCAAAAACCACTCGTGGACACGCGTGTGTCATAACAACCAGCCCAGTCAGAATCTGAAAAAGCATGTAAATCTGGCGGCAATGATCCCCCCTTGGGATAAAACAACCCAAGATGCTGAGTACCACTCAAATAGCGAAAGATACGCTTCACTGCCTGCCAATGCTTAATGCCTGGGCTATGCATAAATCTGCTCACCTGTGAGACTGCAAACTGAATGTCTGGCCTCGTAATGCATACATAAATGAGGCAACCAACAGCTGTCTGATAGAGTGTGACATCAAAGTGATCTCCAGCATCATGAAGACTCAACTTCAAACCTGTCTCCATTGGAGTAGCAATAGGCTTGCAGTCTTCAAGGCCAAATCTCCGCAACAATGTTTCAATATACTTTGTTTGACACAAAGCAATACCTCCATCACACTGCTTAAATTGTATCCCCAAATAATGATGCAAATGCCCCAAATCTGACATCTCAAAAGAGGCATTCAAATCAGCCTTAAAATCAGCAATATGACTCTCATTTGGTCCTGTGAGCAGCATGTCATCGACATAGAGAGCAATGATTAGATGTACACCATCCACACGTTTAGCATACAAAGTGCTTTCTGTTGGACTATTCTGAAACCCATGTGCAGTCAAATATGCATGTATTTTTTCATACCAAGCTCGTGGAGCTTGCTTTAAACCATATAAAGCCTTTTTTAACCTGCACACTTTGTTTTCCTGCCCTCTTTGAACAAAACCACGAGGCTGCGATACATACACCTCCTCATGCAAATCTCCATTTAAGAACGCAGTCTTTATGTCCAGCTGATGTACATTCCAACCATTATGAGCTGCTAATGCACAGATGCTACGAACAGTGGTCATACGACATGTGGGAGCAAAAGTCTCATCAAAATCAATGCCCTTCTCTTGAGCATAACCTTTTGCAACAAGCCTAGCCTTATGGCGATCCACTGTGCCATCAGGCTTACGCTTCAATTTGTATACCCACTTAGTGCCAATGGCCTTCTTGCCAGGGGGCAAGTCACATAAAGACCATGTACCATTCTTCATAATAGCATCGTATTCTGCTTGCATAGCAGCCATCCAATTTTCTGAACTTTGTGCCTCATCAAATGAAACAGGCTCACTTTCATCGCACATACTAGAAACAGCCAATGCATAACAATCTGACGCATAAGAGGCACCATGAGAGCCAGAACGAGTGCGACTAGACAAAGGGGCATCCAACTTGCTGTCACGCAAAGTCTGCACTAGCCATCTAGGCATATTCCTAGAGCCCTCAATCTCTTGTCTCTCATCCTCAAGTGCATCATGCACATCTGCATCAGATATAGGCTGATCTGTGCCATCATTTAAAACCTGCATAGGCTGAAAAACTGCCTCATGAGGTATTGCACTTGACTGTGCACCACTGAAAAGAGGCAACAATGTATCATAGACATCACGTGAGCTGATATCTGTCTCCTTAGTACATGAAACCAAGGGCTGAACTGCATCTTCCACAAATACAACATCACGGCTAACCAAAATGCGCTTTGTCTGTGGATGATACAAACGATAGCCTTTGCTCTCAGCACTATATCCAACAAAAATACATTTGACAGCTTTGTCATCCAATTTTCTGCGATGTTGCACAGGCACTAATGCATATGCCAGGCAACCAAAAACACGTAAATGGCCAACAGATGGCTTGCGGCCATGCCATGCCTCATATGGAGTGACAACCTGTAATGCTTTGGTGGGACACCTGTTTAGTACATAAGTGGCACACATGACAGCCTCAAGCCAAAAACCATGTGGTAGACTTTGACTCTTAACCATACATCTTGCCATTTCCATGAGAGACCTGTTTTTTCTCTCAGCCACACCATTTTGCTGTGGTGTATACGGCACTGTACATTGGTGTTTTATCCCACGCTCAGCCAGAAATGCATTAAATTCTGAAGACATATACTCCCCCCCTCGATCTGAACGGAGGGTGCCCATCTTACTATCTGACACATTTTCAGCCATAACCAAAAACTGTTTGAAGCACAAAAACACTTCGGACTTTGCCTTCAAAGGATATACCCATGCATGCCTGGTAAAATCATCAATGAAAGTCACGAAGTAAAGGTAGTTTCCAAATGATGGAGTTTGCATGGGACCACAAACATCACTGTGAACAAGCTGCAATCTGCGTTCAGCTCTCACTGATCCATCTTTGGGAAAGGAAGCACGCTGCATTTTACCCAATATGCAGCCCTCACAAACATGCTTGACAGGTGCCTCAAGCTTAGGCAAAGAAGACACCATTTCAGATTTCTGCAGGCGCAGCAAACTTGCAAAATTCAGATGACCAAAACGTGCATGCCACAGTTTTGCATTTGAAATAGCCTGCGTATCCATAATAGCACATGCTGAATCCTCTACACATTTGCCATCCATATTGAGCTTATACAGCCCTCGACATAGTGAACCAGATGCTACAATGATGTCACCACAAGAGAGATCATGAACAGTACATCTGTCATCCACAAATTTTACAACCAAACCTGTTTTGGCAAATGCGGAGACTGACAGCAGATTCTTTTTGATCCCTGGCACATACAATGCATCAAAAAGTGTAAAGGTGTTGCCATTTGCAACATTCAGCACAATCTGTCCAACTCCTTTAACGGGATAAGAGGAGTTATTGGCACAAGTGACAGTATTCCCTGTGGGAGCAGACTCAAGGAAAGTGAATAAACTGCGCTGCGAGGTGATATGCTTAGTGGCACCACTGTCAAAGTACCATACATCTGAATCTACTGCAGACATACATGTGTCATGCAAAGATGGGTCATAACTGCACTGCGCATTGAATGCCCATTCTGTATCTAGCACAACATTAGCAGATTCATTGTTAGAAGGAGAGGCATCTGCAACAGCCATACCAGCCTCTTTCTTCTTAGCCTCTTTCGCAGCCAGCTTAGGACACGCTTTGATGACATGATCATTTCCCTTACAGTACTTGCAAAATGTCTTCTGTTTGTCACCCTTCTTCTCATCTTTGTCTTCCTTCTTTGGTTGCGCAGCATTTGCAGATTTCTGCTTACTAGAAGAAAAGCCAGCTTTACCTTTCCCGCTTCTCTGACTAGCACCGAAAGCTTGATCTGCGACACGCATACTATTCCTGTTTTGCCTTGACTGGTCTTCTTGCAGCAAAACAGAAACTAACTCCTCAAATGATAAGGCATTGGGATTGCCTTTCATCATCAAGCGAAGAGTGGAAGCAAAACCCTGATAAGAATCTGGTAGACCATTCAAAACAGTCTGCACAAGTGAACTGTCTGACAGGATTTCATCTGCAGAAGTGAGCTGCTCTTTGAAATCCTTGATCTTTGTCAAAAAGCTATCCATAGAATCACCTTCGTTCATATGCTCATTCTCCAACTGTTTTCGGAGATAAGCAACACGAGTCTCATTTCTTGCCTGATACAATGTGGCAAGTACATCCCAAGCATCCTTAGAAGTCCTGCAGGAGCGAATATGTGGGATAATGGTACGTTTGACAGACAGCGCAATCAAGGCATGAGCCTGCGCATCTCTACCATCCCAACGAATCTGCTCTGCTGAAAGTGGTGGTTCCCGAACAGCTGCTACAGCACTTGTGCCTGCACCATCATCAACAGTACCTGTTTCTGATGTGTTTGCAGCATTCCCAGCCACAATAGGACGTGCATCAATACCCTGCACAATATTCCATAACCCCTTTGCTACCAATACATGTCGCATCATATATGCCCACAATGGATAGTTGGTGCCATCCAACTTATCCTCAGCAGCCAACATGCGGAATACATCATTGTTGTCAGCCATGGCCAATGACTGTACTACTAGATGTAAATGCTGTCTGTAAGAGGTAAACCTGTATAAAATCGACCTGTGCTATGTAGCACAGCCCAAAACAGACGAATGGGCACCTGTCCTGCAGATTTTAATCTTGACAGAAAATCTGCACAGTAGGACGATTTTGCCTGCGCAGTACTTGGAATGCAAAAACGGAGGGCGAAATGACTTCAGATCAAAATTCTGAAACGACCGAGCCCTACGGGCTCACCCACGGCATATACTAACCTGCAGACGCTCGTGAAACCTCGTTGCAATCGGAGGAGATGAAGCGGCAGGTGCCGGTGATGCTGCCCGGGAGGAGGAAGCCTGCTCTGATACCAATTGTTGGAATTAGGGTTGCAGGAATGCACACACAACTTCAAGAAGATGAGGAAGCTTGAGCACAACACAGTAGTGTATTATGAGTGCCAAAAATGAAAGATAACAAGCCCTAGAAGATAATGGGCGTATATACAATGCACGGGGGAAAAAACCTCCTAGAGAGGGAAAAAGTGCCCCGGCGGTCCTAAGTGTGTTCACACACATCACTACTATAATATGGTAACATAGCTCACGCGGTAAAAACCTGCCCAGGTCTTGACCAGCCTGGGTATGGTGAAAAATGGTGTGCTTCCGATACGATGGGCGAGGGCCGACAAAGCGGTCCCTGAGTGAAGTACGAGGACACCCAAGGAGGATCCTGGAGGGTTTTGACCAGGCGATGCACGGGCTCGCGGTGCTTAGGACACCCATAGGTATGTCGAGGAAGATATATATATGTATGTTGACGAAATGATTATTGTAATCTGTTACTAGATCTTGTTGCTGACCAGCTGGTCCCAACGGAGAGTCCAGAGTGGTATTGTTTTTGTGAAACAAGGGATTGAATGGAAATTTAGAATTATGAAATCTGTGATCATATCTGTTTTGTCAATGGATTATTTTTATATTAAAGTTTTAAAGAGGAGTGTGTGCATATGTGTTTTCTAAAGCTAAAGTTAAGAAAGGCATTTCAATTATGGGTGGGTGAGTACTTGTTTGGTTCTACCGATTCTAGTGGTAGGGTGGTGGCTAACCCATGGGCCGGATGGGGTTAGGCTGGAATCAGTGGAGTTTTAATAATCAAGCTGAAAAATCTTAGGATTACGCTAGGATTCGAGTAGCTAGTTAATTCCCTGATAAATTTCTCAATTGAGTGGATCAACGGCTGTGCCTGATCTTGATTAGGAAAAAAGCGTTGAAATTACTTAGATGATCAAATAATATCAGTGATAGTTTCCTTCTATCTGGTTTATTCAGGTGAAGGATAGTTTAGAATTGATCTCGTTAGAAAAATTCCTTAAGAAAATTCAAAAAGGTGGAATCGTCCCCGCTTTTCGGGCATGGGAAATTTTCCCGGTT
Source organism: Cibotium barometz (assembly GCF_041138505.1). NCBI lineage: Eukaryota > Viridiplantae > Streptophyta > Polypodiopsida > Cyatheales > Cibotiaceae > Cibotium > Cibotium barometz. Next base: position 8,156,876 of record NC_141046.1, read on the forward strand.
TTGGTTTTCGGAGTGACCACCAGCCTAGTCTCGTGCCCAGACATTCGTGGGCGAGGCCCCGAGTGAGAAACCCTATCCCGCACATGAGGGGGCTGCTTCCTCTATCAGCTAACGGGAGTCCGCCGGTGCGCGGAGGGGGCAGAGGGATCTCACAGTTGGTATCAGAGCGCTGTTGTAAATTTAAGTAACATCAGCAGAAATTGCCTAAATTTTTAATAGAAATCTTGGAAAGAAATGTTTTTCATTTGTTAATACTATGTGAATGAACTTCAAAAATTGAAAACTTATAAATTGAATTGGAAATTTATAGATGGACACCCCGAACCTATCTGGAATTCCTGGACTCTCTCAGAGTCAGGATATGATAGCTTTTATTGTTGTTGTATTTGATCACCTGATCAACTCTGCTACGACCCAAATGAGCAGAGTGAGACTCGCTCGCCATTTTGAGAGTCTTTACTTTCCTGATCCTCTTGAGCGATGTCGGTATATGTGGTTCTGTGGAGGACGGTGTATTAACATCAGTACCAGTCAGCGTTAGAGGCTCAGGCAAAATATTTCCTTGGCCATGATTCTGATAAGACCAGGGCTTGTTCAACATGTTCAACTCTGTGATCATTCACCCCAGCAACTTCAGAACTTCATGCCAATTTTTTAGACTTCTTAGCCGCTTTATCGCGAGAAATAGAATTACAGCACCTCTTTGTGTAATGAATCGTGTGTACCATGGTATGTCTTCTTCACAGTTTCTCTTCTTTATACGATTAAGACTGAGGCAGTGATTTTGGAGCAGGGCTGCTCTATGTACATATTGTAACTTTTATATAAATATAGAAATGTTTTCTAGAGAAAAATTCTCTGTTGTATAAGTGATTGTTTACGGACGATCTGATAAAGAAAAATCTATTATCGGACATATGTCATAGATCTCCAATAAGATCATTGTCTTGTTTAAGAAATTGTTTTCTAAACCTCATGTCTTAGGATCTTGTGGATGATATCAAAATAAAAATTCAATAATATATAAATTTTTGGCAGAATCATGAGACGAGGAAACCGTGGCCGTCAGCCAGACCCTCTCTCTGAAGATGACGAGCTTGATCCTGATGTTTGCAAGGCTCTTCAAAGGACTCAGGACCCTTCAAAGGAGAAGGAGAGAACCTAGGCGAGGCTGTGGAGAAATGGGTGGAAGCCATGGAGGAATATTTTGACGTCACAGGCTACAATGAGCGGAGCAAAATGGCTCTTGCCAGGCTAAAAATAGTGGAAACAGCTAGGGTAGCATGGAGGAACCACTGTGACACCAACCGTCTGGATAGAAATACTCAGTCCTACAATGACCTAAAAACCTATTTGAGAAAGAGATTTTGTCCCCCTAGATTTTTGGAAATCAAAATGAACGAATTCTTAGAGCTAAAGCAAGAGAGCAAAACCATCGAGAAATATCACCAGGCCTTTGCTCTTCTACTCAAATATTCACCACCTCTAGATGAAGAACAACTCATGGCCAGGTTCATTCAAGGAATGAACGAACCCTTGGACACACTGGTCAAAAATGCCAAGCCAGTGTCCATGGCTAAAGCAGTAAGAATGGCAAAGGATTTTGCCAAAGCCTTTGTAGTAAAGGTCCTGCCAAAGCCTGCACCCTCTAACTTTAAAAGATTCCAAGCCCAAGAAAGTACTTCAAACTTTCCACCCCCAAAGAGGCAGCAAGGCCCGAATCAGAATCAGGATGCAGGAAGATTCCGAAGTGAAGGAAGACCCTTCCCCTAGAATACTTTCTCAGGAGCTCCATCTCTTTCAAGAAATCAGAGGGATGAACTCAAAAGTGAAAACCAATGTTTTGGATGCCAAGGTTTTTGTCACCAAACTAAAAGACTACCCGACTCCTGCCATGTCAAGGGGATAGGGAAGTCAAGGACCCCGAGTTCAGAGACCAACCCCTTCATACCAGTCTAATCAAGGTCCCGTCTCGCCCAAGCTAGGGAAACCCCAGAAGAACTCCAGCTCAGCCATCTGCCTCTGTCCAGAGTAACCTCAGAACTCCTTCCCAGAACTGGGGCAACCAAAGAGAAAGAGTTCCACCTCAGAATGCAGCAACTAGAGCAGTCACAATTTCAGATGTAGTAGAAGAGGAAAGAGGGCAGATCTTTGCTGCAATTGAAAACCAAGGACCTAACCGTCAGTTCTCAGTCATCCATACTCCAGCAAAATCTCAGGGTAAGCCTTTTAAGCTTTTGATTGATTTAGGCAGTTCTCATTCATTCATTTCCCCTAGATGCTTGCGTAAGCTGATTCAGGCAGTTCTCATTCATTCATTTCCCCTAGATGCTTGTGTAAGAGCTAGTCTTGGAATAGAAATCAGGGAAACCTATGCAAGTTGAATTGGCCAGTGGGAAGATTCTTTTCACTCACCATGAGACAGATCTTATCCAGTTCAATCTAGATGGTAATGTAATCGACTGTCAGTTCAAAGTCTTACCTCTAGGAGTTTTTGACGGGATCCTTGGAATGGATTGGCTCCACAAAAATCAAGCTGACATACACTATCACAATGGAACCATTTCCTTCCATGACCTTCACGGGAACAAAGTTCAAGGAGCTAGAGTTTCCGGATCCCCAGACCTTCAGTTAGTAAAAGCTCCTAGGTTGCTAAAAGGACTTAGAAAGAAGCAGCAAATTTATGTTGTCAAAATGAACCCAGTAAACTCAAAGCTTAAGGCTAAAGAACCAGAATGGTTAAATGAATTTGACGATCTATTCCAAGTAGAGCTAACTGAAATGCCTCCAATTCGGGATGTAGATCATGTGATTGAATTGACCCCCGGAGCTCAGCCACTAGTAGCCCTACGCACATACAAAATGCCAGTTCTTGAAGCCATCAAACGCAAGGAACATCTTAGGCAGCTGTTAGAACAAGGGTTTGTAAGACCCAGTGTTTCACCTTGGGGTGCGCCAATTCTCTTTCAGAAAAAGAAAGATGGAACGCTTAGACTCTGTGTGGACTACAGAGGTCTAAATCAACTGACAGTTAAGAACAAGTATCCTATCCCAAGGATTGATGAGCTTCTGGACAGGCTTAATGGAGCCCAAATCTTCACAAAGATAGATCTCAAATCCAGGTATTACCAGATCAGGATCAATGATCAAGATATACCAAAAACAACCATCAATACTCGCTATGGGCATTATGAATTTACTGTCATGCCGTTCGGATTAACTAATGGCCCAGCTAAATTCAATCGCCTAATGCAGGACATCCTCAGAGAATACTTGGATGATTTTGTTCTAGTTTTCTTTGATGACATTCTGATTTACTCAAAGAATGCAGCTGACCATGAGACTCATGTCCGAAAAGCTCTTGAGATTCTAAGGAAGCACCAACTCTTTGCCAAAAAGAGCAAATGCATTTTCTCTACTGACCACGTTGAATACTTGGGCTTTCTGGTATCCAAAGATGGAATTTCTCCAGATTTCGCAAAAGTCCAAGCAGTCATAGATTGGCCTAAACCAAAGACAGTGAAAGAAGTCAGAGGATTCTTGGGATTTACTGGTTGGTATAGAATTTTTATACTAAAGTATGCTCTCATAGCTTTCTCCTTGACTAACCTTCTCAAAAAGAATACCCCATTTCTCAGTGGTCTGCCAGGTGCCAGAGTGCTTTTGATAAGCTGAAGACCGCCTTGGTAACCAGTCCCGTTCTGAAGCTGCCAGATTTCTCTCTACCCTTTGAGGTAGTAATATAATTTGATGCAAGTGGTTTTTGCCTTGGGAGGTGCACTCATGCAGGAAGGTCATGCAGTGGCCTATGAATCCCGAAAGCTCAGAACGCATGAGAGGAATTATACTGTTCACGACCTTGAATTACTTTCAATAGTCTATGCCTTAAAGTTGTGGAGACATTACCTACTGGGAAAAAGATTCACTTTGATCAGACCATCAGAGTTTAAAGTGGATCTTCACTTAGAAGGACCTCAACATGCGTGCCAAAGAAGGTGGATGCAGACCTTACAGGAGTTTGATTTTGAAATCAAATACCGCCCATGCAAAGAAAATCTGGTAGCAGATGCCCTCAACAGAAAAGCCTCCTTGCTTGCAATTACTGTAGTATCAAATCCTTTGATTATTGAAGCAAGATAGAAGATCATGCAGGATAGATTCTTTGGCCCTATTGCTACCCTACTTATGCAAGAAAGCAAAACTCCTCAGGAGTTGAACACGGTTCAAGGGTACAGCCTGGATGATGGCATTATGTATTATAATCGCAGGCTATAAATTCCCAATGATGAGGGAACCAAGGGTCTAATTTTGAATGAAGCCCATGACAGCCTTATAGCAGGACATCCAGGTTTCATCAAAACCTGGATGTCTGTAAAGAAAAGCTTCTTTTGTCCTGGTCTGAAAAAGGATGTACTGAATCATGTACGTCAATGTCTGATATGCCAGAAAGTCAAAGATGAAAGAGTAAAAATGCCTGGGAAGTTACATCCATTAGACATCCCTCGATGAAGTGGGAATGTATCAGTATGGACTTTATTACTGGATTACCTTCAGTGCAATCAGGTTACAACTCCATTTTCGTGGTAGTTGACACACTAACCAAAGTTGCCCATCTACTCCCAGTAAAAGAAACCTACACTGCAGTGGATATGGCCAGAGTGTTCCTCAAAGAAATCTTCAGATTGCATGGCCTACCCAGGAGAATAGTAAGTGATCGAGATCCCAAGTTTACTTCAAGGTTCTGGACTGCATTTTTCAAAGCAGTGGGAAATTTCTTAGATCTCAGCACAGCTTATCACCCTGAGACCGATGGTCAAACTGAAAGGGTAAACCAAGTAATCGAAGATATACTTCGATCATGCTGTGGGCGCAGGGAACCTAAGAAGTGGCTAAGCTATCTGCACCACCTAGTCAAGTTCGCCTACAATGCTTCTTATCACCGAAGTATCGGGATGAGTCCTTTTAAAGCTCTGTATGGACAAGATTGCTTAACTCCATTAACTTGGTCCGACCCATTGATTAGGGTCGAGATGTCCAGACAGATGCTTGACGACATGGAGCAACAGATGCAGTCAATTCGTAAAGATATTAAAGCTGCCCAGGATCGACAGAAGCAATATGCAAAAATAAGAAGAGGACAGACAGAAAGTTTGAAGAAGCAGCAGATATGGTCTTCATTAGAGTACGGCCCAAAAGAAGTTCTCTATCTCTTGGGAAGTACAAGAAGTTATCCCCCAGATATTGTGGGCCATATCTGATTACAAAGAAAGTAGGTGACTTAGCCTACGAGCTTCTTTTGCCTCCTCATCTCAAAGTTCATAATGCATTTCATGTAAGCCTAGATGCGAGATGAGGGCATCTCACGTTTTTCAAGTGGGAGAGAATGTAAGATTCCTCCCCAACCTCTTAAGATGTCTAGCATCTTTCCCTGTAATCAAATCCCTCTTTAGAAATATAAAAGATCTTGTTTCTACCAGTTTTGGCCTAGAGAGAGAAAATCTTCTAGAGAGTGGTAATTCAATTTTTAAATATTTTTGGATGAAAAAATACATCTTCTTATTAAAATAAGTTCCCTCGAAACAGAAGTTCAAAAAGATTTTTAGAAGATGCATTAGAAATTAAGTATAATCTGTTCAAGAGGCATTATCCTAGGGATCAAGATTTTTTTAAAAATTTTAAATTAAGGTTCCTATGGACCAATAAGATTCATCCAAATGTAGGGAGGAGATAAATAGAAGAATAAAAGTAAAACCCCCACAAATGACTAAATACTCACATAAGATGAAGAGTTGACTAAGGACAAGGTTAATAGTTTAAAAAGAGAGATATTTAGATGAAATGATGCATTTTTGACACCTCAGTATGGGGGAATTTCCCTCATGAATGAGGCGCCTATTTCACATGTGTGGGAGAGTTTTAAACTCCCAAATAATGAGATATTTTTATCTCTCCTCTCTCCTGTTTCAACTAAATCCAAAAAGTGGACTAAACTGACCCAAAAATGGTCAAAAAAATTGACCAAACTGATCTGGAAAATTCTAGAATCAGTTGGCTTGGTTAGAAGCTCACTTTTTCCTATAAATAGAAGCCTTCTCCTTTGTTGAAGCTTAATAGTGTTTTTGCACTGTTACCCTACTTCTCCCAAGAGCCAAAAATTATGAATTTACTCATAATTCATTAGTTTTTAACCTTCCCTCTTCTAATAAAGATTGGTGGCCACTCTTGTTTCAAACAAGAGTAGAACCCTCAAACCATCAAGCGCCTAAGGAAAGCTCTCAAATTCCTTCGTAAGTTGGAGATTCTTCTCTTTTCTAGTCATTTTATGGTTTTTTTATGATTTTTGTCTTCTCTAAATTGAATATGATGTTAGGCCTCATTGAAAAAAGGCATTCCCCTCTCTTCTTTAGTAAATCCAACCATTCTTTATCCTAGATGAATGATTAATGAATAAAATCAAATTTTTCATAATGTTTCTCTTTGATAAAGTAGAATATGTTTACATTAGAATGATTTAACTACTCTTGGTGAACTTCTAATTAATTTTAGAGAGTTAAAAATTAAAAAATAGTCAGCCATACAAAGGACGTTATGGGGATTTTTTTTAAAATTGTGAAGAATAAGTTTTACTTTTTTTATTCAAAAAGAGTAATTCCCATCGTATAGGTATTCTTAAAGTGTTATTTTTCATCCTAAGTATAGAAAAATGCATACTAAAAATAATTTATTGAAAAAATATTACTTTCTTTAGAACTAAATTATATGCATAGAGGGGAGCATATTGAAGTTTTTATTTTGATTATGAAAGTGTTATTTTCATCATAACTGATTTTATGCATAAATGGATGCATAAAGGATATTTTTTTAATTAAAAGAGTGATTTTCATCATAAATGAATTGTATGCATAAACATATGCATAAAAGATATTTTTATATATTAAAAGTGTGATTTTCATCATAAATGATTTTTATGCATAAATGGATGCATAAAAGAAATTCTTTTATATTAAAAGAATGATTTTCATCATAAATGATTTGTATGCATAAATATATGCATAAAAGATATTTTTTTAATATTGAAAGTTTGATTTTCATCATAAATGATTTTTTTACATAAATGGATGCATAAAAGAAATTTTTTTTATTAAAAGAGTGATTTTCATCATAAATGAATTGTATGCATAAACATATGCATAAAATATATATTTTTATATTAAAAGTGTGATTTTCATCATAAATGATTTTTATGCATAAATGGATGCATAAAAGAAATTCTTTTATATTAAAAGAATGATTTTCATCATAAATGATTTGTATGCATAAACATATGCATAAAAGATATATTTTTATATTAAAAGTGTGATTTTCATCATAAATTATTTTTATGCATAAATGGATGCATAAAAGATAAATTTTTTAATAAAAGAGTGATTTTCATCATAAATGAGCTGTATGCATAAAGATATGCATAAAAGATATTTTTTATATATTAAAAGTGTGATTTTCATCATAAATGATTTTTATGCATAAATGGAAGCATAAAAGAAATTCTTTTATATTAAAAGAGTGATTTTCATCATAAATGATTTGTATGCATAAAAGATATTTTTTTATATTAAAAGTGTGATTTTCATCATAAATGATTTTTATGCATAAATGGAAGCATAAAAGAAACTCTTTTATATTAAAAGAGTGATTTTCATCATAAATGATTTATATGCATAAAAGATATTTTTTTATATTAAAAGCGTGATTTTCATCATAAATAATTTTTATGCATAAATGGATGCATAAAAGAAATTCTTCTATATTAAAAGAATGATTTTCATCATAAATGATTTGTATGCATAAACATATACATAAAAGATATTTTTTTAAATATTAAAATTGTGATTTTCATCAATGATTTTTATGCATAAATGGAAGCATAAAAGAAATTCTTTTATATTAAAAGAGTGATTTTTATCATAAATGATTTGTATGCATAAAAGATATTTTTTTAATTTTAAAAGTGTGATTTTCATCATAAATGATTTTTATGCAGAAATGGAAGCATAAAATAAATTCTTTTATATTAAAAGAGTGATTTTCATCATAAATGATTTGTATGCATAAACATATGCATAAAAGATATTGTTTTTATATTAAAAGTGTGATTTTCATCATAAATGATTTTATGCATAAATGGATGCATAAAGGATAATTTGTTTTATTAAAAGAGTGTTTTTTATCATAAATGAATTGTATGCATAAACATATGCATAAAAAGATATTTTAAAATATTAAAAGTGTGATTTTCATCATAAATGATTTTTACGCATAAATGGATGCATAAAAGAAATTCTTTTATATTAAAAGAATGATTTTCATCATAAATGATTTGTATGCATAAACATATGCATAAAAGATATTTTTTTTATATTAAAAGTGTGATTTTCATCATAAATGATTTTTTCACATAAATGGATGCATAAAAGATAATTTTTTAATTAAAAGAGTGATTTTCATCATAAATGAATTGTATGCATAAACATATGCATAAAAGATATTTTTTTATATTAAAAGTGTGATTTTTATCATAAATGATTTTTATGCATAAATGGATGCATAAAAGAAATTCTTTTATATTAAAAGAATGATTTTCATCATAAATGATTTGTATCCATAAACATATGTATAAAAGATATATTTTTTATATTAAAATTACGATTTTCATCATAAATGATTTTCATGCATAAATGGATGCATAAAAGATAATTTTTTATTAAAAGAGTGATTTTCATTATAAATGAACTGTATGCATAAACATATACATAAAAGATATTTTTTTAATATTAAAAGTGTGATTTTCATCATAAATGATTTTTATGCATAAATGGAAGCATAAAAAAAATTCTTTTATATTACAAGAGTGATTTTCATCATAAATGATTTGTATGCATTAAAGATATTTTTTTATATTAAAAGTGTGATTTTTAACATAAATGTTTTTAATGCATAAATGGAAGCATAAAAGAAATTCTTTTATATTAAAAGAGTGATTTTCATCATTAATGATTTGTATGCATAAACAGATGCATAAAAGATATTTTTTAAATATTAAAAGTGTGATTTTCATCATAAATGATTTTTATGCATAAATGGATGCATAAAAGAAGTTCTTCTATATTAAAAGAATGATTTTGATCATAAATGATTTGTATACATAAACATATGCATAAAAGATATTTTTTTTAAATATTAAAAGTGTGATTTTTATCATAAATGATTTTTATGCATAAATGGAAGCATAAAAGAAATTCTTTTATATTAAAAGAGTGATTTTCATCATAAATGATTTGTATGTATAAACATATGCATAAAAGATATTGTTTTTAATATTAAAAGTGTGATTTTCATCATAAATTATTTTTATGCATAAATGGATGCATAAAAGATAATTTTTTTATTAAAAGAGTGATTTTCATCATAAATGATTTGTATGCATAAACATATGCATAAAAGATAATTTTTTATATTAAAAGTGTGATTTTCATCATAAATGATTTTTATGCATAAATGGATGCATAAAAGAAATTCTTTCATATTAAAAGAGTGATTTTTATCATAAATGGATTTTATGATGATAAAAGTGTGACTTTCATCAGAATTAGATTTTATGCATAAATAGATGCATATGGAATTTTTATATTTAAATAAGGGTTCTCTTAATCTTATGTTTAATTTCCGTAAAAATTGGAAAACGAATAAGTAGATAATCTGTGAGAAGAAATGCTACCGTTTCATATTCACTAAGTTGGTAATGTGAAAATTCAATTAAACTATCAGAGTCGGAGATCGAGATAAATGATTATTTTATTCCTCATAGGAAATTTATGTTTTAAAATCTGTAAGCGAATATTCGACGGACGAAATTTAGAAAAAGAGAAATTGAAATATTACCTTTCGATAAAGATAGTTTAGGAAGAACCTTTCCAGACCCAAACTCTAATTCAGACTATTGACCAAGACCTAATTCCTTCGTCAGTTTCAATCAATGACGATGTGCCCAGTTCAGGAAAAATGCACCCAAATCCCCTGTCGAATCTGAAACTAAGTTAAGACTTTTGATTTTGATCTGAGGATCAAGTTAACAAAATTCGAGGAATTCTGTTTGGAATTTAGACCTGGATCTAGAAGTATTGGGATACGGATTTAAGATTTAGTCATGGTATTCAAACAAAAATCAAAACTGAAAACTTGCATAGAAACCCTGTTTTCTTGAAGGACTGTCTTACGCCAAGAGGGAGAATTTGGCATATATGTATATCTAAGGGAAGTTTGGTTGCAACAGCTGCGGGGAGTGTTCAAGGGACAGCTCACATGGCAAAAACCTGCCCAGGTCTTGACCAGCCTGGGTATGGTGAAAAATGGTGTGCTTCCGGTACGATGGGTGAGAGTCGACGAAGCGATCCCTGAGTGAAGTACCGGGACACCTAAGGAGGGTCCTGGATTAGAGGGTCCAGTTGCTTTGCACGAGCCGTGAGCCTCACGACTCTGACAAAACGAGATTTTTGTCAGCTTAACTTTGACAATAGATTTATGATTATTTAATTTTTGAGATTTATCTTTAAACAGATAATTATTTCATCATAGTTCTTGAACAACATTAACCATATTCTCACAATCATGAAAGCAATTTGGATTTTTTTTTTTGGCAAAACCTCATTTATTATCAAAAGTTTTCGATATACATAGAGTATCACGGCTCCACTGCCTCAATTGTGTACGCATAAAGAAGCGAAACTGCGAAGGAGACATGCCATGGTACTACACACGATTCATTACAGAAAGAGGTGCTGTAATTCTACTTAGGAAAGTAACACTTTTAGAATAAAAAGAATTCTCCAATATGCATCTTTCTATGTATAGAAAATAATTCTAATGGAAATAACACTTTTATAATAAAAATATTTCTAATATGCATTTTTCTATGCTTAGAATGAAAATAACACTTTTAGAATACACAAACGATGGGGATTACTCTTTTTGAATAATAAAAGATAAAACTTATTTCACAAAATTTAAGAAAATTTTACCATAACCTCCTTTGTATGGTTGACCATTTTTCAATTTTTTTCATTCTCAAGTTACTTAGAAATTATCCCAAATGGTTTAAAGCATTCTAAACTAATCAAATTCCACTTTTTAAAAGAGAAACAATATGAAAAGTTTAATTCTAAGAATTTGATTACATATCTAGGCTAAAGAAAGGCTGAATTCAAGAATGAAGAGAGGGGGAAAGCCTTTCCAACAAGGCATAACATCATTTTTCATTTTAAAGAAAATAAAAATTAGAAAACCATTAAATGGAATAAAGAAAAAGTAGGATTTCTAGCTTACATGAATTTTTGTGAGCTTTCTTTTGGTTTGATGGTTTGAGGGATCTACTCTTGTTTGCAACAAGAGTGGCCACCAATTCTTTTGAAGAGGAAATGGTCAAAAACTAATGAATTATCAATAAATTCACTGTTTTTGGCTATGGGGAGGAGTAGAGTCATAGTGCATAAAACACTATTAAGCTTCTACAAAGGGGGAGGCTTCTATTTATAGGAAAAAGTGAGATTCTAACCAAGCAAACTGATTCTAGAATTTTCCAGATCAGTTTGGTCAATTTTTGACCATTTTTGGGTAAGTTTATTAGTTCACTTTTTGGGTCCAATTTTGAATTAGGAGAGAGGAGAGATGAAATATCTAATTTTATTGATTTTAAATTCAAAAGCAATGATGGGAAAAAGGCACCTACTTCATTATTGATTTTAAATTCAAAAGTAATGATGGGAAAAAGGCACCTACTTCATGAGAGAGAATCCCCACTCTGAGGTGTCAAAAAATCATTTTTTTAGTATTTCCTTTGGTCCTTAGTCCACTCTTCATCTTATGTGAGTATTTACTTATTTTTGGGGGGATTTTATTTATTTCTTCAATTTACCTCCTCCTCCCTACATTTGGATTAATCTTATTGATCCATAGGAACCTTAATTTAAAATTTTTAGAAAATTTGGACGCTTAGAATAAGGCTTTTGAACAGATTATAATTTATTTCTAATGCACCTTCTGAAATTCTTTTTGAACTTCTATTTCGGGGAAATTTATTTTAATAAGATGAGATATTTTTCCATCCAAAAATATTTAAAAAATTGAATCATCTCTCTCTAGAAGATTTTCTCTCTCTAGGCCAAAACAGGTAGAAACAAGACCTTTTATATTTCTGAAGAGGGATTTGATTACAGGGGAAGATACTGGACTTCTTGAGAGGCTGGGGAGGAATCTTACAACACTTGGTGAAATCTCCATTTTCAGCTTCCATGATGATGAGCAAGATTTCCATGTTGCAAAACTCTCACAGTGGGGTACTGGCAACATAGCCTTTGGATACAAAACCTACTTCAGGGTGCCAAAAAAAAGGAAAAAAAAAAAAGAAAAGCTGTGGGCGTACCAAATTTGCATGGCTGTACTCTTTACAGGTCATGAAATGCCATGGGTGTTTCAAGTTTGCCCCGACCATTCCATTCTCCACCAAAGGCCCTACCCGTTTGGAACTCGTCGGGGCCATACCAAATGTTAATCAAAGGCCTCGCTTGTTCAAAGTTTTCCACGACCGTTCCTTTCTGATTTTATAGCAAAATGCCCGTTCCCTTCTCCATTTCAAAAGCCGGCGATCGTACATTGGCATTTTCATGGCCGTTCATTGCGAATTCCATGGCCTTTTCTTCAACTACCACAACCGCATCCTTCTGCACAACCTATAAATATGGGCCCACCCCCTCATTTTCTCACTTTCAGCTCTTCCTCTAGCCAAACTCTTGCAAAATTTTCTCTTGAGCTCTTACCCCCCCTCTTACCAGCCAGCACCAAGTCTGATACTTTTGACTCCTGCTTCTGCAGGGAGGTCCTCCATTACACCTCCATCAGAAGACAACAACTGGTAGGAGGCCGCTTTGAGGAGTATGCCTGGCACCCCACATAACTCTCTTATCTGGGGGAGGGCTCTCATGAAGCAGGCCAGTGGCCACACTGTGCATTCTCTCATGAAGAATCACCACTAGGTGGAGCACAAGATCCTATATTTCATAGGTCCATGCTACAGGGCTATTGCCTCCGACCCCATACTTGTAAGAAGCTGGAGCATCTAGGCTTGGGCACCTGTCTACTTTGGAGCCATGGGGGCCGAACCTTTATAACAGCTTGTACTTTACAAACACCTATGATGCCAATCTTCATACTGGCAAAACTTTGGATAATGATGGCAGCGACATAGGGTCCAGAGCTCAGTAGTGTGGAGCTCATCAAAGATGCCCTAGCACTCTCCCACATGGACCAGCCCTATGTTAGGCTCACCAATGCACCTAAGATGACCAGAGGAGTCTATAGAGGTAGCTCAAACAAGGATGGAGTGAAGTGGGCTAACATCACTCAGCAGGATCTGATCATGCCAGCCATGGCTTTGCAGTTTTTGCTCACCATAAGATGGACCAATCGATTTAGTAGGTGCAGCATGACCACATTGGCACGGGTGCACCAAGGCCAAATGGTCAATTGAGCCAATTACCTTTTTAGGGAGCTACATGTAGTATGCTCCAACCCACAGGGGAAGCTGATAGTAGCCACCTTGTTAACACGGGTACTCTATTACATGACTAGGTGCATGACTAGGTGGGAGGAGTTACCCTGCACTATTCAGGTCAGTGGCCCCAATGCTACCACTATATCTATGCTCTAGCCATCAACTTCTCCCTAGTCCCCACTAGCAAAGAGGTAACACCAAGAGACAGCAACTACTAAACAGGTCTCCCCACCACCCAGCACAGGCCCCTACACGAGGAAATGGCAACTGCACAAGAAAGGCCACGGAGAAGGGAGAGAAATAAAAGCAAGACTTCTTTAAACGAAATGTATTTGAGACACACCACCTCTGGATCGCTTCACCAATATCCACTCATTCACAAAGGGGTTGGACCTTCTTCCCCCCATACAGCACAATAGAATATCATCAACACCCTCTGCTGGACGCGCTCTAGAAGTTTCCTCTCTAGCTAGGCTTATGTCGAAAGCGTTCATGTGGCCCATGGTGACGTGTTAAAATTTGCACTAGTATTTTCATATATGTCCAGAGAGCTTATCACATAGATGATAGATTGTATCTACCATCAACAAGTGGCACAAGTTTCACATTGGGAGATGCTGCTGGGTAAGGCACAAGAGCCCTAGGTGTTTGAAGACATGTACCAAACAAACTTGCTTTACATGCAGTTCCAAGGCAAGTTCGATGAGAAGACACAACAGCTTCCTTTAGCATGTCCTTGAATGCATCACCGATCTCCAATAGCTTCCTTTAGCATGTCCTCGAATGCATCACCAACCTCCAGCAACAAAACCAGGCCCATGAAGCTGCTTAGGGGCACACCACGAGCTAGCTAAGGCATGGGAGTGCCAGGTGTTTGAAGACATGTACCAAACAAACTTGCTTTACATGCAGCTCCACGGCAAGTTTGATGAGCAGACACAATAGCTTTAGCATGTCCTCGATCGCCACATCACCGACCTCCAGCAACAACTAAACCAGACCCATGAAGCTGCTTAGGGGTACACCATGAGCTGACGGTCGTTGAGAGCCTCACCCAAGATGCCCAAAATCAAGCCAAGGCTACAGAGGAAGCCCTTTTGATTGGACTCAGAGAGATTTTTTGAGACATAGGGAGATTTCAGAAGCCACCATCCATCAAATGGAAGAGCACCTCAGTGAAGCTGAAGCCCGGGCAACACAACCCCCTCTGCTGCCTTCTCAAGGTGGATGCTCTAATGGACACAACCACAGAGCTCCCCATCCTAACACTACCTCCACAAACCCCCTACCAACTCATTGACCTCCACTTCCAGAGTGTCCGGCTGAACCTCCTCTAGCACAACCTCTACCTGATTCCCACCATAGTTACACTTACCTCCTCACCAAACTCCCCATTTCGAGCATCACCCTCATCCCGGACTTTTGTTTTCGAGCCTTCCACCACCCCCACAATTTCTACGAGCTCCCCCAACACCCTCTCCAAGCCATTTTCATAGGTTGGTCCCAACCGCCTGCTTTGGCTTCCCTTCCGCCGACCCCGCCAAGCTCATCAACCTCTCCATTTCGGACGGCCTCTGCCCCTATCCTTACCCCTCTCAGATTTCTATAGGAGCATTACATTATTTATAGGATGTTGGATGGCACGTGGCCAGCAGTGCCTATCTCTCCCTCCGTGCGGATGCTCTTCCCCCATACTCCCTTGAAGGCCTTCTCATCCTCTACCACAAGTGCCATGAGCAGCTACAAGTCATGGCTGCCATTGGCATCTCTGGGAGTTTGATGACACTCACGTCACCTTCCCTCTCGAGTTCACCTCCGAAGAAGTTGCCACCCACGGTCGAAGATTTCTTCCATGCACACGGCCTCGTGGATGTCGCGCCACCAAAGCAGGCCCGGCCTCTGATGACCATGATGGCCAGGGCAGTCTACTACCCCCCCACCACCATGCTCTTCCTCTTTTCCCCACCCCCTCCACCACTCGGTTCCTCTTTGGCCCATACCAATAGCCAACCCCCACTTTTGGCACATCCGCCCTTCCACTCTTCCATCCATAACCTTCTTCTCCACCCATCCATTTTCCCACCCCGCCTCCATCACTGACACCACCCTCACCCCCCCTTTTTATCCCTCTAGATGGGAATGCACACTGCATTCCATGACATCCCATCCACCTCCACTTAAACCCCACCCCTCTTTGACGTAAGCCTTGCCACCCATCAAAGCCTCCAACTCGACAACCCCTCCACCCCCGTCGCCGACACAACAACCCTCCACCCAAAACCTCAAAGAGGGAGAGATTCTACCGCCGCCCCACCATTGGAGCGTGAGGAGGTTGACCCTCTCAATTGGGGGGACCCCCTTGACCGTATGGAGTTTGAGCAAGCAATTGCCATCTTGCTCACTTGACAACTCTAGGCAGGACCCCATCACCCACATCACATACCGCATGGACATCCATGTTCTGCGTCCTTACCTTGACGCCAAGCATCACTAGTAGTGGTGGTGCGAACACCCCCCAAGGATGCACAGAGGATACCACCAGCCCCTCGCCCACTGCTCGCTCCATCATGTTCAAACTCATGGACGAGTAACCGGCCTCTGGAGGTGCCCTTTTCTCTTCAAGCCTTTCATCTGGGAGATGTACTACAACACGCCTCGCGCACTCCGCATCAGCCTAGACTACCTCCCAATATACAAAGACAGTGGGCGTGGAATGTTTTCCACAAGGAGCAGAAACAGAACCCTAAGCTGAAATACAACTTTCCTTGGTTCACTCCTCTATCAGCCTAGCAACCATGTGCTCAAGAGACAATGATCTACCGCTTCAACAATATCATCGCAATGTGACCAAGGCCGACCCAGCCGTGATCATAACAATTTGCTTCTTCCACTTGATCATCATATTGCTGGAGTCTTTTCTAGATTGGGATCCCTACTATGAAGGCTCGTAGGATTTGGCCTTTGACATCAACAAAGGACCCACCCTTAAGAAGATTTTTGGCTACTACCTTTGAAGATATGATGGAGACCACCTTTTGGATAAGCTACAAGGTCTTCCATCAAGTCTCCCCTACTCCAACCTCATGTCGAGACTTCATCCAAATTTATTCAATCTACTATACAGATAGATCCCGCGCAGCTTTGAGAACGGACCTGCATTAGGGAGGGGGTATATTAACCACTCCGATTAACATTACCTTTTGCGTGGCTACACTCTCTCTAATCTATCTTTGTAACCATGCAATGCGCTTATTCTATAAGAGACATGGGATGACTGAGCTTATGGCTTGTGTAATGCCGATTATGAGGAATAGTTGTACATAGAGCTGTAAAATTTAGGATGACTAGTTTTGGGCCCCCAATTATAAATGGGAGGCCAACCATTGTAATTATGAGCTCTTGTATATAAATCATTTTATGGAATATAAAAGGAGGATAATTCCATTTGTCTCATTTGAGCTTGCCTCTTCTCTCTCTCTCTCTCTCTCAATTGAGCTTATGGATGCATGTTAGCTTGTGTTCTTGATTTCTTTCATGTTTGATTGTTGGCATATGTAATTAGGGATGTTAATGTTCTCCTTTTTCTTCTTCTCTACTCTCTCTTTGCTATCTACCAAGTCCCTTTTGCATGCTAGTTGCATGAGGTGAAGGTTTGTTGAGATATCGAGCTCAACTAGTGCTACCAAACGGACATTGATGACCTGCTTGGGTGATAGCTTCTTCATCTACACCAGTGGCATGGTTATTGAGATTATGGGGGGGATATGCGGTCAGTGGGATGACAGGCTCTGTGGTGACAGCCATTTTGGATTACTAGAGATTGGCATGGTTATTGAGATTATGGGGGGGATATGCGGCCAGTGGGATGACAGGCTCTGTGGTGACAGCCATTTTGGATTACTAGAGATTGGCATAGTTATAGCACCAGCTCATTTAGTCGTCGGGTTCACATTATGGACCAACCTTTGTATGTTGTAGTAGTTGAGTACTAACCCATATAGTGTGTACTCTTATCTTTATGTTATGTTGGTTGAGTAGAGAAGAAGAAGATAGAAGAAAATTCAAATATCCATCTCTCTCTTGTGTCTTGCTCTCTCTTGTGTGTGTGTGTGTTTGCTTGCTAGGATTTGAAGCTCTCCCTCTCCCCCATATTCTCTTTATGGTATTAGAGCTTGGTTCATGTGAGAGCTAAGGAGGCAAGCAAGAGGCAAGAACAAGCAACTGAAGAAAGGAACCGGTACTACACGGGTAAGAGTATCATCATCATCTCTTTCCCCTTCTTGGTTTAGGTACAACATCCCCCCTCAGTAGCTCTAGGAGCTACACATCTCCAATTGAGGAGCTGTCTTTGCAAGAGCGGAGCTATAGGGCAGGTATATTATCCAATTGGACAACGTTTGTTCAGCCAGATTTGTATTTCGAGTATGTTATGGGCCCCGTTTTGTCACACTGCAGGGTATTTTTGATAGTTTTCTGGAAGTTCTGTGGTAGAGAACTGTTTCTGCTTGAAATCTAGTTATTGCAATGAAGTAGTGCATT
Organism: Cibotium barometz; assembly: GCF_041138505.1. NCBI lineage: Eukaryota > Viridiplantae > Streptophyta > Polypodiopsida > Cyatheales > Cibotiaceae > Cibotium > Cibotium barometz. Next base: position 8,175,018 of record NC_141046.1, read on the forward strand.
TTGGAAGTGTAGATAGGGTTTGCACATGTATTATTGATATACGGGGTGTATGTACATGTACTCTGGTCACATTTGGTGACACACAGGCTGTGCTGAAGTACCACTGCTGTAGCAAGTTACAAGAGATATTGCTGTATTATAGGTTGCATGCAGAAGTTTTCTGTTTGTAGGTTATTTGATTGCTGCAAAAGCAGGAAAACATGTCTGACAGAATTAATCAATTGTTAGTGAGAAGTTGGATAAGAATAACTTCTATGCCTGGAAGTTCAGAATGATGATGACCAATTTCCTAATGGTTGGGTAAAGGATTTTGGGATTATGCAAAAGGAGACGATGAGGAGCCTCCATAGTTATTTTAGGAGAATGCCACTCGTGTAGATATAAAGACATTCAAGAATTGGAATCAGGGTGCAAGAAAAGTCATGTACTGGTTTTCAATTAGTGTCACACAGACACTATGATAGCACACACAGGATGCAAACACTCTAGCAGTTGCATGGTAGAATCTAGTTCAGATGTTCCAGACTAACACAAAGGCAAGGAAGCTACAGTTAAAGCAAGAGTTGCATATTGTGGAAAATAAAAGCTGGTTCATCAATGAATATGCCTTAAGGATCAAGGGAATTGTTCAATCCCTTGGGTCTATCAATGTATCAGTGGAGGATGATGATTTGATGAGTGTCTATCTGAATGGGCTTGGCAAAGAGTACAAGCCATTTAAGACATCCATTGTCGTTAGGGAGAACTTTCCCAACTTTCGGGACTTGATATCTATGCTGATCATAGAAGAAAAAGCTTTAGGTGAGGATTCTTCTTCACAAAGCAAGAACACATCGGAACAGGCCTTCTACTCTAATTCAGGTAAAGACAGAGGTAGAGGCTATGGTCGAGGTGGCCAAGGTGGTGGTCGACAAGGAAATCAGAATTCTGGACAACAACAGTCCAATGATTCACATCAGCAATCATACATAGGTGGAAGAGGCTAGTTTAGAGGTAGGGGGAGCTAAAGAGGCTGAGGTGGTTGGCAAAGAAATCAAAATGCAAATAGCATAGAGTGTTATTACTGTGGTAAACCAAGACACATAGCAAAGGACTGCTACAAAAAGCTTAACGACTTTATATAAGTGGGAAGTTGTAGCAAGGCAACTATGCATCATCTAGTAAACATGGAGGAGGTGATGACATAAGTGAGCAGCTATTTGTGATGTAGCACATGCTTAGCTCCATATAACAAGGGATGTGTCAGGATCTCAAGATATATGGTATGTGGATTTTGGCGTCTTTAACCACAAGCTTAGCTCCATATAACAAGGGATGTGTCAGGATCTCAAGATATATGGTATGTGGATTTTGGCATCTTTAACCACATGACCAATCATGCTGAGTGGTTCAGAGATATGTAGAAAATGAAAAAACCAGGTTATGTAGAAACATGTGTGATGATACTGTGCCATTGTCTATGTAGGATGGAAAAATGAAGTACTTGACTGATGTACTTCATGTTTTGAATATCAAAGAACCTGGTTTCTGTTGGACAGATGGTTGAGCAGGGTCTACGAGTGAGGTTTCATCCTCAAGGACGTTTTGTGGAAAACTTCAAAAAGAAGTGTCGCTTGGTTGCAAAGGGTAACAAAAATGGTAAGAAGTTTACTTTGGATGTGAACATGCCTGAGATAAAGGCAGCCATGTTTGCGCATATGGAATAGGTGTCATTGTTGCAGATATTGACGTATGGCACAAGTGCATTGGTCATGTGAATGTATAGCGATGACTGAAGTCTATGCGGGCCCAAAATATTGTTGCAGGTTTGCCAAAGTTAAAGGGTGACGGTATGCATAAGATATGTGAAGCATGCCAACTTGGTAAGTAGGCCAAACATGCTTTCCCACATGAAAAGCATGTCAGTGCAAGGCCATTGGATGCCATACATTCAGATATATGGGGACTGATAAAGATTGCAACAATTTAAGGTTATAGGTACGATGTTACATTCATTGATGACCACACTAGGAAAGTGTGGGTTTATTTCATGAACGAGAAAAGTGAGGTGTTTGCTCACTTTCAAAGATCCAAAGCCTTGGTCAAGAAGGAAAAAGGCATGCAAATAAAATTCCTAAGATCAGATGGTGGGGGAGAATATTTCTCCAATGAGTTTAGCGATTTCTTGAGAAAGCAGGGAATCAAGAGGCAGTTTACGTGTGTAGATACACGTCGCATCAGAATGGTGTTGCAGAAAGGAAAAATAAGCACATTGCAAAAGTGGCACGTGCCTTGATGGTGGCTGAAAAGAATATGCCACATTACTTTTGGGTAGTAGTAACTACTGTGTACATTACTTTTGGGTAGTAGTAACTACTGTGTACATTACGAATAGGACACTCACTGTAGCTGTTCATGGTATGACTCCTGAATAGAAGTTTATAGGCATAAGACTGGATGTGTCTAACTTGAAAGCATTTTGGTGTATTGCATATGTACATGTTCTTGATGAAGTGAGAACAAAGTTGGATCTAAAGGTAGAGAAATGCATCTTCATCATTGGTTATGCTATGGAGAAAAAAGGTATTAGTTACCCTACTACTCGTGAGATGCAAGTAAGCAGACATGTTGTCTTCGATGAGATGAGTAGCTGGTATGCACTGGGTAGTGAAGCCAACTGAAGATGCAGATGTAAGAAGTGCTGATGTTGCACCACATGGAGAGCAGCAATCACAGGCGCTGAGTGGACCTGGGGAGTCCTCAAGAAGTGAATCCAATGTTAGCCCATGGTCAGGTAGGTTGAGGAATGATATAGGTACACATGTATCACAGAAAGGGAAGGAAAAGGTAGATCAACCTTTTGTGCTTGATCTGTCAGCAGGTCACTCATATGTGGATGGTGACTCTAGTGGCACTGAGCAAAGCCTTGATGAGGAGCTTGGAATTCTAACTATGGTTACTCCTAGTGTAAGGAGAACCAGGGCTACTTTAAGGACACCTGGCAGTGATCTAGGTGTACGCAGGTCTACGAGGGTTAGATACCCTATTGACAGGTTGAGATATGATGGATATATAGCCCATCATTATGCTTACATGGTAAAAGCAATACAAGACGAGCCCACTTGCTTTGAGTAGGCAGTTGGAAATAACAAATGCGAAGATGTCATGGATGAGGAAATGGAAGCATTAGATGCAAATGCAACATGGAAGTTAGTGGCCTTTGCCTAAGGAAAAGAAGGCAATTGGATGTAAGTGAGTGTATAAAGTCAAGCACAATGCTGATGGTTTAGTGAGTAGGTACAAGGCAAGATTAGTTGTAAAGGGCTATGCGCAGACTTATGGCATAGACTATGAGGAGACATTCAGCCCGGTTGCACGAATGGCAATCGTGAGAGCTGTCATTGCCATGGCTGCGCGAAGGGTTGGTATTTACATCAAATGGATCTAAAGAATGCTTTCTTGCATGGTGATTTGCAAGTTGGGAGTGCTGCTTTGTGAGTTGGAGCAGTAAGAAGCATCCAACAGTTGCCTTGTCGAGTACAGAGGAAGAGTACAGGGGTGCTGCTATGGCAGCTTGTGAGGTATCTTGGTTTCAAAAGCTACTTGGTGACATGGGAGAGCTCGTGGATAGGGCAGTTGTCATATATTATGACAAGATGAGCATCATATAGTTGGCCAGTAACCTAGTATATCATGCTAGAACTGTGAGATCCCTCTGTCCCCTCCATGCACAGGACTCCCGATAGCTGATAGCGGAAGCAGCCCCCTCATGCGCGGGGCAGGGTTTCTCACTCGGGGCCTCGCCCTCGAATGTCCGGGCACGAGACTAAGCTGGTGGTCATTCCAAAAACTGAAAGTGGGAAAATTTTCCATGCTCGAAAAGCTGGGACGATTCCACCTTTTTGAATTTTCTTAACTAATTTTTCTAACGAGATCAAATCTAAACTATCCTTCACCTGAATAAACTAGATAGAAGGAAACTATCACTGATATAATTTGATCATTTGAGTAATTTCAACGCTTTTTTCCTAATCAAGATCAGGCACAGCCGTTGATCCACTCAATTGAGAATTTTATGAGGGAATTAACTAGCTACTCGAATCCTAGCGTAATCCTAAGATTTTTCAGTTGGATTATTAAAACTCCATTGATTCCAGCCTAACCCCATCCGGCCCATGGGTTAGCCACCACCCTACCACTGGAATCGGTGGAACCAAACAAGTACTCACCCACCCATAATTGAAATGCCTTTCTTAACTTTAGCTTTAGAAAACAGATACGCACACACTCCTCTTTAAAACTTTAATATAAAAATAATCCATTGATAATATAGATACGATCACAGATTTCATAATTCAAAATTTCCATTCAATCCCTTGTTTCACAAAAATGGTACCAAAATGGACTCTCCGTTGGGACCAGCTGGTCAGCAACGAGATCTAGTAACAGATTACAATAATCACATCGTCAACATACATATATATATCTTCCTTGACATATGTATGGGTGTCCCAAGCACCGCGAGGCCGTGTATCGCCTGGTCAGAACCCTCCAGGATCCTCCTTAGGCATCCTGACACTTCACTCAGGGACCGCTTCACCGGCCCTCGCCCATCGGAAGCACACCATTTTTCACCATACCCAGGCTGGTCAAGACCTGGGTAGGTTTTTGCTACGTGAGCTGTCCCTCAAACACTCCCCGCTATCTGTTGCAACTGAACTTCCCTTAGATAAACATATATGCCAAATGCTCCCTCCAGCATTCTGGCGTAAGATAGTTCTTTAAGAAAACAAGGTTTCTATGCAAGTTTTCAGTTTTGATTTTGTTTGAAAACCATGAATAATCTTAAATTTGTATCTCAATACTTCTAGATCCAGGTCTGAATTCCAAACAGAATTCCTCGAATTCTGTTAACTTGATCCTCAGATCAAAATCAAAAGTTTTAACTTAGTTTCAGATTCGGTGGGGGATTTGAGTACATTTTCCCTGAACTGGGCACATTGTCATTGATTGAAATTGACGAAGGAATTAGGTCTTGGTCAATAGTCTGAATCAGAGTTTGGGTCTGGAAAGGTTCTTCCTAAACTATCTTTCTCTCGAAAGGTACTAATTCAATTTCTCTTTTTCTAAATTTTGTTCGAATATTTGCTTATAGATTTCTAAAACATGAATTTCGTATGAGGAATAAAAGAATCATTTATCTCGATCTCCGACTTCGATAGTTTAATTGAATTTTCTCATTACCATCTTAGTGAATATGAAACGGTAGCATTTCTTCTCACAAATTATCTACTTATTCATTTTTCTAATTTCTGCGAAAATTAAACAAAGGATTAAGGAGAACCCTTATTTAATATAAAGATTCTATATGCATCTAATTATGCATAAAATTCAATTCTCATGAAAGTCACACTTTTATCATCATAAAAATCATTTATGATGAAAATCACTCTTTTAATATAAAAGAATTTCTTTTATGCGTATATTTATGCATAAAAATCATTTATGATGAAAACCACGCTTTTAATATAAAAATATCTTTTATGCACCCATTTATGCATAAAAATCATTTATGATGAAAATCACACTACTTCTAATATAAAAACAAATCTTTTATGCATATGTTTATGCTTAAAAATCATTTATGATGAATATCACACTTTTAATATATAAAAAATATATCTTTTATGCATATGTTTATGCATAAAAATCATTTAGGATGAAAATCACACTTTTAATATAAAAAATATCTTTTATGCACCCATTTATACATAAAAATCATTTAGGATGAAAATCACACTTTTAATATAAAAAAATATCTTTTATGCATAAAAATCATTTATGATAAAAGTAACACTTTTATAATAAAAAAATTATTCTTTTATGCATAGAATTCAATAATGATAAAAGTAACACATTTATAATTAAAAAATATTCTTTTATGCATAGAAATCAATAATGATAAAAGTAACACTTTTATAATAAAAAATATTCTTTTATGCGTAAAAATCAATATGATGAAAGTAACTCTTTTGTAATAAAAAAATATACTTTTATGCATTATTTTATGTATAAAAATCCATAATGAAGAAAGTAACACTTTCTTAATAAAAAAATTATCAATATGTATCTTTCTATACATAGAATTTAATTCTATTGAAAATCATTCTTTTATAAAATTAAACAATATACATCTTTCTATGTATGAATGAAAATGATACTTTTAGAATACTCTAACGATGGGGATTACTCTTTTTGATTAATAAAAGATGAAATTTATTTCACAAATTTTCAAAAAAATTTGCCATAACCTCCTTTGTATGGCTGACCATTTTTTAATTTTTACTTACTAAAATTAATTAGAAGTTCACCAAGAGTATTTAATTCATTCTAATGTAAATATTTTCTACTTATTTAAGAGAAACATTATAAAAAACTTGATTTTATTCATTAATCATGCATCTAGGATAAGAATGGCTGGATTTACTAAAGAAGAGAGGGGAATGCCTTTTTTCAATGAGGCATAACATCATTTGCAATTTAGAGAAGACAAAAACCATAAAAAACCATAAAATGAATGGAAAAGAGAAGAATCTCCAACTTACTAATGTACTTGAGAGCTTTCCTTTGGCTTGATGGTTTCAGGATTCTACTCTTGTTTGAAACAAGAGCGGCCACCAATCTTTTGGAAGAGGGAAGGTCAAAAACTAATGAATTATGAGTAAAATTCACTATTTTTGGCACTTGGGAGAGGCAGGGTAACAGTGCAAAACACTATTGAGTTTCAACAAAGGGGAGGGCTTCTATTTATAGGAAAAAATGAGCTTCAAACCAAGCCAACTGATTCTAGAATTTTCGAGATCAATTTGGTCAATTTTTGACCATTTTTAGGTTAGTTTTGCTCACTTTTTGGATCTAGTTGAAACAGGAGACAGGAGAGATAAAAATATCTCATTATTAGGGAGTTTAAAACTCATTCAAGCATGTGAAATAGGTGCCTCCTTCATGAGGGGAATTCCCCCATACTGAGGTGTCAAAAATGCATCATTTCACCTAAATATCTCTCTTTTTTAACTATTAACCTTGTCCTTAGTCAACTCTTCATCTTATGTGAGTATTTACTCATTTTTGGGGGATTTTTCTTTTATTCTTCTATTTATCTCCTCCCTACATTTGGATGAATCTTATTGGTCCATAGGAACCTTAATTTAAAATTTCAAAAAAATCTTCACTCCCAGGATAATGCCTCTTGAACAGATTATACTTAATTTCTAATATACCTTTTGAAAATCTTTTTGAACTTCTGTTTCAAGGGAACTTATTTTAATAAGATGAGATATTTTTCTATCCAAAAATATTTAAAAACCGAATTACCACTCTCTAGAAGATTTTCTCTCTCTAGGCCAAAACTGGTAGAAACAAGATCTTTTATATTTCTGAAGAGGGATTTGATTACAGGGGAAGATGCTGGACATCTTGAGAGGCTGGGGAGGAATCTTACATTCTCCTCCCACTTGAAAAACGCGAGATGCCCTCATCTCGTAAACTGGGGATAACCCCGCAACAACAGATCGGCTTCATTCTCCCAGGAGGCATCTTCAAAAGGATAGAACTTCCATTTTACCAATAATTCTCTGAGAATTCTGTTCCTGAGAATCTTTTCTTGAACATCAAGAATTTCTTTAGGTTGAAGTTCCATCTGTCGTTGGGTTGATTTCTTTGTAATATGGCCCACAATATCTGGGGGATAACTTCTTGTACTTCCCAAGAGATAGAGAACTTCTTTTGGGCCGTACTCAAATGAAGACCATATCTGCTTCTTTGAATTCTCTGTCTGTCCTCTTCTTATCTGCATATTGCTTCTGTCCATCCTGGGCAGCTTTAATATCTTTACGAATTGCCTGCATCTGCTGTTCCATGTCATCAAGCATCTGTCTGGACATCTCGACCCTACTCAATGGGTTGGACCAAGTTAATGGAGTTAAGCAATCTTGTCCATATAGAGCTTTAAAAGGGCTCATCTCGATACTTCGGTGATAAGAAGCATTGTAGGTAAACTCGACTAGATGCAGATAGCTTAGCCACTTCTTTGGTTCCCTGCCATAGCATGACCGAAGTATATCTTCAATTACTTGGTTTACCCTTTCAGTTTGACCATCGGTATCAGGGTGATAAGCTGTGCTGAGATCTAAGAAAGTTCCCAGTGCTTCGAAAAATGCAGTCTAGAACCTTGAAGTAAACTTGGGATCTCGATCACTTACTATTCTCCTTGGGGTAGGCTATGCAATCTGAAGATTTCTTTGAGGAACACTCTGGCCACATCCACTGCAGTGTAGGTTTCTTTTACTCGGATCAGATGGGCAACTTTGGTTAGTTTGTCAACTACTACGAAAATGGAGTTGTAACCTGATTGCACTGAAGGTAATCCAGTAATAAAGTCTATACTGATACATTTCCACTTCATCTGGGGGATGTCCAATGGATGTAACTTCCCAGGCATTTTTACTCTTTCAGCTTTGACTTTTTGGCATGTCAGACATTGACGTACATGATTCAGTACATCTTTTTTCAGACCAGGCCAAAAGAAGCTTTTCTTTACAGACATGTAGGTTTTGATAAAACCTGGATGTCCTGCTATAAGGCTGTGGGCTTCATTCAGAATTTGATCCTTGGTTCCCTCATCATTGGGAATGCATAGCCTGCAATACATAATGCCATCATCCAGGCTGTACACTTGAAGTCTGTTCAACTCCTGAGGAGTTTTGCTTTCCTACGTTGTCGTGACGTTTGCGGTATCACTGGACAAGTGCGACACTTCTGGCTATGAGAGTAGCTTCAAAACCCAGCAATGGAAATAGAAAATATATCTCTTCAAGGGGCACCACCTGCAAAAGCTGGAACCATAATATTTACATACCAAAATCTCACCAAGACATATGAGTTGTATCAAAAACCATCATAAGCATCATGGTTCAAACCAAAATCCAAGGTTGATAACATTATAACTTCTTCGCCTGTCTGCAGAACTCGGGGCTTCACTCTCTCTCCCTCTGCAGACTCACGAGCCTCTTCTCTACAAGCGATCTCCCTCGCTCATCTACACCCCGACTCCACACTCCCACAGGCGGCTCCCAGTGCCTTCAGCTATTGCTGCTCTCCTCAATTATTCCAGAGTTCCCCTGGTCGGTGCTTGCAGACCTTCTCTCTCTGTTCCCTTATGCCTGCAGCTCTACCACGATCACCCAAGGCCCACACCAGCCCTAGGCTACTACCTTCAACCTCTGTTTTGCTCTCCACACTCGCTGCAGCTATCACCAGGGCGCCTGCAGTACCACCCGCCTTCACACTAGGCGGCAACTTTCCCTTCGCCTCGCTTCTGTCTGCTGCACTCCAGAACCACAGCCCACAAGGTGGCTCTTCTGCATCTACACCCCCCGCTTCAGTCTGCACAAGCGCCCAGCCAGGAGACTACTCACCACGTCGGCTGTCTTCGCACCCTGCACTTCCTTCGCTCCAGAGCCACAGCCCACAAGGCGGCTCCTCTGCTCGCCTCTCCCTTCGCTCGATCACCCGGGCGCCTCCAGCTCCTTCGCCTCAGCTTTGTGGCGACCTCCAACACCAGTAGGCTGCCCTCTCACAAGGCGGTTCTCACCTCTGATCTCTGTAGTGCCTTCGTAAGGCAAACTCGTCCTCTCTTAGGCTGCAATAGTACCCGCCCCCGGCGCTTCACACATGGCTCCCAGGCCTCCAAGCACCAGGCGGCTACCTACGTCTTCACGCCTTCGCTAGCTTCCAGAACTCCTTCGCTGCGGCTACTTGGCAACCAAACAAGAAACCATGTGGCCTTTCACATTGGCGGCCACGTTTATATGTATTATTTTTTTATTTTATTTAAAGCCCAATGTGATGGCCACCATCACTCTTTCCACACCAATGCTCAAGGCAACACCGGCCCCTTCAGTCTTTCTTGTGCCTCCATCAAGATAAAAAATTGCAACTAATCCCTCTTTCTTGTCAGCCCCATAAGAAAGTGATGCTGCTTTTGGTTCATTGATAATTCGTGCTACCTCAAGGTTTACCATAGGCATAAAAACTCCATGATTCACACCACACTTATGTACAGAGGCTTCGAGACCTAGCTCAGCCTGAGCTCATCTTATTGAACCTCATTTACATTATGAACATATGTACATAGGCATCATAAAATGACTCAAGTCATGGCACTTAATCCCATGCATCTAGATTTGCATTTAATGGCCTCACATGCATGGTTTCACACCATAGACGTGCCATGGCACGACATCCACCTCTTCTAAACCTGCACATCCTCCGGTATGTGCCAAGTCATCATTAAGATCCACATATATCTGGATGTTGTCTTCATCTTCTACATTACCAGGAAGATCATCCTCTTCCTCTTCAACCATATCCATGCTATCACTATCAAGCCTCTCATCTTGAGTCTCCTGCGAATCAAAAGGATCACTGTCATGCCTTCTTTTAAACATCTTGATCCTTTTGCCTGCTACAAGATTCTTTATCTCTATTCCATCAAGCTCACACAGGGTATACGTGGCATTTCCATGCACATGCTTGACAATGTAAGGGCCAAACCATCTTTTTGCAAACTTCCTTTGCACAGTGAATTGGTTGTCAAGACTACTATCATACATTAGGACCCAATCACCTTCTTCAATGGGTTTTGGCCGGAGTCTGTGTCTTCTATCAAATCTTCATTTATTTTTCAACCTTGCATCTTTCAAACGAGCTTTAGCAAGCTCTACATCTTCAGGCCTTCTCTCCAACTGCCTGATTCGCAATGCAAGGAGGTCTTCCCTGTTCAATTATTCCACCCAGGGTAATACATTCCAAGTTGGAACTACTTCTTCAACTGGCATTACCGGCTTCTGACCATACATTAATTCTGCAGGCATGTAACCTGTCTCACTAAGCTATGAGTTGTATGGTCAGCCCATAAAGCATATGGTAGCAGCCTTGGCCACTCTCGCATTCTTCCTCTGCATGCCTTAGCCAAAGCTTTAATGATTGGAGGATGTCCTCGCTCGCTTTTACCATTGCCCTCAGGGTTGTAAGCACATGTTAGGGACAATTTGATGCCAATTTTAGAAAAGAATTCCCTTGCTTCTTCAGCATCTAGCTCACCCCTGTCAGCTGTTATTTTCCCAACACAACCATACCGGCAAATCACATCTTCCAAGAGAAACTTGCATACTATTTCCGTGCTCTTTGTTCTAAGAGCACGCCCTTCCACCTGATTTGTCAGGTCTTCTCTTGCAAGTACTACGTACCGCATCTGCTAGATTCCCAAGGGCATTGTAACTAGATCCACTACCCATTTGTAGTGCATGGCAGGTGGGTAGGTTGGTTGCAGGCCATCACGATGTCGCACATTCGAGTACATTTGACATACCATGCATGTTTCCACATATTGGGATACATCCTTGTACATTTCTTTCCACCAATATCTTTCCTTTATTTTGGTAAAGGTGGCCCACACACTTCAATGTCCATCCCAAAGACTCTTATGGAATTCTTTCATGAGCTTCCCTTGAGTCTCTTTATCACATATAACTCTCTGTGGCATAGCATTCCTCTGCTTAGGATGCTTCCACAGGTATCCATTCTTTAGAAAATACCCATATGCCTTTCTGCGGATCCTCTTGAATTCTAAGTCAGACCAATTTTCTTGCCTTGTCAAGGTACTCAAGTATTGGCCAATAAGCAACCAATCTCCTTCATACATTCCTCAGTAAAAGACTCAAGTACATTTGATAAGCAAGCATGGTCCCCTTTTGCATGTGCAGTAATATAGAACTTTGTGCCTACATCATCAATGTCACTAATCATCCCTTCTTCATCTTCATACCTGGCTCTTGATAGCATATCTGCAACTGGGTTGTCCTTCCCTGCAATATGCTTAAACTTAGGATTTAGTGACTTGATATAGGTAATCCACCTGAGCATAGCGATATCTGGAGTGGTGCAGCTTCCAATCATCCCAAGGAGTGGCAAGCAGTCAGTTTCCACAAGCACGGATGCTCCAATAAGATATTCTTTTTCACATTTTAGAGCAGTGACTAATCCCAATAACTCCCTCTTGATCTGCGGATAATTTCATTGGCGAATGCTCAGTACCTTTGCTCCAAACCTGATTACATACCTGTGATCATCCTCATCATCTTGCCCTACTGCCCATCCTATCCCAGTAGGACTAGTATCAACTGTTACAATCACAGGCCTGCCACACTCATAATCTACCTTCCTTAGAGTAGGTGATGATTGGAGCAGACATTTCAGCTTCCGCATAGCTTTAATATGTGCAACACTCCATAAAAATCTCTGATTTTTCCTCAAAAGTTGGTAGAGAGGATCTGCTACATGTGCATAATGTGGGATCCATATAACATAAAAGACACATGCACCAAGAAATCTCCTCACCTTTGTAACATTAATGCATATCTCTTTCATTCTTTGTATCGCATCTATCTTGGCTGGACAAGGTCTGCGTCCATTAGTACTACAAAGATGCCCCACGATTAGTACTTCACCAACCCCAAACACTGATTTCAATCCAGACAAAGTAAGATTCACCTCTTCAAGCCTGGATAGAATTTTATCACAATCCTTTATATGATTTGCCACAAACTTGCGGCACCCTTTCGAATCCAAATCCCCATCTTTATCTTTTTCATCACAGCCTTTTATGGGCACATCATCCAGAAAAGGCATAGTTATTTGTGGTATGAAGTCTCGTAAGACTTTATTCATTCCATTCATCATATGCGCCACTGAGTTGGTGGCTCCCTGTGGTAAGGTGCACATCCTTACCAAACCCAAAGGAGTTTTCATTGTGGTCATGTCCCTGCTTTGTATATCCAGCTGGAACTGATCATACCCCGAATACAGATCACCCATAGAGTATATAGCTTTCCCTGCAAATGCTTCTGCAAACTCGCCCACAATCGGACCTGCTCCCACATTCCTGATTGTGACCTTGTTTATAGGTTGCATGTCTTGAATGAAGCGCAATGCTCCATTTTTCTTTGGCATGGTAAACCATCTGTTGGAGTATGGAGCGCATGATGGCTCCAAAATTCCCATCCTGATCTTTTCTTTTAGTAATTCCATCAGCTTTGGCAAGAGAGCTTTTGGTACTAGAATCGGCCCCGCAGGTTCCAGGGCACATGTGGAACAGTGAAGATCACCATTGGCGCTATTACGCTTGGATCAACACAGCCTATCTCATGCGGCTGAAAAGCAAAGGCCTTCCCATGTTTTACAAGCATCTCCTCAAAGCATTCCTTTTCAACTGGTTACAGGAAATCCTTGTCACCGATCTTCAGCTCTTTTAGGGTTTCCTGTGTAAACTTATGCCCAATTTTCTTCGGATCTCTGAGATTCGGTTGCATAGAGGCTTCATCTATCTTCTCCTTGCTTTCTGGTGGCAGAGGCAAGGCACCTAGTTTCACCTTCTTTGCAACCGTTTTATACTTTGTATCAACACAAGCATCCATCTCACAATACATGTTTTTACATTCCATTCCCTCAAATTCTTGGATTATATCATACATCCCCACAGATGACACTTTTACCATCTCATTCCCACCCTGTAAGCATGCGCTTTCCATGGCAAAAAGCTCACCCATAGTATCCACAAATGACACCTCGTCAAGCACACCTGAAATAAACTCATTTTTCTCCAAAAGACCACACTGCTCAAGACTTTTTTGTACATTTTGTACATATCGACACATACCACGCTTCAAATCCTTGCTTTTTACAAAGACTATTGACCCATAGCTAGAGAATCTCTGAAAGTTTGCTGAAAAGTTATTTACATTGATTGAGTCCTGCGAGAACTCATTGCCCCTTGTACCATTGCAATCTCGCTTTACAATGGCACCTGGCCAAAATCCCTCATCTCCCTGTAGTTCATGAATTCTCTGTTTATCTTTGGGAGTGACTGTTCTCGAAGAGACTCGCGGTTCCTTTCATGGTTGATGCAAACTGTCAAGAACTGAATAGCTTTCTTGCCATCTTTGCTCCTTATTCTTGCATACGCCGAGCCATCGTCCAAGACTTTTGTCTCCATCCTCACAGCTGTAATATAGGGTTGCCCAAGGATAAGGGGATACGATGACATCTCCTGGATGAAGAAGTTCTGGTCATCTTTCACATCCCCTATAGTTACCCTTACATTTGGACAGGCTGCATAGAGCTCTCCAGATGAGTTATTAGCCGCCTTAATCATCCACCCGTGATCTACATCCATTGGCCACTTACATTTGTTGTAGAGGTTTTTAGCCACCATAAGATTTATTTCAGACCCATGGTCGATTAGAGTGACATACGGCTCTTCCAAGTCTCCTATCTTGACAAGGGTTTCAGTGGTGGCCCTTGCCCAATGGTTCCTGGAGTAATGACTTTTTGCATGAACTTCTTTTTCATCACCCTCATCCACAAAGCGCACTTGTCGTGCCCCTCCAGTAGAGTGACTGCATTCCACCACATTCTCTCTCTCTTCCTTTTGCTGTACCTGTCCTCCATGAGTCTTGGAAGTGCTTGTCTCCCCCTGTGATGGAATAGATTCAATTATGGACTGCCTTTTCTTTCGTATAATATCAATTATCTCATCATGGAATTCTTTCTTTGCAATCCCCATAGTGTAAATTCCACCCTACTGTTTAGAATCCTCTCTTCTAGCACCTTTTTGAGGTCCGTTGTGGCTTCAATATCGGATTGGAGCTTGTAGAGCGGACTTTTCCCTTTACCCTTCTCCTTCTCATGCTTCATCTTTGCTGGCGCTTCTTCCATTGATACTTCTTGTGGAGCCTGGTTTTGCGGCGAAGGCACATGTGATGGCCCAGGGTTCTTCTTTCCACTACCACGGGTGACTCTTTTTGATGGCCCTCCTTCCTCATTTTCCCTCTTACGCTTTTCCTCAACCTATGCCTCATTATTCTGGCATTTTGCAATATAGGCATGAACAGATAGAGAATCCACAAGTTCTTCCCAGCCAGTCTCAAGACGTATACAGTCTCCTGCCTCATACAAAGCCTGCTTAGACACCTTCTTTGACGCAATTAGCTCCATTGTTGATGGACAAAAATCTTCATTCTCATAGTCTTCATCCTTCTCAGATTCCTGCTTTGACTGACTGGCCTTTAACCCATAGGTTGCTGCCTCAACCATAGAGATGGCATGGCTGGCAGCCATATCTTCAACCAGTTTTTTCATCCCTCCTTTTCCAAAGTTTGTGTTTAACGGAAGACCAGTCTCTGTAAGGTGGATTTTTCCATCTTTGAAAAATACAAGTTGGTTTCTGAGAGCTTCCTTATAACTGGCACAGTCTTTCTTCGCATGTTCTGGGTCATCACACCATATACATCTGAATGTAAACCCTTCTTTGCTTTGAGGCCTTTTCATAGAAGCCTGCCCTAATGGTAGCCCTTTTTCCTCAATCCTGGACATCTTCAGTTTTAGGTCTCGCATGCCCTTAATAAGCTCATCCATCGGCCCTTCTACCTTTGGGATTGCAGCAGGTTTTGGTAGATTCTCAGGGGTAACAGTTATAGGAGTTGCCGAGCTCATCACCATTTTATCCCTCCTTCGTCGCTGCCGCTTTGCTAGCATGGTGACCGCATCCTCGACATCATTCCAATCATTCTTTAACCCCTGCTCCGTATCCTTATCCTCGACATCATTCCAATCATTCTTTAACCCCTGCTCCGTATCCTTATCCTCAAGGAGAATTTCCAATTTTTCTTGGAGATCTTTCCCAGCTGCTTGTAAGAAGAGCTCTGTTTTTTCCCTGTCTAAGGTTGTGCGCTCTATCCTTGACAGCTGGGCATAGCGCTTCTCAAACTCTCTTAGCAACTCTGTGGGCAGAAATTCCAATTTTGGGTTTTGTAACCCACTCCAAGAAAGTTCGCTTGGTCACCCGCTCGGAATCCTCCATGAAATAATCATCCTTCAAAGCAAGCTTAAACTCCTCCCAATTTCTGCCACCATGTGCTGCCTGTAATCGTCTTATGCGCTCTCTTATTTCGGGAACACATACCAGCTCAAAGCTTCAAACCATATCCTCCTTAGTCACCCTGTTTAGCTCTATTTCCTTTGTGTAATTGCGCAGGTACTTTGTGATGTCTTTACCTTCAAATTGATCCACCTTTTTCACAATTGACTGCAGTGCTTTAGTCGTGGAAATTTGCCCCCTCTCAGCCGCTTGCTGCTGTTGCATATACATAGTAAACATCTGAAACATTTGCATAACCCCAGGGTCAAAACTAACCCCCTGTCCCTCAGGATTCTCAGCCATAGCTTGCTCTGTGTATTTCACCACTAACTCTCACCCCAGCAGTTTCACATCCGGTTCACCAAAGCTGTCGTGACGTGTGCGGTATCGCTGGGCAAGTGCGAGACTTCTGGCTGTGAGAGTAGCTTCAAAACCCAGCAAGGAAACAGAATATATATCTCTTTCAAGGGGCACCACTTGCAGAAGCTGGAACCATAATATTTACATACCAAAATCTTAGCAAGACATATGAGTTGTATCAAAAACCATCATAAGCATCATGGTTCAAACCAAAATCCAAGGTTGATAACATTATAACTTCTTCGCCTGTCTGAAGAACCCGGGGCTACACTCTCTCTCGCCTCTGCAGACTCACGAGCCTCTTCTCTGCAAGCGATCTCCCTCGCTCCTCTACACCCCGACTCCACACTCGCACAGGCGGCTCCCAGTGCCTTCAGCTACCGCTGCTCTCCTCAATTATTCCAGAGTTCCCCTGGTCGGTGCTTGCAGACCTTCTCTCTCTGTTCCCTTACGCCTATAGCTCTACCACGATCACCCAAGGCCCACACCAGCCCTAGGCGACTACCTTCAACCTCTGTTTTGCTCTCCACACTCGCTGCAGCTATCACCAGGGTGCCTACAGTACCACCCGCCTTCACACTAGGCGGCAACTTTCCCTTCGCCTCGCTTTTGTCTGCTGCACTCCAGAACCATAGCCCACAAGGTGGCTCTTCTGCATCTACACCCCCCGCTTCAGTCTGCACAAGCGCCCAGCTAGGCGACTAGTCACCACGTCGGCTGTCTTCGCACCCTGCACTTCCTTCACTCCAGAGCCACAGCCCACAAGGCGGCTCCTCTGCTCGCCTCTCCCTTCGCTCGATCACCCGGGCGCCTCTAGCTCCTTTGCCTCAGCTTTGTGGGGCAACCTCCAGCACCAATAGGCTGCCCTCACAAGGCGGTTCTCACCTTTGATCTCTGCAGCGCCTTCGCAAGGCAAACTCGTCCTCTCTT
The DNA here is from genome assembly GCF_041138505.1 of Cibotium barometz. Classification (NCBI taxonomy): domain Eukaryota; kingdom Viridiplantae; phylum Streptophyta; class Polypodiopsida; order Cyatheales; family Cibotiaceae; genus Cibotium; species Cibotium barometz. Next base: position 8,192,323 of record NC_141046.1, read on the forward strand.
AGGCTGCAACAGTACCCGCCCCTGGCGCTTCACACACGGCTCCCAGGCCTCCAAGCACCAGGTGGCTACCTACATCTTCACGCCTTCGCCAGCTTCCAGAACTCCTTCGCTGGCGGCTACTTGGCAACCAAACAAGCAACCATGTGGCCTTTCACATTGGCGGCCACGTTTATATGTATTATTTTTTTATTTTATTTAAAGCCCAATGTGATGGCCACCATCACTCTTTCCACACCAATGCTCAAGGCAACACCGGCCCCTTCAGTCTTTCTTGGGCCTCCATCAAGATCAAAAACTGCAACTAATCCCTCTTTCTTGTCAGCCCCATAAGAAAGTGATGCTGCTTTTGGTTCATTGATAATTCGTGCTACCTCAAGGTTTACCATAAGCATAAAAACTCCATGATTCACACCACACTTATGTACAGAGGCTTCGAGACCTGGCTCAGCCTCAGCTCGTCTTATTGAACCTCATTTACAATATGAACATATGTACATAGGCATCATAAAATGACTCAAGTCATGGCACTTAATCCCATGCATCTAGATTTGCATTTAATGGCCTCACATGCATGGTTTCACACCATAGACGTGCCATGGCACGACAGCGTAAGTAGGGTAGCAATAGGGCCAAAGAATCTATCCTGCATGATCTTCTCTCTTGCTTCAATAATTAAAGGGTTTGATACTGCAGTAATTGCAAGCAAGGAGGCTTTTCCGCTGAGGGCATCTGCTACCACATTTCATTAGGACCTCAATGGAAGGCTTCTTGGGCCCTTTTATTTGGCAATTTAAGGGAGTCAAACCTTTTCTCTTAAGAAGAAACGTTTTCTAATTAGAAGCTTCAAAACGGCTACTTTATTCGAATTTGAATTTTGGGGGGAAAATGGAATTTAAAATCTAGCGGATAAAACCATATCATGTAGCATATCTATGGAAAGCTCTTGATGCGTAGATCACGAATCTGTAATCTCCGCTCAAATCGGAGCTTGTATGTAGAAGTTATGGAGGTCCAAAAATTATAAAATTGCCCCCTCCTCTTTTTGGGGAAAAAAGTGCACCCTTTGACCACTCTTACACCTCTCTTAAAAACACTCTTACACCTCTCTTAAAAACCCAACATTTCAGTCCACATGGCAACCCCCCATTTGGCTATTCCTTAATCACCTTGATTAGGCTTGGGCAAATTAAAGGGCCCAAGAAGACCCCATTCACTTCCTAATGTTCTTTGCCTAGGCGGTATTTGATTTCAAAATCAAATTCCTGCAGGGTCTGCATCATCCACCTTCTTTGGCGCATGCCGAGGTCCTTCTGAGTAAAGATCCACTTTAAGCTCTGATGATCTGTCATCAAAGTGAATCTTTTTCCCAGTGGTAATGTCTCCACAACTTTAAGGCATAGACTACTAAAAGTAATTCTAGGTCGTGGTGGACAGCATAATTCCTCTCATGCATTCTGAGCTTTCGGGATTCATAGGCCACTGCATGATCTTCCTACATAAGTGCACCTCCCAGGGCAAAACCACTTGCATTAGTTACTACCTCAAAGGGAAGAGAGAAATTTGGCAGCTTCAGAATGGGACTGGTTACCAAGGTGGTCTTCAGCTTATCAAAAGCACTCTGACACCTGGCAGACCACTGAAATGGGGTATTCTTTTTGAGAAGGTTAGTCAGGGGGGAAGCTATGAGAGCATACTTTGGCATGAAAATCCTATATCAACCAGTTAATCCCAAGAATCCTCTGACTTCTTTCACTGTCTCTGGTTCAGGCCAATCTATGACTGCTTGGACTTTTGCGGAATCTGGAGAAATTTCATCTTTAGATACCAGAAAGCCCAAGTATTCAACATGGTCGACAGAGAACATGCATTTGCTCTTTTTTGCAAAGAGTTGGTACTTCCTTAGAATCTCAAGAACTTTTCTGACATGAGTCTAATGGTCAGCTGCATTCTTTGAGTAAATCAGAATGTCATCAAAGAAAACTAGAACAAAATCATCCAAGTATTCTTTGAGAATGTCCTGCATTAAGCGATTGAATGTAGCTGGGGCATTTGTTAATCCAAACGGCATGACAATAAATTCATAATGCCCATAGCGAGTATTGATGGCTGTTTTTGGTATATCTTGATCATTGATCCTGATCTGGTAGTACCCGGATTTGAGATCTATCTTTGTGAAGATCTGGGCTCCATTTAGCCTGTCCAGTCTAAGCTCATCAATTCTTGGGATAGGATACTTATTCTTAACTGTCAGATGATTTAGACCTCTGTAGTCCTCACAGAGTCTAAGCGTTCCATCTTTCTTTTTCTGAAAGAGAACTGGCGCACCCCAAGGTGAAACACTGGGTCTTACAAACCCTTGTTCTAACAGCTGTCTAAGCTGTTCCTTGAGTTCGATGGCTTCAGGAACTGACATTTTGTACGTGCGTAGGGCTATTGGTTGATCACATGATCTACTTCCCGAATTGGAGGCATTTCAGTTAGTTCTGCTGGGAATAGATCATCAAATTCACTTAACCATTCTGGTTCTTTAGCCTTAAGCTTTGAGTCTACTGGGTTCATTTCGACAACATAAACTTGCTGCTTCTTCCTAAGTCCTTTCAACAACCTAGAAACTTTTACTAACTGAAGGTTTGGGGATCCGAAAACTCCAGTTCCTTGAACTTTGTTCCTGTGAAGGTCATGGAAGGAAATGGTTCCATTGTGACAGTGTATGTCAGCTTGATTTTTGTGGAGCCAATCCATTCCAAGGATAAGACTTTGAACTGACAGTCGGTTACATTACCATCTAGATTGAACTAGATAAGATCTGTCTCATGGTGAGTGAAAAGAATCTTCCCACTGGCCAATTTAACTGGCATAGGTTTCCCTGATTTCTGTTCTAAGACTAGCTTACGCAAGCATCCAGAGGAAATGAATGAATGAGAACTACTTGAATCAATCAAAAACTTAAAAGGCTTACCCTGATACTCTGCTGGAGTATGGATGACTGAGAACTGATGGTTAGGCCCTTGGTTTTCAATTGCAGCATAGATCTGTCCTCTTTCCTCTTCTACTACATCTGAAATTGTGACTGCTCTGGCTGCTGCAGTCTGAGGTGGAACTCTTTCTCTTTGGTTGCCCCAGTTCTGGGAAGGAGTTCTGAGGCTACTCTGGACAGAGGTAGATGGCTAAGCTGGATTTCTTCTGGGGTTTCCCTGGCTTGGGCGCGAGACGGACCTTGATTGGACTGGTAAGAAGGGGTTGGTCTTTGAGCTCGGGGTCCTTGACTTCCCTATCCCCTTGACATGGCAGGAGTCAGGCAGTCTTTGAGTTGGTGACCAAAACCTTGGCATCCAAAACATCAGTTTTCACTTCTGAGCTCATCTTTTTGATTTCTAGAAAGAGGTGGGGCTCCCGAGAAAGTATTCTGGGGGAAGGGTCTTCCTTCACATCGGAATCTTCGTGTATCTTGATTGTGATTCGGGCCTTGTTGCCTCTTCGGGGGTGGAAAGTTTGAAGTACTTCCCTGGGCTTGGAATCTTTTAAAGTTAGAAGGTGCAGGCTTTGGCGGGACCTTTACTACAAAGGCTTTGGCAAAATGTTTTGCCATTCTTACTGCTTCAACCATGGACACTGGCTTGGCATTTTTGACCAGTGTGTCCAAGGGTTCGTTCATTTCCCGAATGAACCTGGCCCATGAGTTGTTCTTCATCTAGAGGTGGTGAATATGTGAGCAGAAGAGCAAAGGCCTGGTGATATTCCTCGATGGTTTTGCTCTCCTGCTTTAGCTCTAAAAATTCGTTCATTTTGGTTTCTAAAAATCCAGGGGGACAAAATCTCTTTCTTAGATAGTTCCAAGACTGAGTATTTCTATCCAGACGGTTGGTGTCACAGTGGTTTCTCCATGCTACCCTGGCTATTTCCACTATTTTCAGCCGGGCAAGAGCAATTTTGCTCCGCTCATTGTAGCCTGTGATGTCAAAATATTTTTCCATGGCTTCCACCCATTTCTCCACAGCCTTGCCTAGGTTCTCCCCTTCTCTTTTGAAGGGTCCTGGCTGAGTCCTATGAAGAGCCTTGCGAACATCAGTCATCATCTTCAGAGAGAGGGTTTGGCTGAGTCCTATGAAGAGCCTTGCGAACATCAAGGTCAAGCTCATCATCTTCAGAGAGAGGGTCTGGCTGACGGCCACGGTTTCCTCGTCTCATGATTCTGCCAAAAATTTATATATTATTAAATTTTTATTTTGATATCATCCACGAGATTCTAAGACTTAAGACATTTGGAAAACAATTTCTTAAACAAGACAATGATCTTATTGGAGATCTATGACATATGTCCGATAACAGATTTTTCTTTATCAGATCTCCTCCGTAAACAATCACTTATACAACAAGGAATTTTTCTCCGAAAAACATTTCTTTATTTATATAAAAGTTGTAATATGTACATAGAGCAGCTCGGCTCCAGAATCACCGCTTGAGTCGCAATCGCATAAAGAAGCGAGACTGTGAAGAAGACATACCATGGTACACACGATTCATTACACAAAGAGGTGCTCTAATTCTATTTCTTGGGATAAAGCGGCTAAGAAGTCTAAAAAATCGACATGAAGTTTTGAAGTTCCTGGGTGAATGATCACATAGTAGAACGTGCTGAACAAGCCCTAGTCTTATCGAGCCTTTGACACTGACTGGTACTGATGTTAATACACCGTCCTCCACAGAACCACATATATCGACGTCGCTCAAGAGGATCAGTAAAGTAAAGACTCTCAAATTGGTGAGCGAGTCTCTCACTCTGCTCATTCGGGTTGTCGCAGAGTTGATGAGGTGATCAACTGCAAAAGCTATCATATTCTGACTCTGAGAGAGTCCAGGAATCCTAGATAGGTTCGGGGTGTCCATCTATAAATTTCCAATTCAATTTATAAGTTCACAATTTTTGAGATTCATTCTCATAGTATTAACAAGTGAAAAATATTTCTTTCCGAGATTTCTATTAAAAATTTAAGCAATTTTTGCTCTGATACCAAATGTGAGATCCCTCTGCCCCCTCCGCCCGCGCACCAGACTCCCGGTAGCTGACAGCAAAAGCAGCCCCCTCATGCGCCGGGCAGGGTTTCTCACTTGGGGCCTCGCCCTCGAATGTCCGGGCATGAGACTAAGCTGGTGGTCATTCCGAAAATCGAAACCGGGAAAATTTCCCATGCCCGGAAAGTGGGGACGATTCCACCTTTTTGAATTTTCTTAACGAATTTTTCTAAACGAGATCAATTCTAAACTATCCTTCACCTGAATAAACTAGATAGAAGGAGACTATCACTGATATAATTTGATCATTTGAGTAATTTCAATGCTTTTTTTCTAATCAAGATCAGGCATAGCCGTTGATCCACTCAATTGAGAATTTTATGAGAGAATTAACTAGCTACTCGAATCCTAGCGTAATCCTAAGATTTTTCAGTTGGATTATTAAAACTCCACTTATTCTAGCCTAACCCCATCCGGCCCATGGGTTAGCCACCACCCTACCACTCGAATCGGTGGAACCAAACAAGTACTCACCCACCCATAATTGAAATGTCTTTCTTAACTTTAGCTTTAGAAAACAGATACGCACACACTCCTCTTTAAAACTTTAATATAAAAATAATCCATTGACAATACAGATACGATCGCAGATTTCATACTTCAAAATTTCCATTCAATCCCTTGTTTCACAAAAATAGTACCACTCTGGACTCTCCGTTGGAACCAGCTGGTCAGCAATGAGATCCAGTAACAGATTATAATAATCACATCGTCAACATACATATATATATCTTCCTTGACATACATATGGGTGTCCTAAGCACTGGTGGGAGCCCGTGCATCACCTGGTTAGAACCCTCCAGGATCCTCCTTAGGTGTCCTGGCACTTCACTCAGGGACCGCTTCGTCGGCCCTCGCCCATCGTACCGAAAGCACACCATGTTTCACCATACCCAGGCTGGCCAAGACCTGGGTAGGTTTTTGCCGCGTGAGCTGTCTCTCGAACACTCCCCGCCAGCTGTTGCAACCGAACTTCCCTTAGATAAACATATATGCCAAATGCTCCCTCCAGCATTCTGGCATAAGACAGTCCTTTAAGAAAACAGGGTTTCTATGCAAGTTTTCAGTTTTGATTTTGTTTGAAAACCATGAATAATCTTAAATCCGTATCTCAATACTTCTAGATCCAGGTCTGAATTCCAAAACCGAATTCCTCGAATTCTATTAACTTGATCCTCAGATCAAAATCAAAAGTCTTAACTTAGTTTCAGATTCGGTGGGGGATTTGAGTACATTTTTCCTGAACTGGGCACATCATCATTGATTGAAATTGACGAAGGAATTAGGTCTTGGTCAATAGTCTGAATCAGAGTTTAGGTCTGGAAAGGTTCTTCCTAAACTATCTTTCTCGAAAGATACTAATTCAATTTCTCTTTTTCTAAATTTCGTTTGACGAATATTTGCTTACAAATTTCTAAAACATGAATTTCTTATGAAATAATCATTTATCTCGATCTCCGACTTCGATAGTTTAATGGAATTTTCTCATTACCATCTTAGTGAATATGAAACGGTAGCATTTCTTCTCACAAATTATATACTTATTCATTTTTCCAATTTTTGCGAAATTTAAACAAGGGATTAAGGAGAACCCTTATTTAATTATAAAGATTCTATATGCATCTAATTATGCATAAAATCCAATTCTGATGAAAGTCAGACTTTTATCATCATAAAAATCATTTATGATGAAAATCACTCTTTTAATATAAAAGAATTTCTTTTATACGTATATTTATGCATAAAAATCATTTATGATGAAAATCACACTTTTAATATAAAAAATATCTTTTATGCACCCATTTATGCATAAAAATCATTTATGATGAAAATCACACTTTTAATATAAAAAATATCTTTTATGCATATGATTATGCATAAAAATCATTTATGATGAAAAGCACACTTTTAATATAAAAAAAATATCTTTTATGCATATGTTTATGCATAAAAATCATTTATGATGAAAATCACACTTTTAATATAAAAAATATCTTTTATGCACCCATTTATGCATAAAAATCATTTACGATGAAAATCACACTTTTAATATAAAAAAATATCTTTTATGCATAAAAATCATTTATGATAAAAGTAACACTTTTATAATAAAAAATTATTTTTTTATGCATAGAATTCAATAATGATGAAAGTAACAATTTTATAATTAAAAAAATATTCTTTTATACATACTTTTATGCATAGAAATCAATAATGATAAAAGTAACACTTTAATAATTGAAAAAATATTCTTTTATGCATAAAAATTAATATGATGAAAGTAACTCTTTTGTAAATAAAAAATATACTTTTATGCATCAAAATCCATAATGAAGAAAGTAACACTTTCATAATAAAAAAATTATCAATATGTATCTTTCTATACATAGAATTTAATTCTATTGAAAATTATTCTTTTATAAAATTAATCAATATGCATCTTTCTATGTATGAATGAAAATGATACTTTTAGAATACTCTAACGATGGGGATTACTCTTTTTGATTAATAAAAGATGAAATTTATTTCACAAATTTTCAAAAAATTTTGCCATAACCTCCTTTGTATGGCTGACCATTTTTCAATTTTTACTTACTAAAATTAATTAGAAGTTGACCAAGAGTATTTAATTCATTCTAATGTAAATATTTTCTACTTATTTAAGAGAAACTCTATAAAAAAACTTGACTTTATTCATTAATCATTCATCTAGGATAAGAATGGTTGGATTTACTAAAGAAGAGAGGGAAATGCCTTTTTTCAATGAGGCATAACATCATTTGCAATTTAGAGAAGACAAAAACCATAAAAAACCATAAAATGAATGAAAAAGAGAAGAATCTCCAACTTACTAATGAATTTGAGAGCTTTCCTTTGGCTTGATGGTTTGAGGGTTCTACTCTTGTTTGAAATAAGAGTGGCCACCAATCTTTTGGAAGAGGGAAGGTCAAAAACTAATGAATTATGAGTAAAATTCACTATTTTTGGCACTTGTTGGGAGAGGTAGGGTTACAGTGCAAAACACTATTGAGTTTCAACAAAGGAGAGGACTTCTATTTATAGGAAAAAGTGAGCTTCTAACCAAGCCAACTGATTCTAGAAATTTCCAGATCAAGTTGGTCAATTTTGACCATTTTTAGGTCAATTTTGCTCACTTTTTGGATCTAGTTGAAACAGGAGAGAGGAGAGATAAGAATATCTCTTTATTTGGGAGTTTAAAACTCATTCAAGCATGTGAAATAGGCACCTCCTTCATGAGGGTAATTTCCCCATACTGAGGTGTAAAAAATGCATCATTTCACCTAAATATCTCTCTTTTTTAACTATTAACCTTGTCCTTAGTCAACTCTTCATCTTATGTGAGTATTGACTCATTTTTGGGAGATTTTCCTTTTATTCTTCTATTTATCTCCTCCCTACATTTGGATGAATCTTATTGGTCCATAGGAACCTTAATTTAAAATTTCGAAAAAAATTTCACCCCCAGGATAATGCCTCTTGAACAGATTATACTTAATTTCGAATGTATCTTCTGAAAATCTTTTTGAACTTCTATTTCAGGGGAACTTATTTTAATAAGATGAGATATTTTTCTATCTAAAAATTTTTAAAAATTAAATTATCACTCTCTAGAAGATTTTCTCTCTCTAGGCCAAAACAAGTAGAAACAAGATCTTTTATATTTTTGAAGAGGGATTTGATTTACAGGGGATGATGCTGGACATCTTGAGAGGCTGGGGAGGAATCTTACAAGAACAAAGCACATTGAGGTGCATTTTCACTTTGTGAGGGAGAAGGTTCTAGCAGGAGATGTAGATCTAGTATATGTCAGCACCATAGAGGATCAGGTGGCTGATGTCTTCATGAAGGCATTGGGCACAGAGAAGCTCCACAGGTTTAGGAGCTTACTTGGAGTGCAGTGTGTGGAGTTGAGCTTGAGGGGGAGTGTTGAGATATCGAGCTTAACTAGTGCTACGGCGGCAGACATTGATGACCGACCTAGGTGATAGCTTCTGCATCTACACCACTAGCACCACTAGCATGGTTGGTGAGATTATGCGTAATATGCGGCCAGTGGGATGACAGGCTGTGTGACAGCCATTTTGGATCTAGAGACTGGTGGCAAAGTTATAGTGCCAGCTCATTTAGTCGGTTTCACATTATGGACCAACCTTTGTATGTTGTAGTAGTTGAGTACTAAGCCATATAGTGTGTACTCTTATCTTTATGTTATGTAGGTTGAGTAGAGAAGAAGAAGATAGAAGAAAATTCAGCTATCCATCTCTCTGTTGTGTCTTGCTCTCTCTTGTGTGTGTGTGTTTGCTTGCTAGGGTTTGAAGCTCTCCCTCTCCCCCACATTCTCTTTAAGGTTGAGCTCTCCATAGCTTCCTTCCTTCTTGCTCTCCACCTAGCCATTGGATTTCTTCTTCGGTGACACAAGAAGAGGTGGAGTGAGCCCCTAGGGGCTTCACATTGAGGAGTTAACCCTCTTAGGGTTGGCCAAGTGTGCGACTCTCCGGAATTCTTCTTGGGTGACACAAGAAGAGGTGGAGTGAGCCCCTAGGGGCTTCACATTGAGGAGTCAACCCTCTTAGGGTTGGCCAAGTGCAACTCTTTGAACTCGACCCTTGCATGCATCTCTTTTCTCTTCTCTTTCCTTTTTATGTGCAAGATAGCATGTTTTCCTTAACAACTACCCTAAGGAGGGTAAAGCTCCATATTGGAGTTTGGAGAGAGGAAAATAAGAAAAAGACAATGCTCCAATGTGCAAGATAGCATGTTTTCCTTAACAACTACCCTAAGGAGGGTAAAGCTCCATATTGGAGTTTGGAGAGAGGAAAATAAGAAAAAGACAATGCTCCAATGCTCAACTGTTTTGCACCACTTAATGAAGACTGATTTGATTGATATGATTTGAAGTACACCAAGTGTATGCTTTTATAGGTTGCAAACCTTATCTTTTGACCCACACAAATCACACTCACATATGGGGACATGACACATGGCACACTTATCTTATCTAGATAAGAGGGTGTTCACACATATAGGCACACTTAGAGAAACATGGGGTGTTCACACCTATATAACCACATGTAGATGGATACCCACATACTAACAGGTATACAAGGTGAACACAAGAGACTCCGAAATACCCAACAAAAAGGTTACAATATCTATGGCCTTTGGTCCTTTAAAAAGGGGTGAAAAAACCCTACTCTAGGACCTACTCCATCACTGAAGGAGTGAGATGACTCAAATGATTGCTGGGTTTAGTCTTTTATAGGCCCAACCATGCGGCTACAGAAAATACCACATACTAAAATATGCTACCGACTAGCTCAAAAATCCTCACCAATCTGGCCAACATGTATCTTGTCCACTTGACTATTGTTTGTGCATGTCTGGCCATGGAGTGAGTCCTTAAGCTATCTGTTTATTTGTTGCCACATCGAGGATTAGCCTTGGATATGAGCCATGTACATACGTGCACATGGTGGTCAATGTTCTAATTTAGGACCTTTTGAGGGTTCTATTATGTGATCCATGCTTGGTTGTTAATGACATATAGAAATATCCGTATTTTACATCGATTAGGCAACAGAGAGTGTATAGATGACTTTTCTAAATTGGTTGTTGAGCATTATCAAAAGAGAATGCAGGGGAGAGGGAGAGCTTGAGTTCTTTGCAAAGCAAACACACACACACACACACACACACACACACAAGAGAGAGAGAGAGAGCAAGACACAAGAGAGATGGATGGTTGAATTTTCTTCTATCTTCTCTTCTCTACAACCATATAACAAAAAAGATAAGAGTACATACTATAAGGGAAAATACTCTCCTACAATAATATAAAATTGTTGGTCCATAGTGAGAACTCGACTATATGAGCTGGCTCTATAACTATGCCAAACTGTAGTACTCCAAAGTGGGCTGTCATATATCTTATCATCCATTGGTGGCATATCAACCATAATCTCACTAACCATGTTAGTGGTATAATTTCAAAAGCTATCACCAATACCTGTAGCACTAGTTGTGCTTGATATCTCAACATTCCTTTTCGAGATCAACTCCACATACTGCACTCCAAGTAAGCTCCTAAACTTGTGGATCTTCTTTGTGTCCAATGCCTTCGTGAAGGTGTGTCAGATGCCACCTGATTCTCTGTGCTGACATATACTAGATCTACATCACCTACTAGAACCTTCTCCCTCACAATGTGATAATACATCTCAATGTGCTTCGTTCTAGCATTGTATACTAGGTTATTGGCCAACCGTATGCTTACTCATGTTGTCACAAATAAATGATAACTGTCCTATCCACAAACTCACCCATATCACCAAGAAGCTTCTGAAACCAAGCTACCTCACAAGCTGCCGTAGAGCAGCACCCATGCACTCTGCCTTTGTTCTTTGACATAGTTATCATGGTATGAAAATACAATACCGTATAGGAATTTTCGATACGATATAAAGTTTTGGGATACCGTACGATAAATATGGTTTTTTTAAAAAAATTAAAGAATACTTACAAACATTAGACATTTTCAATTTGGAAGGATAGACTCTAGAGAAGTTGTTTTAGAACAAAATTTCATTAAAAACAAGTTTGAGGTGACAAACAGAAGTACATAAGCATACAGGTGCGATGCACCCTAGGAGCGAGTATAAAAAAAGTGAGTACAAAAAGAGGGCCAAGGCCCTAGGAGATACTAGACAAAGGCATCACTATTAGAGTCTCGCTGAAAGCATCCTCATGAGAAGAGGACACATTAGTGGCCTTGTCAAAGCTGCCATCGCTAAGAAGGTTGCCCTCACCTCATCGAACTCGGGCTCTCTAAGCTTATATGAGAAGCTAAAGGGAGCATCCTCATCTTCTGCAAGAGCAAGTGTGGAGCTACCCGAACCACGTCGCACATAGGTTTGCACCGTGTCCCTGGAAGCGCGACAAATTGTGCATCCCACGACTTCCTACTTGCACTCCTCTACCACTACCTCCACGCCCATGACGTGTGAGAGTAGGTCATTGATTGACTCAAGCTCTCAATAGATCTCTGCATAGATCACCTCCTCGTCCTCAGCTTGCTCTTTGTTAACACTCTCAACCAGTGAGCTTGAATGCATCCACATTCACCTACATTGTACGATGATCAAGTGAGAAGCAATGTATTAGAATTTAGTTTCAATAAATATTGGAGTTTTAATGCTTATAAATTATAAGTTATACGTGTCTCGTCAATTCCATATTTTGCATCACATCGTAGAGGCACTCCAAGAGGAGCCACATGTAGGCAAAGTGTGTGGATGAAGCCTTCTTCAATTCAAGCTTGCTATGCTCGCGGAACATGGCAAGCACCTTCACCTTTGTGGTGAAGAAGGTGACAATTGAGGTAGCTTCAGTCATTACTTCCTTCATCCACACTAACTTGCCCATATCCTTCATGAGCAAGTCAATGCAATGGGAGGCACAAGGTGTCCACAATATGGAGGGATAGCTCTCCTCCAACAATTTCCCCATCCGAGGGCAATTTGAAGGGTTGTTGGTGATGACTTGCACCATGTTCTCTGGGCCCGACCTACATGTCAGAGTGCACATGAATGAATGCAATGAGCATATGAGACTTGAGTCATGACATATCCACATATGACATATGCTAAACTTTAAATAATTGAGCACAATTTGAAACTTACCTCCATGATGGCTTGCTTAATACGGTGATATATGAAAGCGCCTGATGTTTTCCTCCCCGCCTTTCCAGAATCCATGCCCCACACAAAGTATGTGCCAAGAGGGCAAGAGACAAGCATGTTGATGATGCCTCTCTTCTTCTAGTCACTCCATCCCCAAAGAGGATGCTACACCTATACTTGGACCATGCCGCCCACATTGGATTGAGAGATCTATTGATTCTCTCCTTCTCATACACAAGCCTCTTTGCGCGCATGCCATCATAGGAGATGCTGTTCTATCTTTCACATGGTCCACATCCGCAATGGATCTCACCATTGTCTTCCATTGATCTACCTTAAGCACATGGAATGAGAGATTGCACTCAATAATGGTGCATGCGTTCTCTATATCTACTAACTGTTGCTATTCTTAAAGATGTGACAGAGAAGAAGAGACACCCCCCGTGGCTTGGACAAGAGTGGCGTGCCTCATGGGAGACTTAAACCTTTGCCTCTTTGAGGAGGCACAGGCCGCACCGACGGAGGAGGCAGAGGAGGATGTATCATAAGGTAGGGAGATGAGCTCATCATCCTCCCTTGAGTTCCTACCACTATCACGGGTGAGCATCCAATCCACCCTTAATATTGTTGAACATCTCATCGGATATAGCTAGGGGAACTTCCTTGCATGGGGCAACTTGCCTCCCCACCTTTCCAAGATGTTGGGAGAAGCATAGTAACTCTGCTTGTGTATTGTTTGCCACAATACTTACAAGTCCACCTATATGACTTGGACTTTCCATCGGCTTTCTCTACATGGATAGCATGCACATTGAAGGCTTCATTCTTCTCCCCTCGTCATTGTAATAGAGAGACAAGGAGAACTTAGGAGAGATGAATAGGCTTGAGAGAAGACGAAGAAGAAGAAGCAGAAGAATAAGAAGAAGAAGATTGTATTATCGTCCATTGTGGGCCAAATATGACCCATGGGACCAACAAACTAGTACGAGAGAGAGAGAGCTTAGAGTCTTGAGAGATAAAGGTGCTTGAGAGAGGGGGGAGAGAGTGGCTTTAGAGTAGAGAGAGAGAGAGAGAGAGAGAGAGAGAGAGAGCTATATTAATGTCTACTAGAGGCCGAAATCAACCTATGAGACAAATCAATGTACAACTCTCAATGTCTTCTGGATGTCCAAAAAAAAGGACAAAATGAACATGAAATAAAGTATGAAAGTACTGAGCTAGTGGGGGGGTGTGATGGATGGAGCACTACTGCTAGAGGCTCAGTATGCAACCTATATGTGTAGGGTATACAAGAATGCAATGCAGATCTGTATAGCTCCAACTAGTACCATAATGGGGGTGTAATATGTGATACATAGGCGATGGCAAGGCAAAAATACCTTGGAGCGCATGATCTCTGGGTGTGAGTGTAAGTGAGCTAGCCGCTCCTGGATATGGTGCTAATGTCAAGCCCATACTCTGTGATCTCCCTCTGATGTAGTTTGGGAGTCTAGACATAGCTATCTCACTGGGGTGATACAAAACTGTCCATGGAATACTAATAACATAGAAACATGAGAGCAACATCAGCTCCGAGTAGATGGTATACCACTGTCCAAAATATCAAGCATCAGTATGGCCGATAGGTCTCCCTCAGCTATGTCTAGATAATGTACAATACAAATTTTCCTTCTTGAGCCTTCCTAGAACCTCTTTAAGATGACTCTCATGCTCATCCAAAATTTTGCTGTATATCAAAATATCATCGAAGAAAACTACCACACATTTTCCTAACAGATCTCAAAATACATCATTCATCATCTGTTGGAAAGTTGCTGGTGCATTAGTGAGACCAAAGGGTAACACTAAAAATTCATAATGGCCATATCATGTCCTAAAAGTAGTTCTAGGCACATATTCCTTTGCTATACGGATCTGATGATAACCGATTTGCAAGTCAATCTTTGTAAAATACTTAGCTCCATGCAACCTATCAATAAGATCACCTGATCTAGGCAATGGGTATCTATTTTTAATTGTAACCTTGTTAAGATGTTTGTAATCAATACACATCCTCCAGGTACCTTGATCCTTTTTTTAAACTAGGAGAATTGGTGCACTATCCAAAGGAGACTTACTTGGTCTAATTTGACCCATCCTCACAATACTCAGCTAGTTGTTTGGCTACCTCATCCTCCTTAGATCGGCTAAGCCAATATGGAGGAATACTAGCTCTATTTTATGGTCCACCTCTCGTTTAGGAGGTAATCCATGAGGCAACTCATTAAGAAATACATCCTGAAATTCGCTTTTAATGGAACTTAACACTTTACTTTCCCAAACATCTAAAGAAACAGTGTTTACATCAAAATGATCACATGAAGACACTGGATCCATAACCAACTAGAAAAGTTCATAGTTAAAAATATCCTCCATTAATTCCAGCTCATGGATAATAGTTTCCTTAGGTACAACAATGTTTCCTTTAAGAGTTACAAGGCTTCCATTGTGATGGAAAGACATCAAATGTTTGACTATGAAAACATTCCATTCCCAAAATTATATCTACATGACCCAAGCTCATGACATGGAAATCAAGCCTATCTGAGTACAATTGGATGTCTAATGGTATTTTTGACA
This sequence comes from Cibotium barometz, assembly GCF_041138505.1. Classification (NCBI taxonomy): domain Eukaryota; kingdom Viridiplantae; phylum Streptophyta; class Polypodiopsida; order Cyatheales; family Cibotiaceae; genus Cibotium; species Cibotium barometz. The sequence goes on from NC_141046.1 coordinate 8,207,715, forward strand.
CCTTCTTGTCCCAAAATTGGACTTGTCCTCCAACCATCAACGACACATAAGAAAAATGCTTCAATTAGCATTTGGTGGCTAGATATTGGCAAAAAAATCATGAAAACACCATCTAGAATCAATCCAAACGGATAAATTATTATTAATACGAGGCATGCTCATATTAATAATATGCGAATAACTCGCATTTATCTAGTGTGAGTACGTAAAAATGTACTAGAACACCAAATAACCCTAAAAAATAAGAATTCTTAAGAAAAAAGAATTACCATGATTTTTTCCTAATTTTTTCTAATTTTCTAGGCCCTCAAAATACGCTAATTTTGAACTCCACCAAACCTATCTTATGGCATTCCAAACCTATATTTTTTCAGAATATTTTTAGTAATTAGATTTGCTAAAATACCATTGATATTTTAAAAATACCAATTTCTAAGATTTCTAAAAATAATTTCTAGAATATTCCTAATTTCTCCTGAGAATCCCATCGTTCACGAAATTTTCCAATTCCGCTCAACAATTCCCAAATCCAATAAAAATTTATAATTTTAATGGATTTCCTTATTTTCTAGGCAAAAAGAAGATTTTAAAAGGAATTTGAATGGTCACGGGCACCCGAATAGACACACTACATGCCAATCACGAATCCCAAATTTTCCAAAAATTTAAAATAACCTTTGTCTAATTTTTTACTAATTTTCAAAAAAATTTTAAAAAATTTAATTTACCCTGAATGCATTAGAATACGAACGGTCCAAAAATTTTGGAATCTCAATGGTCTTCCCGGAATATGAAAAGCCAACAGTTTCGGGAAAATGAAAAGACAAAAAAAAATCCGAATGTGAAAGGTCAAAATTTTTCAAAATCTGAAAGGTCAAAAGATCCTCGGAATTTGGAAGGTCAATAGGTTTCCCGGGAGATGGAAAGCCAAAGGGCTCCAAGAAAGAATTTCAGGAAAAAGTTTGAGAGAAGAAAAAAAAAATCGAATCTCTTTTTCTCTTTTTTTTCAAGCTTTTTTTGTGAAAAGTTTGAAAAGCTTCAAAAAAAACTCTTTTTTTTATTTAAAAGATTTAATTAAAGCTTTTCTAAGCTTTAATTTTAAAGCTTATAAAATCTTTTTTAGGGGGGGTTTTGCCCGGCAGCCTACAGCCCCCCCCCCCCCCCCCCCCCCCCCGCATCTCCAGGGAAAACCTGCCAAAATGCATAAAAAAAACTTTTTAAACCATAAAAATGCTCTAAAAATTTCTAAATAATTAGGAAAAATTTTCCAAAATTATAGAAATTTAGGGAATTGATTCTATCAAGAATATCCATAGTAAAATGTGTGGTATTTTGGTAGAGATTCCATAAATGCTTATTTTAAACCAAGAAAAATTAGAAAAAATAGCATTGAACTCACAGAATTCCCCCGCATCGTCGATTCATCCATTGAAAGAAGAAACACACGTTCCAACCACCATATCAACAATCCACGTGCATAATCACCAAAACAAACCAACAAAATAACATTTTTTTAGTAAATATTAAAATTTACTTTAAAAAATACTAAAAATTGGAATAAGAAAGAAAAAATAACAACAAGTAACTAGAGATTGCTCGGATACCACTGTTAAAACCCTAAGATCTCTCTAGATAATCATCATGCATAAACATGTATAAACTAGGCATAAATTCATCTACACAAGGGATGCACACATGAATTACAATGAAGTACCTCATACCTTAACCTTGATGTCCCATAGCACCAAGAAGTATAACTCCAATCCAGCAGCACTCAGCTCTAGTATGAAATGGCAAGAGTGTAGATACAATCCTCTACACAAGAGAACATGCCTTGATGAGTGTGCCCCATGCCCCATATTATACAGGAGGACCCTCAAGTGACTCTTGACTCTCCATTTCCCATGTGTGACCCTTGGATGCCAAACCCTAACCTCAACCCTTAAGGTTAGCCCTAACCCATGCTCCACTATATCTTGTTCCCATGCTCCCATGCTCACAAGTCTAATGTGGGTTAGCCTCCTAGTATATGCACATATAATGTGCACATAACAGGTAGTCTAGACCAAGCTTTTCTAACCCCTAGTGTGGCAACAACGATGGTAGCCAGTCTCTGTTGGGGTAGGATCTCTATCCACAATGCCATGCTACATCACAAGAAAAACATTATAACACAACTCAAATAGAGAGAATACAAAGAAAAGACATGAAGTTGCACTATACATATAAACTCGGCCTCCCATGATGCACGACCTCCAGATCCAAAGTGTGACAATCCATATCGCTCCATTTGTATTCACCGCGCTTCTCTTTGTTGGTTGGTTCACTACTCCTTCTAAGAGCACCTTCTTCGGCTTTCTTCCACTTTCCCTTATGAGAAGTAGATGGCTTACCATGTCCATTTTGACCGGCATCTATTCGTGCTTTCTCCTCCTTTGCTGCATGTCTCCTTAATAGAGACCTCCTATTCTTAAGTATGTCTTTGATTTTGTGTCGCGCCCACATCTACTGTGGTCGTGAGGATTAGGATACTTCTTGTGGACAGCTTTAATGCAATCATCCACTAAGCTCTCCCTTTGTTGCTTAAAATGTATAAAGCAGTCTTATGCAAAAACTACTTGGCGCAAGTAGTTTACCACCTCCTTCTCACGAGAGTCATCAACTATGCCACCCACATCTGTGATATCATAATATGATATATCACCATGATGTGGTGGTGACTCTAAAGAACTATCCCCACCCCCAAAGCACTGCCCTAGGCATCCTCTATCTCCTCTATCTCCACTCTTAGTGCTAGTATAGCGTGAGGTATGACCGCCACTATCTCAACGACTACCCTCCCTACAATGACGACTGCCACTCTCATGAGAGCCATGATAATTGTGAGGTGTCACGTCTCTTGAAGGTGGAGGTGTAGGAGATGTTGTAGCACTAACTGGGGCTGATGGATGAGGGATGAATATAAAGGCAGGTGAAGTGCCTGGCAAGGGTAAAGTGCCTAGTAAGGGACTCTGTTGGGGACTTGATGGTAAAGAGGTGCCTGTTGCATAGGCTGCCAATTGCTCGGGGGGGGGAGGCAGTATAGCCAAAGATGCCCTCTACCTCCCTATCAAACCATTGTTGAGACTTGATGAGAGCCTCAACCTGTGGGTATGTGGGACAAGAGGACGAGGAGCCATGCCACATCTATACAAACAAAGAGAATATTAAAAAAATATTATACAAGCCTTATGCAAGCTAGAGAAGCCTTATGCAAGCATTATGTTTAAAGTACTATGAATAAGCTTAAAACACTATGCATTATATTAAAAGCACTATGCGTTATATGCAAGCCTTATGCAAGCCGTTACGTAAGCCTTGCATAAAGCATTATGCATTAGGCCTTATGCATAAAGTATGCATGAGGCCTTTTGCATAAAGCTATGCATGAGGCCTTAAGCATAAAGCACTATGCATAAGGCCTTAAGCATGAGGCTTTAAGCATAAAACTATGCATGAGACCTTATGCATAAGGCTTACGTATAAAGCACTATGCATAGGGTCTTAAGAAGAATAAAGCTATGCATGAGGGTTATGCATGAAGAACTATGCATAAGGCCTTAAACATGAGGCCTTAAGCATAAAACTATGCATGAGGCCTTATGCATAAAGCTTATGCATAAGGCTTATGCATAAAGCTATGCATGAGGCCTTAAGCATAAAATGAGGCCTTATGCATAAAACTTATGCATGAGGCGTTATGCATAAAGCATTATGCATAAAGCATGCATGAGCATTATTCATAAAGCATTATGTATAAAGCGTATGCGCAAACCTACAAAACAAATCTCTAGCACCCAAGGGTGCAATAATAACAGAGAAAAGAGAGGAAAGAAATAGAGGATTAGAGGATTAGAGGACCTACAAAACCAACAAAAGTGTGAGGAAAAGATTAGTAATGCATACATACAAAAGCTTATGCAAGCTATTCCACTATGCAAGTCCAAGCCCTAAGCCTTATGCAAGCTATGCTAAAGCTTATGCATAAATCATGCATGAGGCCTTATGGATAAAGCTTTAGGAATAATGCTTTATATATGAGACCTTATGCATAATAAATCTTTAAGCATAATGATTTATGCATGAGACCTTATGCATAAGACTTATGCATAAAGCACTATGCATAAGGCCTTAAGCATAAAACTGTGCATGAGGCCTTATGCATAAAGTCTATGCATGAGGCCTTATGCATAAAGCTATGTATAAGGCTTATGCATAAAGCTTATGCATAAAGTATACATGAGCATTATGTATAAAGCATGCATAAAGCTTATGCGCAAACCTACAAAATAAATCTCCAGCACCCAAGGGTGCAATAGTAATAGAGAAAAGAGAGAAAAGCACTTACCTCTTTTTCGTGATGTTGAAAGAGAAGATTAGAGGACCTACAAAACCAACAAAAGAGTAAGGAAAGGATTAGTAATGCATATATACAAAAGCTTATGCAATCTACTTATGCAAACTATACCGCTATGCAAATCTTATGCAAACTATGCCGCAATGCAAGTCTTATGCAAGCTCTGCTAAAGCTTATGCATAAAGCATGCATGAGGCCTTATGCATAAAGCTTTAAGAATAATGCTCTATGCATGAGGCCTTATGCATAGAGCTTTAGGAATAATGCTTTTATGCATGAGGCCTTATGCATAAGGCTTATGCATAAAGCACTATGCATAAGGCCTTAATCATAAAACTATGTATGAGGCCTTATGCATAAAGCATGCATGATGCCTTACGCATATAGCCTATGCATAAAGCTATGCATGAGGCCTTATGCATAAAGCTATGCGTGAGGCCTTATGCATAAAGCTATGCATGAGGCTTATGCATAAGGCTTATGCATAAAGCTTATGTATAAAGCATGCATGAGCATTATGCATAAAGATTATTCATAAAGCTTATGCACAAACCTACAAAACAAATCCCAACACCACGCAAGGGTGCAATAATAAGAGAGGAAATATAGAAAAGCACTTACCTCTTTGTCGTGATGTTGAAATAGAGGATCAGAGGACCTACAAAACCAACAAAAGGGTGAGGAAAGGATTAGTAATTCATACATACAAAATCTTATGCAAGCTATGCTGCTATGCAAGCCTTATGCAAGCTATGCTAAAGCTTATGCATAAATTATGCATGAGGCCTTATGCATAAAGCTTTAAGCATAATTCTGTATGCATGAGGCCTTATGCATAATAAAGCTTTAAGCATAATGCTTTATGCATGAGGCCTTATGCATAAATCTTATGCATAAAGCATTATGCATAAGGCTTATGCATAAAGCACTATGTATAAGGTCTTAAGCATGAGGCCTTAAGCATAAAACTATGCATGAGGCCTTATGCATAAAGCTTATGCATAAAGCATGCATGAGGCCTTATGCATAAAGCCTATGTATAAAGCTATGCATGAGGCCTTATGCATAAATCTATACATGAGGCCTTATGCATAAAGCTATGCATGAGGCTTATGCATAAAGCCTATGCATAAAGCATTATGCATAAATCTTATACGCAAACGTACAAAACAAATCCCAAGCACCCGAGGGTGTAATAATAATAGAGGAAAGCGAGGAAAGATAGAAAAGCACTTACCTCTTTTTCATGATGTTGAAAGAGAGGATTAGAGGACCTACAAAACCAACAAAAGGGCGAGAAAAGGATTAGTAATGCATATATACAAAAGATTATGCAAGCTATGCCGCTATGCAAGCCTTATGCAAACTATGCCGCTATGCAAGCCTTATGCAAGCTATGATAAAGCTTACCGGATTAGGTAAAGTGGGAAAAATCCCATTCCCACATTGAAAAATTTAATGCATTTAATCTAGAATCTACCTTCTTCAACCTGTTGAAATTTGAGCATAATGATGAGCTATGGTGGATCATACACTAGAATCAACATGATTAACAAAGTGATTAAGAAATGATTAAGATGTAATTAGTGAATAATTAGCACATAGATTAATGTAGGCATGGATACTCAAAAACCAGCAAATTCTCATTAGGGCTTTGCCTCAATTTATAGAGTTTACATCAAGCATCAAATCCCATTGATTTCTCCATGATTCACTCCCAGAATATCTCCACCTTTTCCCTGATTCTCTCCACCTCTTCTCTTTTCCCTGAATATCTCCCAGAATATCTCCACACTCCTAAATTCCCTCATGCTACCCATTATTCTCTCCCAGTAGATTCTTCTAACCTTTTCACAGGTTCTTTCACAATTACATCTCCTCTTTTACAGCCTCTATCCAAGAGCTTGTTCCCACACACACCCTATTCACTTGTATTTTTCAACACCTCCCCTCAAGTGAATAATCCTAGTACACCTAGACCCTATACCAAGTTTGCCTCCCCTTACTTGGTAGTCCGCAACCAGTGTCTACTCCTCCCCTCAAGTTATCTCAGCACACCTGGACCCTGTATCAAGTTTCTCTCTAACTTGACAGTCCACGACCAGCGCCTCAAGTCCCTAAACTCCATAGTCCTTGACACACACTCTCTCTCTCTATGTGTCCAAGGCTACTATAGTTGCCCGCAACCTTGACTAAAGTGCTCACACATACATCTACCACGTGGCCTACATCATCGGTGGCTCAGAGGTGGTTTTACTTTATTGGGGCAGGTTACATTGGGTTGTGGGGTCTCTCTCTCTCTCTCTTAGAGATTTTTACATGGCTCCTCACTCTTTGGAGCCTCACATCTTCTCTTGTCTTCAGTCTTCTTGTCGTGGCAGCTTCTCTCCACACGTCTGTCTCTTCTTTCAGTCTTCTTGGGGAAGCTTCTCTTCTCGTGTCCATGTATTCCTTTAGATCTTCTTCTTGGTGTGGATCCTCTTCTTGGAAAGAGATATTCTTCTTCTTCCATGGCTGGGGCCATGAGCTCGTCCGTCAGGTCATTTTGCTCCATGTGAGCAACATGTTTCAATGTTTTGCTGACAGTTCCTTTGGGTTTTTTATGTTTATTTTGTATCATTATGCAATGCAAACCCAAATTTATGCGGGACGTCTTACCTCTTGCCTTATTCTGGACAAGGGCAGTGTCTGTTCCCATTTTTACACTGATAAAATGTGCCCAATACATAATGCGTATAGCATTCATTCTCATGCACATTCCAAATGCAACTCTGGCTGTGAATAATCTTGAATTTGAGTGAGATTTACAGGCATTAACCAAGGGTTAAATGCAAAATGATGATTTTCATAATTTTATCAGCACAATTTTTCCAGAAATTACATTAAATCAAGGGTAACCAATTTGTACGGGATTGTTGGAGTATCAAACCAACTCCGATTTGAAATCTGAAGTTATAGGGATCTGTATCAGATACCTAATGATTAATTTGAACCCTCAATTGCACCAAAATACAGTGATTAGCATTGATTAATCACTGATTAGCAAATTAATACTCTGTTTTATGTGCAGAAAACAGAGTATGCGGGGAGTCCAGATCTGGTGCCTTCCACTTCAAATGAGCTCAAATGCTTTCAAAGGCATCAATAGCAATGAGTCTAGTAGAGGATTAAGCCAAGAAACACAAGATTTGACCAAATATTGAAAGCTTAATCTCTGTTTTACCAAAGTCACCTGCAGATTTGATGAAGAGCTTGGATCTCACTGTAGACTTGATGAAATTGATTTCTGTCTTCACCAGCTTGTAGAGCATGCTTGATTACCCCTTGGGCTAGGAGGAATTGAAGCAATTTGATTTGAGCAAGTAGCAATGGCAAAAATCCCTCAGAAAAACGGCGCCCTTCATTCTGCGAAAATCTGCATTTCTGCACTGAATTGGCCCACAAGAATTGAGTTGAGTGTAGCCCTATGAGTCTACTATAAGTGCCTAAAAGGGCTTAGCCTAATGTTATGTGTGCAAAGAGAATGGAGTCCTCCATTGACTGGGGGTGAAGGGGAAGATGAAAAACTCACTAAAAATTGATTTTTTTTGCTAATTACCTACTAATCCTAATTAATTCACTAATGGGCTCATAAATCTGATTGATTCTAGGCATGGCTCTGATACCATGTTGAAATTTGAGCATAATGATGAGCTATGGTGGATCATACACTAGAATCAACATGTTTAACAAAGTGATTAAGAAATGATTAAGATGTAATTAGTGAATAATTAGCACATAGATTAATGTAGGCATGGATACTCAAAAACTAGCAAATTCTCATTAGGGCTATGCCTCAATTTATAGAGTTTACATCAAGCATCAAATCCCATTGATTTCTCCATGATTCACTCCCAGAATATCTCCACCTTTTGCCTGATTCTCTCCACCTCTTCTCTTTTCCCTGAATATCTCCCAGAATATCTCCACACTCCTAAATTCCCTCATGCTACCCATTATTCTCTCCCAGTAGATTCTTCTAACCTTTTCACAGGTTCTTTCACAATTACATCTCCTCTTTTACAGCCTCTATCCAAGAGCTTGTTCCCACACACACCCTATTCACTTGTATTTTTCAACACAGCCTAGTATAAAAAATTTTAAAAATGGTTTGCTTTATCAAGTGATGCTAGATCGAACCTAGCTTGATCTTAGAAATAGAAAGGTTTCAAGATTTTTCAGATCCACCACTTGTATATTTTACAGTTGGCCATTCTACAGTCCATAAGAACCCAAGATTAGATTCTACCATTTGGTCAACCTAGACCCCCAATTAAAAACAATGGTATAAGAGATTGTATATTGAGAGTCCCCTTAGAGTAGGATGCACTCTTCAATTTAAGACTTCATTGTAATGAACAAGACTAAATGAACAAGAATTTTAAAAATTGACATGGTGAAGGTATCCTTATATACACAACCACTACAAATTAACATTATTAAGGATAGAAAGAGTCTCCTTGGAGTAGGATGCACTTTGTCAAAATTACGATTATAAATTTTCATTTTGATGAAGCTAATTCTACTAAAGAAATGATAAAACTTTTGCATTAACAACCAAAAGATAAAAGGATAAAAGGAGTCCTCTTAAAGTAGGATGCAGATTGTGGATGCATAATAAGAGGAGTCTCCTTAGACTAGGATGCACTCCATCTATGAATTTATTTATTGTGTTAAAAATTGTTCAATGCATTGCAAAGATACACAATTGAACAGTCTACTCCCAAAGTTGGCAAAATTACAAAGATCCTCTATATTTTGTTATAAGAGACCATATTCAAAGACCATTTACATTCAATTATAAAAGGAAGTAACAAAATGTGCTAGTATCATGGGGGTGTAATTTTGATTTTAAGGGGTTCTAGCTCCACCACATGGTAGAGCTAGAATTTTGAGCTAGCTCTACCATGTGGAGCTACAACACATTGAGGAGGATTTAAAGATTTTTAGATCCACCACTTGGCCATTCTACAGTCCATAAGAAACCAAGATATAACATTTGATTGATCTAGACCCCCAATTACAAACATTTATACAAGAGATTGTATATTGAGAGTCCCCTTAGAGTAGGATGCACTCTCCAATTTTAAAGCTTCATTGTAATGAACAAGACAAAATGAACAAGATTTTATAAATTGAGGTGATGAAGGTATTATACTTATATATACAATCGCTACAGATTAACATTATTAAAGATAGTCTCCTTGAGTAGGATGCACTTTGTCAAAATTACGGTTAAAAGATTTCATTTTTATGAAGCTTATTCTTCTAAAGAGTCCCCTTAAAGTATGATGCACTTTGTCAATAGATAAAAGGAGTCTCCTTAGAGTAGGATGCACTCCATCTACGACTCCATTATAATAAAACATTGTAAATGAAGAGCAAGAATGCATCGATCTAGCTGTGTTCCATACACATCAACAAAACCAATTACTCCAAGAAGAGACCTACTTCACATGACAATAACCAAGGAGCTAGAATTGCATTTGATCTAGCTCTACCACGTGGTAGAGCTATATTCTACCTAGACCACATCGTAGGGCTAGAGTGCTTTGAGGTCCAGCTCTACCATGTGGTGGAGCTAGAGTTGCATTCTTCTAGCTCTACCATGTGGTAGAGCTAAGCTTCAACGAATGTAATCGGCTGAGGTTGAATGTAACTGTGGTAGAGCTGTATTCTACATAAACCACATTGTAGAGATATAATGCTTTGAGGTCTAGCTCTACCATGTGGTGGAGCTAAATTTGCATTTGAGGTCTAGCTCTACCATGAGAGTCGTAGAGGTAGAAAGCTTTCACGTCGAGCTCTACCATGTGGTAGAGCAAGAATGCATCAATCTAGCTGTGTTCCATACACATCAAAACCAATTACTCCAAGAAGAGACGTACTTCACATGACAAGATCCAAGGAGCTAGAATTGCATTTGATCTAGCTCTACCATGAGGTAGAGCTGTATTCTACCTAGGCCACATCGTAGAGCTAGAATGCTTTGAGGTCCAGCTCTACCATGTGGTGGAGCTAGAATTGCATTTGAGGTCTAGCTCTACCATGCGGTAGAGCTAGACTTCAACGAATGTAACCGGTTGAGGTTTAATGTAACTGTGGTAGAGCTGTATTCTACCTAAACCACATTGTAGAGATAGAATGATTTGAGGTCTAGCTCTACCATGTGGTGGAGCTAGAATCGTAAGGTAGAAAGCTTTGAGGTCTAGCTCTACCATGTGGTAGAGCAAGAATGCATCGATCTAGCTGTGTTCCATACACATCAACAAAATCAATTACTCCAAGAAGAGACCTACTTCACATGACAAGAACCAAGGAGCTAGAATTGCATTTGATCTAGCTCTACCACGTGGTAGAGCTGTATTCTACCTAGACCACATCGTAGAGCTAGAATGCTTTGAGGTCCAGCTCCACCATGTGGTGGAGCTAGAATGCATTCTTCTAGCTCTACCATGTGGTAGAGCTAGACTTCAATGAATGTAACCAGCTGAGGTTGAATGTGACATTGGTAGAGCTGTATTCTACCTAAACCACATTGTAGAGATAGAATGCTTTGAGGTCTAGCTCTACCATGTGGTGGAGCTAGAATTGCAATTGAGGTCTAGCTCTACCATGTGGCGGAGCTAGAATCGTAGAGGTAGAAAGCTGAGGTCTAGCTCTACCATGTAGTAGAGCAAGAATGCATCGATCTAGCTGTGTTCCATACACATCAACAAAACCAATTACTCCAAGAAGAGACATACTTCACATGACAAGAACCAAGGAGCTAGAATTGCATTTGATCTAGCTCTACCACATGGTAGAGCTGTATTCTACCTAGACCACTTCATAGAATTGAATGCTTTGAGGTCGAGCTCTACCATGTGGTGGTTCTAGAATTGCATTTGAGGTCTAGCTCTACCATGTGGTAGAACTGTATCCTATCTAGACTACATCGTAGAGCTAGAATGCTATGAGGTCCAGAATTGCATTTGAGGTCCAGCTCTACCATGTGGTGGAGCTAGAATGCATTCTTCTAGCTCTACCATGTGGTAGAGCTAGACTTCAATGAATGTAACTGGGTGAGGTTGAATGTAACTGTGGTAGAGCTAGACCTCAAAGATTTCTACCATTACGATTCTAGCTCCACCACATGGTAGAGCTAGACCTCAAATGCAATTCTAGCTCCACCACATGGTAAAGCTAGACCTCAAAGCATTCTATCTCAATTACTCCATCTTGGAGCTCTCAATACATTTATTAGTCTTGCTCTACCACATGGTAGAGCTAGATAAATGCATTCTAGTTGGACTTCAAAGTATTCTAGTGCTGGTTTTTCAATGGATTATATCTCTACCAGGTGGCAGAGCAAGATTAATAAATATATTGACCAGAATGCTTTGAAATCTAGCTCTACCATGTGGTGGAGCTAGAATGCATTCTTCTAGCTCTACCATGTGGTAGAGCTAGACTTCAATGAATGTAATTGGCTGAGGTTGAATGTGACATTGGTAGAGCTGTATTCTACCTAAACCACATTGTAGACATAGAATGCTTTGAGGTCTAGCTCTACAATGTAGTGGAGCTAGAATTGCAATTGAGGTCTAGCTCTACCATGTGGTGGAGCTAGAATCGTAGAGGTAGAAAGCTGAGGTCTAGCTCTACCATGTAGTAGAGCGAGAATGCATCGATCTAGCTGTGTTCCACACACATTAACAAAACCAATTACTCCAAGAAGAGGCATACTTCACATGACAAGAACCAAGGAGCTAGAATTGCATTTGATCTAGCTCTACCACGTGGTAGAGCTGTATTCTACCTAGACCACTTCATAGAACTGAATGCTTTGAGGTCCAGCTCTACCATGTGGTGGTTCTAGAATTGCATTTGAGGTCTAGCTCTACCATGTGGTAGAACTGTATTCTATCTAGACTACATCATAGAGCTAGAATGCTATGAGGTCCAGCTCTACCATGTGGTGGAGCTAGAATGCATTCTTCTAGCTCTACCATGTGGTAGAGCTAGACTTCAATGAATGTAACCGGTTGAGGTTGAATGAAACTGTGGTAGAGCTAGACCTCAAAGCTTTCTACCTCTACGATTCTAGCTCCACCACATGGTAGAGCTAGACCTCAAATGCAATTCTAGCTCCACCACATGGTAAAGCTAGACCTCAAAGCATTCTATCTCCACCACAACCACATGGTAAAGCTAGACCTCAAAGCATTCTATCTCAAATACTCCATCTTGGAGCTCTCAATACATTTATTAGTCTTTCTCTACCACATGGTAGAGCTAGATAAATGCATTCTAGCTGGACTTCAAAGTATTCTAGTGTTGGTTTTTCAATGGATTATATCTCTACCAAGTTGGCAGAGCAAGATTAATAAATGTATTGACCAGAATGCTTTGAAATCTAGCTCTACCATGTGGTGGAGCTAGAATGCATTCTTCTGGCTCTACCATGTGGTAGAGCTAGACATCAATGAATGCAACCGACTGAGGTTGAATGTGACATTGGTAGAGCGGTATTCTACCTAAACCACATCGTAGAGATAGAATGCTTTGAGGTAGACTAGCTCTACCATGTGGTGGAGCTAGAATTGCAATTGAGGTCTAGCTCTACCATGTGGTGGAGCTAGAATCGTAAAGGTAGAAAGCTTTGAGGTCTAGCTCTACCATGTGGTAGAGCAAGAATGCATCCATCTAGCTGTGTTCCATACACATCAACAAAACCAATTACTCCAAGAAGAGACACACTTCACATGACAAGAACCAAGAAGAGACACACTTCACATGACAAGAACCAAGGAGCTAGAATTGCATTTGATCTAGCTCTACCACGTGGTAGAGCTGTATTCTACCTAGACCACTTCGTAGAACTGAATGCTTTGAGGTCCAGCTCTACCATGTGGTGGTTCTAGAATTGCATTTGAGGTCTAGCTCTACCATGTGGTAGGACTATATTCTATCTAGACTACATCGTAGAGCTAGAATGCTTTGAGGTCCAGCTCTACTATGTGGTGGAGCTAGAATGCATTCTTCTAGCTCTACCATGTGGTAGAGCTAGACTTCAATGAATGTAACCGGTTGAGGTTGAATGTAACTGTGGTAGAGCTAGACCTCAAAGCTTTCTACCTCTACGATTCTAGCTCCATCACATGGTAGAGCTAGACCTTAAATGCAATTCTAGCTTCACCACATGGTAAAGCTAGACCTCAAAGCATTCTATCTCAATTACTCCATCTTAGAGCTCTCAATACATTTATTAGTCTTGCTCTACCACATGGTAGAGCTAGATAAATGCATTCTAGCTGGACTTTAAAGTATTCTAGTGTTGGTTTTTCAATGGATATTATCTCTACGAGGTGGCAGAGTAAGATTAATGAATGTATCAATTGACCAGAATGCTATGAAATCTAGCTCTACCATGTGGTGGAGCTAGAATGCATTCTTCTAGCTCTACCATGTGGTAGAGCTAGACTTCAATGTAACCGACTGAGGTTGAATGTAACTGTGGTAGAGCAGTATTCTACCTAAACCACATTGTAGAGATAGAATGCTTTGAGGTCTAGCTCTACCATGTGGTGGAGCTAGAATTGCTTGTAAACCGGCTGAGGTTGAATGTAACTGTGGTAGAGCTGTATTCTACCTAAATCACATTGTAGAGATAGAATGCTGGAGGTCTAGCTCTACCATGTGGTGGAGCAAGAGTCATAGAGGTAGAAAGCTTGGAGGTTTAGCTCTACCATGTGGTAGAGCAAGAATGCATCGATCTAGCTATGTTCCATACACATCAACAAGACCAATTACTCAAAGAAGAGACCTACTTCGCATGACAATAACCAAGGAGCTAGAATTGCATTTGATCTAGGTCTACCACGTGGTAGAGCTGTATTCTACCTAGACCACATCGTAGAGCTAGAATGCTTTGAGGTCCAGCTCTACCATGTGGTGGAGCTAGAATTGCATTCTTCTAGCTCTACCATGTGGTAGAGCTAGACTTCAACAAATGTAACCGGCTGAGGTTGAATGTAACTGTGGTAGAGCTGTATTCTACCTAAACCACATTGTAGAGATAGAATGCTTTGAGGTCTAGCTCTACCATGTGGTGGAGCTAGAATTGCATTTGAGGTCTAGCTCTACCATGTGGTGGAGTTAGAGTCGTAGAGGTAGAAAGCTTTGAGGTCTAGCTCTACAATGTGTGGTAGAGCAAGAATGCATCGATGTAGCTGTGTTCCATACACATCAACAAAACTAATTACTCCAAGAAGAGACCTACTTCACATGACAAGATCCAAGGAGCTAGAATTGCATTTGATCTAGCTCTACCCCACGAGGTAGAGCTATATTCTACCTAGGCCACATCGTAGAGCTAGAATGCTTTGAGGTCTAGCTCTACCATGTGGTGGATCTAGAATTGCATTTAAGGTCTAGCTCTACCATATGGTAGAGCTAGAATGCATTGATCTAGCTGTGTACCATGCAAATCAACAAAACAAATTACTCTAAGAAGAGACCATGATGAGAACCAAGGAGCTAGAATTAGATTGGCGGTAGAGCTGTATTCAACCTAGACCAAATTTTAGAGCAAGAATGCTTTAAGGTCTAGCTCTACCATGTGGTGGAGCTAGAATTAATTTGAGGTCTAGCTCTATCATGTGGTGAAGCTAGAATGCATCGATCTAGTTGTGTACCATGCAGATCAACAAAATCAATTACTCCAAGAAGAGATCTACTTCACATGACAAGAACCAAGAAGCTAGAAGCTAGAATTGCATTTGATCTAGCTCTACCAAGTGTGGTAGAACTGTATCCAACCTAGACCACATCATAGAGCTAGACTGCTTTGAGGTCTAGCTCTACCATGTGGTGGAGCTAGAATTGCATTTGAGGTCTAGCTCTACCATCATGTGGTAGAGCTATGCATTGATCTAGCTGTGTACCATGCAAATCAACAAAACCAATTACTCCAAGAAGAGACCATGAGGAGAACCAAGGAGATAAAGAAGTGTGTTGAATGGCGCTGGGACCCAACTTTGACGCGCTGGGAGAAGTGATTGCGCTGCCCAAATCCTTGCATGGAGTGATGTGGACATAGAGCAACTTTCCTAGCACAAGTCCGTGTGGTCCATTCTCTCATGGGGTCCCAGATCCATTTTGCATCTTTCTATGCAAAGAAATTAATTTTAATAATTAATATTAGACTGAGTGGTATCCATGCATATTTATAGGTGAATATGTACATGGAGTAAATTAAAATTTTTCTATAGAATGCACAAACAGGGAAATTACTCTTTTGGAATAACATAAAAACAAACTTTCTTTTCCACAAAAATATGAAAAATTTTGCCATAACCTCCTTTGTATGGCTGACCATTTCTCATTTTTACCATTCTAATTCTAACTTAAATTAATCCCAATTAGATGTATAGTACTCTAATCCACACAATTTTTAATTTCCAAGAGAATAAACAAAAAGAAAAGTTTAATTAAATTTTTTGTTAATCATTCTAGGATAAAGAAAGGCTGGAATGTAAAGAAGAGAAGGAGGTGGCCTATTCATTAAGGCATAGCATTAGAATTTACTTTAATCAACTATAAAACAAGAAAATCAAGAAAACCATAGATTTAAAATTAAAAAAAAAGAAAAATTTAGCTTACATGGAGTTGTAAGCTTTCCTTTGTCTTGAGGGATTGAGGGTTCTACTCTTGTTTTAAGCAAGAGTGGCCATCAATTAATTTGGACATAGAGCAACTTCCCTAGCACAAGTCCGTGTGGTCCGTTCTCTGATGGGATCCCGGATCCTCAACTTCTAACTGTCCGAATCCGGGTTCTCAAAATAGATGCACAAGCGTGCCAAATGGCGGAGAAGTCCAACCGTGGCCCAAACGACAGCGAAGAGGCATGAAATTCGAATCATGCATGGACAAATGTGTGGTAAGAAACCCGGATCTTTCTTGTTATGTTCAGATGCGATTCGGACTCATTTCGGATCCGAAACTCTGTTATGGCGATTTTGCACTATCTTTGCTGGGACCCAACTTTGATGCACTGGGAGAAGTGATTGCGATGCCCAAATCCGTGCACAGAGTGATGTGGACATAGAGCAACTTCCCTAGCACAAGCCCATGTGGTCCGTTCTCTCATGGGGTCCAAGATCCTCAACTTCTAACTGTCCGAATCCGGGTTCTCCAAAAAGATGCACGAGCGTCCTGGCAAATGGTGAAAATTTCCAACTGTGGCCCAAACGGCGCCGAAGAGGCATGAAATTCGAATCATGCATGGAAAAATGTGTGGGAAGCAACCCGGATCTTTCTTGTTGTGTTCAGACTCATTTTGGATCCGAAACTCTGTTATGGCGATTTTGCACTATCTTTGTCGGGACCCAACTTTGACGCGCTGGGAGAAGTGATTGCGATGCCCAAATCCATGCACAAAGTGATATGGACATACAGAAACTTCCCTAGCACAAGTCCATGTGGTCCGTTATCTCATGGGGTCCCAGATCCTCAACTTCTAACTGTCCGAATTCGGGTTCTCCAAAAAGATGCACGAGCATGCCAAATGGCGAAAATTTCCAACCGTGGCCCAAACGGCACCGAAGAGGCATGAAATTCGAATCATGCATGGAAAAATGTGTGGGAAGCAACCCGGATCTTTCTTGTTGTGTTCAGATGCGATTCGGACTCATTTCGGATCCGAAACTCTGTTATGGTGATTTTGCACTATCTTCGCCCCGGGACTCAACTTTGACGCGCTAGGAGAAGTGATTGCGATGCCCAAATCCGTGCACGGAGAGTGATGTGGACATAGAGCAACTTCCCTAGTACAAGTCGTGTGGTCCGTTCTGTGATGGGGTCCCGGATCCTCAACTTCCAACTGTCCGAATCCGGGTTCTCGAAAAAGATGCAGGAGCATGGTAAATGGCGGAAATTTTCAACAGTGGCCCAAACGGCACCGAGAAGAGGCATGAAATTCGAATCATGCATGGACAAATGTGTGGCAAGCAACCCGGATCTTTCTTGTTGTGTTCAGATACGATTCGGACTCATTTCGGATCCGAAACTTTGTTATGGTGATTTTGCACTATCTTGGCCGCGACCCAACTTTGACGCGCTGGGAGAAGTGTTTGCGATCTCCAAATGCGTGCACGGAGTGATGTGGACATAGAGCAACTTCCCTATCACAAGTCCGTGTGGTCCGTTCTCTGATGGGGTCCCTAATCCTCAACTTCTAACTGTCCGAATTCGGGTTCTCGAAAAAGATGCACGAGCGTGCCAAATGGCAAAAATTTTCGACCGTGGTCCAAACGGCGCCGAAGAGGCATGAAAATGGAATCATGCATGGAAAAATGTGTGGTTGGAGTAAATTAAAATTTTTCTACAGAATGCACAAACAGGGAGAATTACTCTTTTGGAATAACATAAAAACAAACTTTCTTTTCCACAAAAATATGAAAATTTTTGCCATAATCTCCTTTGTATGGCTGACCATTTCTCATTTTTATCATTCTAATTCTAACTTAAATTAACCCCAATTAGATGTATAGTACTTTAATCTACACAATTTTTAATTTCCAAGAGGATAAACAAAAAGAAAAGTTTAATTAATTTTTTTGTTAATCATTCTAGGATAAAGAAAGGCTGGAATGTAAAGAAGAGAAGGAGGTGGCCTATTCATCAAGGCATATCATTAGAATTTACTTTAATCAACTATAAAACAAGAAAATCAAGAAAACCATAGATTTAAAATTTTAAAAAAAGAAAAATTTAGCTTACATGGAGTTGTAAGCTTTCCTTTGTCTTAAAGGATTGAGGGTTCTACTCTTGTTTTAAGCAAGAGTGGCTACCAATTACTTTGGACATAGAGCAACTTCCCTAGCACAACTTCTAACTGTCCGAATCCGGGTGAAAAAGATGCACGAGCGTGCCAAATGGTGAAAATTTCGAACCGTGGCCCAAACGGTGCCAAAGAGGCATGAAAATAGAATCATGCATGGAAAAATGTGTGCCAAGAAACCCGGATCTAGCTGTGTACCATGCAGATCAACAAAAACAATTACTCTAAGAAGAGACCTACTTCACATGACGAGAACCACGGAGCTACAATTGCATCAGATCTAGCTCTACCATGTGGTGGAGCTAGAATGCATCGATCTAGCTGTGTACCATGGAGATCAACAAAATCAATTACTCCAAGATGAGATCTACTTCACATGACAAGAACCAAGAAGCTTAGAATTGCATTTGATCTAGCTCTACCATGTGGTAGAGCTGTATCCAACGTAGACCACATCATAGAGCTAGACTTCTTTGAGGTCTAGCTCTACCATGTGTGGTGGAGCTAGAATTGCTTTTGAGGTCTAGCTCTTCCATGTGGTAGAGCTAGAATGCATTGATCTAGCTGTGTACCATGCAAATCAACAAAACCAATTACTCCAAGAAGAGACCATGATGAGAACCAAGGTGATAAACAAGTGTGTTGAATGGCGCTGGGACCCAACTTTGACGTGCTGGGAGAAGTGATTGCGATGCCCAAATCCGTGCACGGAGTGATGCGGACATAGAGCAACTTCCCTAGCACAAGTCCGTGTGGTCCGTTCTCTGATGGGGTCCCAGATCCTCAACTTTTAACTGTCCAAATCTAGGTTCTCGAAAAAGATGCACGAGCGTGCCAAATGGCAGAAATTTCCAACAGGAGCAACCCGGATCTTTGTTGTTGTGTTCAAATGCGATTCGGGCTCATTTCGGATCTGAAACTCTGTTATGGCGATTTTGCACTATCTTCGCCGGAATCCAACTTTGACGCGCTGGGAGAAGTGATTGCGATGCCCAAACCCATGCATGGAGTGATGTGGACTTAGAGCAACTTCCCTAGCATAAGTCCGTGTGGTCCGTTCTCTGATGGGGTCCCGGATCCTCAACTTCTAACTGTTCGAATCCGGGTTCTCGAAAAAGATGAACGAGCGTGCCAAATGGCAAAAATTTCCAACCGTGGCCCAAACGGCGCCGAAGAGGCATGAAATTCAAATCATGCATGGAAAAATGTGTGGCAAGCTACCCGAACCTAGCTGTGTACCATGCAGATCTACAAAACCAATTACTCTAAGAAGAGACCTACTTCACATGACGAGAACCAAGGAGCTACAATTGTATCCGATCTAGCTCTACCATGTGGTAGAGCTAGAATGCATCGATCTAGCTGTGTACCATGCAGATCAACAAAATCAATTACTCCAAGATGAGTTCTACTTCACATGACAAGAACCAAGAAGCTAGAATTGCATTTGATCTAGCTCTACCACGTGGTAGAGCTGTATCCAACCTAGACCACATTGTAGAGCTAGACTGCTTTGAGGTCTAGCTCTACCATGTGGTGGAGCTAGAATTGCATTTGAGGTCTAGCTCTACCATGTGGTAGAGCTAGAATAGCTCTGTACCATGCAAATCAACAAAACCAATTACTCCAAGAAGAGACCATGAGGAGAACCAAGGAGATAAACAAGTGTGTTGAATGGCGCTGGGACCCAACTTTGACGCGCTGGGAGAAGTGATTGCGCTGCCCAAATCCTTGCACGGAGTGATGTGGACATAGAGCAACTTCCCTAGCACAAGTCCGTGTGGTCGGTTCTCTGATGGGGTCCCAGATTCTCAACTTCTAACTGTCCGAATCTGGGTTCTCAAAAAAATTGCAAATGAGAGCTCTCATGCAAAAAGAGCTCTTAATAAATGCGAGCTCTCATGGGTAGGGAACTCACATGCATATAGAGATATCATGCAGCGCACGAGAGCTCGTACACTCAATGCAAATAAATGAAAATAAGAGATCTTATGCATAGAGATCTCTTACAGCCATGAGATATCTAATGCTCTTATAAAAAACTCCCATAGCACCCTTATGGGTTTCAACATAAAAAAAGAGCATTGGGTTTAGAGCTTACCACAACTCAGTAGGTTGTGAGGACCTAACACCAAAGCATGGTCAGGACGTGAGGTCAAGAGAATAACACAATAGAGAATTATTTACATACTTTTATTTACTATGATACATGTGTTATCGATTATGCATAGAGGGCTCTTTGAGATTATCTCAAATCTAGAACCACCAACAAATTTATGCTTATGTGTGTATTAATTGATGATCAAGAGCCTCAGGTTAACAGGTATTGAGGCTGAACATTGCCCTAGTTTTGATCATTATTTGGTATAGATATTTATAACTTCTTCAACTTACCTTTTTCAAGCCTCGTTAGGTCTTTTTTTAATTGTAATGTGAAAAGACCCTATGTTAACCTATGATGGACATTGAGACGTACTATGTTTTACGTCATGTAATTAGTTTAACTATTTTGAGTCATGGACCGGGCTTGTCGGCACCATATGCAAAGAATAAAGAGATTGGGTGATCGCCGATGAGAGGCGCACCTTGAATATCAATAGGATAAGGGTTAGGATCGGCCGGCCATGTATGGGCGTCCATGTGTGAACGGCCAAGTCACCTATAAGAGTCAAATGTAACCCTAAAACCCTCATTCTCATATGTTGAATACAAGAGTGCTCTTGCCTTATCCTCTTGGTTTCCTTCTCCTGCGTGTGAGAGAGAGTGAGAGAGAGAGTGAGAGAGCGATCGAGCACTGTGTAGCGGCACGGCGGTGGCGAGGCGGTAGAGCAGCGACGGCGGCTCCTCTTTCACTGCTGCGACGCGGGAATCCTTCACGGCGGCAGATAGAGCGGTGAGTGACACACCTTCACTACAAGGGATTGGGCTCATACCCGCGCTCTTAGCCGCTAAAAATGACTTGTGAAAAAAAGTAGCGGGCCCGTGTATCAGCGCTTGTATAATCGCGGCCAGAGACATGCGTGTAAAAACGCGTGTACAATACCTCTCAGACGCGCGTATACACGGGTGTGTAGCCGCATTTTTTTTCGCAGACGCGTTAATACACGCCAGTATACACGCTTCTTATTCTATTAGACGCGGTTATACACGGGCGTATAGCCGCATCCTGTTCAGTTCCAATGTCCCAGACGCGTTTTTACTTGCGTCTATACACGCGTTTCTTTTATTTAGATGCGCGTATACACGCGTTATTGCCAGTTTATACGCGTTTATACATGCGTAATTTCCAGTGTATCCGCGCAGATACATGCAATTTTTAGCAGTTTTGACGCGTTTATACACGCGAACAGAGAGCAAAAAAAAAAATCCAGAGAGTGCTATTTGGTGCCTGAATACTGTTCCAGCATTCCAGCACCCAATAGCACTCTCTGGTTTAGGGTTTTTGGTGCATTAGACCATCCCATTAGACCATCCACGAAGAACATATGCACGAGGGAGATTAAGACAAGAACGACATGAATGCATACATTGTCATTACACGATTCAAGACAGCCATGAATGTAATACTATCGATCAATCAATTCAATATTACTATCAAAATTTCATACATGTATACAAGGGAGTCCATATCTCGAAGTAGCCCATGGCTTGAGTTTACAAAAAAATATATACAATCACATCCTAAATATGGAATGTGATACTACAAATCTGAGTACTACTCAGACCCAGATGATGACTCGGTGCTCCCCTCATGCTCAGATGAGCTCGCATCGGTCGGAATGTCCGAGGAGTAGTGCTCACGTCCACCCTCTGCAGCGGCGGCCGGTGGATCATCAGCAGCTTGTGCCTGTTCAAGTAATATATAGTATATAAGTATATATATATATATATATGCAATTCAATAAACCAAAACCATTCGTTACGAATTTTCAAGTACCTGTCGACCGTATGGTCTCATGGCCAACTCAAACTGCGCGTCCGTAATACGTCCCTCGGCTCTGAAGATGGCCCACGTGTCACGTCTGCTATGCCGGCGAGCATACGCAGTATCGTGGGTTGTGGGCTTCCTCCCCGTAACCCGTCGCTCTATCATAATCAACACAATTTGTAAGATTAAAACAATTCATAGAATCAATGAATTAAGTAAACAATCAAATAAAGTGACAGGATACTTACGAACTCTGCCTCCCATGACTCGACGCCGCCAGATCCGAAATGCGAAGATCCAACGGTCTCCATCTGGATCCGTCGTGCCTCCACATGCTGCCTGCTCTTCACGCCACCCTCTGCTCGTTTCTTTGCCTCCTTCCACTCGCGTTTGTGCGCAGTGGCAGGTTTCTCGGCAGGATAGCCACCCGCAGCTACATTTAGCCGGTCATCGTACGCGAGTTTTTTAAGGTGAGATCTTTTATTACTTAAGATCTCCCTTATTCGCGTCCTTCCCCATACATCCGAGAATGTAGCATGTGGGGGATTGGGGTACCGACTGTGTACAGCCTCTATCACCTCCCCAACTAATCGGCTATTTTGATCTTTAAATTTAATAAAACAATTTCTATATGAGTTTGATACTACCCCACGCATGTACTCCATTACCTCCCTCCCCCTCGCATCCATCACTATCCCGCCCCTATCCGTCACATCATAGCAAACCACTCTCTCCATCTCTCTCATCTCCTCCTCTTCCGAACTGTCTCCTCTAACTCTTCTCCCTCTATCTCCTCTCTCATCCCGTGCCCTACTACCTCCCCCACCTCCCCCACCTCCCCCACCAAAGCACCCGCCGCATCCTCCACTCCCACTCTTCCTACTGCTGCGGGTGGAGTCACGACTGGGGGATTGTCTACGTGACGGTGGCTGTGAGCCCTGACGTGACGGTGGCTCTGAGGGAGCACGTGATGGTGGCTGTGAGGGTGTACGTGAGTGTGTCTGGGACGAGGTATGTCTCCTCGGTGGACGTGGAAGAGGAGAAGCTGCATGCCGTCTCGTCGGACTCGGAGGAATAGACGGCACTGGAGTGCCCTGGATACTCGCGGTAGGGGTATAGACACCAGGCAGGGAAGGAGGGGGATGGGCATACATATACTCTGTAAGCTCAACCGGACCAGGTTGGCGCCCAAAGTGATTCATCATCTCCATCAACCAATTGCTATACGCAAATGGATCGGATGAAGAACCTGGAATATCCATAAAGAACCTGCAGCAAACATCATCATGTACATCATTGACTCACACATTGTCATTACACAAGTCAAATGCCTGCAAACCATGAAATCTGAAACGCCGTAGTTTTCTGTCTGCAGAAACGCGTGTGTACACCCGTTAAAAAATGCGTGTATATACCCGGCAAAAAACGCGTGTATATGCGCGTGGAAAAACTCTGCAGACAGGTTACACGCGCTCCTACACGCGTTCGTACACGCGACCTGCGAAAAAAATTTCTCGAAAAGACCGACCCCCCGACAAAAACAGAATGCCTTATAAAAGGACCAGCCATTGTCGCCCCTGTCAGGATGCAGCAACCCAATCGTGTGCAAAAAGACAAACCCAAAGAGCAAAGAGCAAAGTAAACAAATCTGACAAAAGAGACAAGGCACAGGACAAAGTGACTCACCTCTGAAAAAGTGAGTCCTCTCTGCTCCTTCTCTGCTCCCTCCTTCTCCCGTGTGTGTGCTCCTTTCTCTGCTCCCTCCTTGCTGTTGGAAGAGGCGAAAACAGGCGAAAACGCATGCACTGTTGATTTCTAAGTTCAAAATCTATATTTGGGGAAGGCGGGCTATTTTTAGTTTAAATATGCCGCCGCATTTATGGGCGCGTTTATGTTCGCGTTTATCAACGCAGGTATTTTCGCGTGTACATGATTTTAGCTGCGTTTATACACGCGTTTTGCAGAAATTAGCCGCGTGAATACACGCGTTTTTTAGGAAGTAGCCGCGTTTATACACGCAAGTTTTAGGAGATAGCCGCGTGAATACACGCGTTTTTGTGCTTTCATTAAAAATATATAATGAGTTTGTGTTTTCTGGTTTGTACACAGGATGTCATCAACCTCTTCAAGCAGTTCTGGGGAAGATGAGACAATGCGTCATCGTAATCGCGATGTGTGGTTGGGACAACGGATCAAATGTATGTGTAATCGATGTCAAGGATGCATTGTACGAGCACGTCGAATTACCTTGAATCACATCTCCATGTATGGAGAATGGAATCAAACAGGTTTAGAGGTGAGTAGATGTAAATTGATGGTATTCAAATGACTCATGGTATCCAAATTAAATTAATAGAGTTGTAACATATAATTTGATAAATTGAAGCAGGATGCAGTACCACACCCTAACATGGTACCCTACGCGCGACGAGAGCACGTAAAGCGTCGACGAGATGATGCTGGAGCTTCGGGATCTAATGTCAGAGATGAGTGGGAAAGGGACGACAATAGCCCTGCACCCCACGAAGTTGTGGAAGAGGAGGTGCTTGATGATATGGTGCGGAATCTTTTTAAGGATGATCCCAAAGGTATGGACGACGATGATATGGAACAAGAGCATCTTTATAAAGCTTCATCGACACCGGTGTTTGAAGGGTGTACATTCTCAGTTTTACGTGCTTCCCTTGAACTACTTAATATACAAACAGTTTATGGATGGAGCAATGCAAGTCTTGACGCATTGTTGAAGTAAGCATTCTAACTTATAAATTTGAATTAGTGGTTTAAGGTTTAGGATTTAAGACTAATTATAATTGATGATATTGGATGCAGGCTATTGTCAAACATGCTTCCAAAGGAAAATAGACTGCCCACCTCAAGAGACATAGCGAGGCGCTATGTGACATCTCTTGGAGGACTGGATTATGATAAAATACATGCATGCGTCAATGATTGCATTCTCTTTCGTGGGACGCATAAGGAGGCTCTGACATGTCCCACTTGTGGTGAAGCAAGGTACAGAACAGATATGAAGAGTTTTGATGTACCTCGTAAAGTCTTGCGACACTTTCCTATAATTCCTCGCATCAAACACATGTTCAAGTGCAAATCCATAGCAGAGCTCATGTCATGGCATTCCTCACATCGATCGGATGATGGCATGTGGAGAATTCCTGCAGACACTCCTGCTTGGAAGCATATTGAAGATGAGTGGCCCAGCTTTAAAACAGAGCCCAGAAACTTGAGACTTGGCCTGGGTATGGATGGAGTGAATCCATTTGGTTTCAAAAGCACCGCGTACAGCGTGTGGCCAGTTGTGCTGGTGAATTATAACCTTCCACCATCAATGGCGATCAAGAAGGGACATCTTATGTTATCCCTTCTAATTCCAGGGAAACATAAAATCAAGCATATGGATGTTTATCTTGAACCACTGATTGATGAGTTGGAGGAACTATGGAGAGGTGTTGCGGTGGTGGACATTAGTAGGCCTCCCTCCTCTCGACACTTCGACTTAAAAGCAGTGTTGATGTGGACAATGCATGACTTTCCAGGATACAGCGATTGTTCTGGTAAGAATTCTAATTACCTCCCTACTCTATTACTATTGGCTATATATATTAATTAGACGGTTTGACTTTATTATTCTAACTTTTATTTATATTTTAACAGGTTTGAAAACATCGGGTAAACATGCATGTCCTGTTTGTGGCCCTTCGTTAGTACATGAGTATGCTGATGGTTTGTGTAAGACTATATTCGATAATCATCATCGACGATTTCTCCCCTCAGATCATCCTAAATATGTTGCTAGTAAGAGTAACATTCCTCCACAAACACTTCGTGCAAAAGATTGGAAGCGTATTTGGGAGTCTACAACTATTCTTCCTCCAGATGGCATGAACAGGTATAGTGATGTTTTTTCAATCTTGTTTTGTGTAGTCTCTAATTGGATTAAAGGTCACATAGAGCAATCCCTTGTGCAGGTACTCCATTTTTTTCCGGCTGCCATATTGGACCCATCTTAAGATCAACCATCTTCTTGATCCCATGCACATCTTCAAGAATGTGGGATCTGGTATTTGGGAACATATTACTGGTAAACGAGACAATGTTAGCGTACGTGAGGACTTGCGGGTCGCAGGACGTATGCGTCAAGCTTGGCCACGAGAGGTGGGTGGGCACGTTCGTCTTCCGCCTGCACCATGGATTATATCAAAGAAAGAGGAGAAGCAGGTAAAGCAGGCCATCACCACTTTGCGTACTCCCACTGGATGCATGAGATCATTGAAGGGAGCCTTTACAACCACTAAGAAAAGAGGCGTTGAGCAACTATATGGGTTGAAGTCCCACGATTGGCACAAGATGCTTCAAGTAAGTGTTTTCCAAGTCTTGTACGTACGTTGAAATTAAATTTTGTAATGCCATAAACCATAAATGTGCTCTTATGTGCGCAGTTCATACTACCTACTAGCATCGACCATTGTGCGAATAAGAGTTTGAAAAAATGTATTTATAAGATGGGCGAGCTTGTGAGGTATGTAAAACCCATGCTCAGATCACCCTTCATTATACCTTGCAAAATGAACGTGCATGAGGTATAACGTACTATTTATTT
Source organism: Cibotium barometz (assembly GCF_041138505.1). Lineage (NCBI taxonomy): Eukaryota > Viridiplantae > Streptophyta > Polypodiopsida > Cyatheales > Cibotiaceae > Cibotium > Cibotium barometz. The sequence continues at coordinate 8,234,521 of NC_141046.1, forward strand.
ATTTTTCAGATATGTTAGTTCCAAAGCAATTGATCCAGCCACGTTGGATGATGCGCGTGTTATGGCAGTGGAGGTGGTTTGTTTGGTAGAGGAGACTTTTCCGCGAACCATTCTCACAAGTCAACTACATGTCATTGTGCATTTAGTGGACGAAATTGCTTTATGTGGTACTGTGCATGCACGTTGGATGTTCTTCCTAGAGCGCTTCATGAAGACCTTAAAAGACTTTGTGAGGCAAAGTGCAAGGCCTGAAGGAAGCATGGCCGAGGGTTGGTTGATACAAGAGTCTCTTGTATATATTTCAGAATTTCTTGGTCAGGTGGACAGCTCTTTGCCACGACTATGGAGCAATGAAGAGGACTTGAGGATGACCTCTATTGTGCCTCAAGGAAAAGGACAGAGTAAAGTAATTGACAGAACATTGATTGATGATCTCAATTTCACTTGTATCCTTAATAGTGATGTGATGAGCAGATGGGTTACAAGATATGAGGATGCAAAGACAAAAAGGCAAGCAGAAAGAGCTCTCTTTCGGAGGCAACATGGCTCTCGGAAGGCGTACCCTAAGCATCTAGCAACACTTCCGAATGATATCCATGTTGATTGGTTGCATGAGGAAATGGAGAGAGCAGAGAGTGACGAGGGGCTGCATATCACGGCGGAAGAATGGGAGTATGCACGAGGATGCATGTCAAAGGTACATAGAACTAATGTTTTGCATTAGTTGTAAGTGATTTTCTTTTAATATTTATTCACATTGCTTACACAAATATTGCTTCTATTTTGGTCCAGTGCACTATGTTCAATGCTATATGGTGTGAAGGCAAGCATTTTCGAACACAAAGAATTGATGAAAAGAGAAATACACAAGATTGCGGTGTCATTAGTAGCTTTGAGGGAGCTAATGGAAAAATGGATGATTATTGTGGCATAATCCAAGACATATTTAGGCTTGACTTTCGTCGCTTCTTTGTGTATGTTTTGGATGTCAAATGGCAAATGAACGTGGTGGAAAAAGGGCCTGATGCAAGGATAAAACACCATGCAAGTGGATATGTAACTATTGACTCTACAAAGTTCTGGCAAACAAAGAAAGATAGGCTCGTATTGCCACAACAATGTGAGCAGGTATGCATTTTTTTACTAATGTGTTTCATGTACATATATATCTAAGCTCGCGTACCCCTTGACTTTTGATATGCTAATTAATTACTGTACTGTGTGTATTTGAGTAGGTTATCTATCTACCAATGGTGCATGACATCAAATGGTGGTACGTCATCCCTATTGCACCACGTTCCAAAGTGATGTATAATACATTCACTGATATGGAGCATATGGAGGATGTAACAAGCCGCAATGAAGATGACGTCGAACATGCCATTGAAGATGTTGTGATCGATGATCAAGAAATAAGAGATGATCGTGATAATGAGGATGAGCATGCCATTTCTCATGATCATGAGAATGACCCTACCATTGAGGATGATGGTGATGATGATGAGGATGATCAGGACATCGATACCATTATTAATGGAGTACAGAATATCGATAGTGGAATAAATTTAATCGTAGCCTTACCAATTGATCAAATGGATATTGATGTTGATCGTTTGACAAGGATGGATCTTATTGAAGATGAGATCGAACCCTAACCAATCCGTCACTGTATGTTCTAAATTGATGACATTTCTATCATCTCATATGCATGATTTATTTTTGAATATATTTCATTGTTGTAAATGCATGTAGTGGGATTGTGTAATGATGTATACTGTAATGTACTATGAGATGGTTTAAGGAAAATAGTTTTTAATTTTGTTAAGGAATTCAGTTTTTTTTCAGTTTTTCTCTGCCATGCGTGTATTAATCCGTGTACAGTGGCGTGTATTTTTCCGTGTATGATAGCGAGTATTACTCCGTGAATATTATCGTGTATTTTTTCGTGTATAATAGCGAGTATTACCCCGTGAATATTATCGTGTATTTATGCGTGTATTACTGCGTGTATATAAACGCGTTTATACACGCGTTGATAAATGCAAATATACACGCGAAGTTAAATGCTAAAATACACGCCCCCGATTTTATTCAAATACAAGCGCGACCATACACGCGTTCGTAATTTATCGCGTGTATGAAACGCGTGTATGGCAGCATTGTCTTGTAGTGCTTTGCATTCTGTTTGAGCTTGCTTTCCTGGTTATATGCTTGCAGCCATTCATGGCTCGCATACGGTGTTCGGCAAGTCCCTAGCTACGACCTGTGCGATAAAAGCGCACATTTTTGGCGCCGCTGCCGGGGAGATGCCTTGCACCAAGCTCCAATGCAGCTCGGGCTGCTGCGTGAAGTGAAATTTACACTGTAGGAAAGGCGATTGTGTGTTTGTTGTTGAGGTGTTTCCGTGTTTTGAAATCTGTTTCTGTAATTCAATTCTGTTTCTTTTTGTTATTTTTCCGCTCCGCGTGCGTTCTGTTCTCTGGTTTTCTGCATGTGAGGGGGGATTTTCGAATCCCCAGCAGGCCTGCGTTGTGTGCAAACTACGCCGCGGGGCAAAGTCTGAACCCTAGAAAACTTATCTCAAACAAAAAGAAAAAGAAAAAGAAAAATTTAATTTTAAAAAAAAAATAATAAAAATAAAAATAAAAAATTACTTTTTAAAAAAAGAAAAAAACCAAACGTGTGAAGAGGGAAGATTTTTTATTTGGAGAAATTTTTTTTGAAAAGAAAAACCCCCAATTGACCCCGACCCCGACCTCGGTCTCGGTCTTTTGATATATATATATAGGAGAGTGAGTCTCCATAGCTTTCTTTCAAGTGAGAATGGGAAGTTGTGCCCTATATGTAGCCCACTCCCCAAGGAGTGAAGTGAGCATGTGGGATAAAGCCTTCACCCTTTCCTCCACAAGCAAATAGGCCTTCACCCTTTCCCCCACAAGGAAACAGATTGTTTTAAGGACCATAGGAGCTCTGGATAGGCGAACACGGTGCTGTAAAGCATGCTAGGACCCTTTAAACGATACGCTCGTTTCGAGCTATCACACGCCCTAGTTCAAATTTGACCATAAGTAAGGGGGTTAGAAACGAGTTAAAAACAATATAAAAACAAGTAAAAACGGGGTGCGAAACACCTAAGAAACCACTTGTGTGGGCTTCAAAGGTAGTCTCACCAATGCCCGTAGGGTACCCACGTCACATGCATCTACGCTCTGGTCGGGTGTTAGAGTCTGAGCCACTAGAAAGCGTTTCAGTTTACGCAGGCTCACACCATCCCTCCACGTTGGCATCTTGGCCTTCAGCTGGAACCCAAGGGAGTGCAACCCAAGATCCACGAATAGTGGATAGTGACTCGTCCTCTGACTCGGAAGCCATGGAAGGGCACCCTGCCAAGAACCCTAAGGAGACAAGCCAAAACATGCCAGTTTGGGCCCCACAACTCGGATCTAGCATGTTTAGTCATCTAATAGAGACCTTTAGTAGAGCTACATGCTCTGAACATGTGACAAGCGAAGTAAATGAAGAAGGAGGGGTAGTGGATTCGCCATTCACATCTCATGTAGACCCTACCCTCCCAAAGAGTGTCCATGTGGATATTCTACCCACTTCGTTTAATGAGGGCCCTACTGAGCTACCACCTTCCGATGCTCTTCCTAAAGTAGTGGTCCCTAGAAGCCAATCCATAAGAAGTGACATTGCATCCACTTCAAGAGAATCGTTTGGCACACCAAGTCTAGATGGGATATTTCTCAATGAAAATTGGGAATATGATCAACAAACAGAGACTCTAACTGACCTATACACGGGTTACACATACCATGTAGGTTGGTTAGAAGTCCTATAATCTACATCTAGCGCCACTAATCTAGAGGAGCAACAACAAATGATATGTGAGGTTATTCATAGAATTATCAAATTTGAGAGGCAAAATAGGGGAGTGAACCTGGTTTCCACTGGCCCTATGAGGTTTTTGGATACGGGCAAGGCCAACCAACCCTATCACAATTGGAGACTCCCTCTGTGAGTCCCATAGACCCTTCGTATGTTGTTTCGCCTAGAGTCTCAATGCAGGTTGAGCCCACGAGCAGTAACTTTAGCTTTCAAACCTTGGCTTAACTTTCCATTAAGGAATCCACAATGCCTACCCCAATGATGAGCGTAACGGAAAGTGCACCTGTTACCGCTGTAGTTAGTACGATGTCGCTACCTAGTGGAACAGTACATACAACAGTGCGTGCCAGTGCCTATCGACCATATGTACCTATTGCTACTCATGCTCATGTGGCTCCTACGCCTCTTAGTATGCCAATGGCGTATGCTGCACGACCGCCACAACCCTTATCCAAGAGGAGCTAGGCCTAGTCACATATCATATCCTATGTCATTTGCCAACATACCCAGACCAACGCCAACTCCTATCAGCCAGGCTATCCCAGAAGTTCCTCCACCAGCTATGCCTGCTCACCTAGGTGATCTCGTAGCGTTTTCTCAGACGATCGGACAATCTATTGCGGAAAACATGCGGGGCATGCCTGAGAGAGAACCTAGAAGCAAGGCAGTACAAGTGGCTAAGATCACTCAGAACTTCAGTGGTAACGAGGATGTTAGGAAGCACATTGACGTCTTCGAACACGTGTGTGATTCCTTGGAAGAGCACAATGAGCTGCATAAGTGTAAAGCCTTAGGCTTAACCTTGTGAGTGGGAAGGCCGGAGATTGGTATCAAACCTTAAGGGTTGAAGAGCATACTCACTACCCCACTCTCAAGAGATTGTTCTTGAAAGAATACATACATGAGGGTGTGCTTTGGGGAGTAGCATCTCAACTCCAAAAAGCTGAACGTGAGGAAGGGGAGTCAGTGAGAGACTTTATAAGTCGATTGAAGCATTCTAAATTCTCGCTGCACTCCCGAGATGAGCGCTTCTATAATAACCAACTGCTCGATAGATTCATCCGAGGATTGCGCCACAAGGACATATACAATGGCCTAGTCATTAGAGGTCTTACCACGTGGGAAGCAGTCACTGCCAATGCAATCCGGTTAGAAGACAACTTGATGATTGCAGGTAAAAAGGTGTCTTCAGAGACAAAATCCGTTAGTTCGCAAGTATCTGGGCACGAGCCAATGACGGTAAAACCTATTGCCAAGGAGCCCAAGATATCCAAAATGTCTGTGACCGACCTTACTAAGGCTCTCCAAGAATACTTTAGGAGTAATAGAGCTCCTCAAAATAGCCATATATACCCAAGAAGAGAGTAACAATGGTGTTCGGTTTGCTTAGGACCACAAAGCACGAGTGAATGTCCCACATTCAGAGTCAAATTCAATGGGAATTGCAATGCATGTGGTAAGTATGGCCATCAATCTAAAGATTGCCTAGTACTTAAGCGAATGTTGGCAAATCAGGCACCACTAGCCTCATCAAACACACCTCAAGTACCCACGCTAATGCCTGCACAACCTGTCGAGCAACCGTCACAACACATAGTTCCAAGGAATCCGAATGTAGTCCAGTCTGTGCCGTTACCACCGCCAGTGCTAGGACCACAACCTCCACATCCAAGGATTATCCCTGTAAACCAGATGGGTTGTGAGTCACATAGTGCATGCGGGGATTATGACGAGGAGATAGACCCCACTGTTTCATATGGGATTGATACGTTTGAAATGATTCCCCAGTACTACATGGAGGATCATTTCGGGCAAGTCAAGCCTGTATATCAAGCCTGTATATCAAGCGGCTGCTCTCGCCACAAGAGGGCAAAACCTTAATACCTTAGCGAGGAGACCACCTCTTCAATGCTACGAGTGTGGTGGACCGCATCGTGTAGTGGAGTGCCCTAATAGGCTACAGAAGATCGCTACTCGGTCGTTGAAATACCTGTGAACAAGTTGGGACAGTACTTTGAAGGTGACGAATCTAATGCCACCCTCTCCATTACTACCAAGGGATTAACTCTAAAGAGAATCCTTGATGGTGGTTCTTGAGTGAGCATTGTGACTAAAAACTGTTGGGAATCTATGGGGAGACCTCACCTCGAAGTCACAAACATAGTGGTTAAGATGGCAAACCGAACTAGGAGTGGAGTGGAAAAGATGAATAGGAATTGTCATTAATTGGATTGCACTTGGAAACTAACCTTGTTCATCACATTGACTCTGGATTTCTCCAAGCATCCTATGTCATATCAAATGATCTTAGGACGTCCTTTCATGAGGGAAGCACAAATGGTACATGACTGGTCGAAAAACCATGTCTACCTACAATTCCAGGACTCTGTCATTCGAGTTGATCTTGAGAATGGTCGTGCACATCCTTTAGGAAGCAAGGTTATCATTGATAATCGATCAGATACCACTATTCACTCCGCCCCATTAAGGTATTGCTATATATGCAAAAAAGAGACTGATGATGGGAAAGATTCTCCTTATATGGATATCCTACCGGGTATGACTGAGTCGGATAACGTGGATTGGGTACACCTAGCGGCAACCTTAGACACATGGGGAAATAGAGGCACAAGTTGGGTAACACCTGAGGGGCAAGATATGCCACCGTTAGTGCCAATAAACATGATAGGTGTTATGCACTTGACTCCTGATGGTGGCGAGAAAGCGGCAGACTCCACTGACACTGAAAGTAGCGAAGACTCTGACCAATGTAACTCTGAGTCATCTGAATCTCAAGAAGAAACTGACTCTGAGCCTGATGGGGGGGATGAATCAAATATTCACCCAAATGTGGAAGCAAGGTGCTCAAGGCCTAGTACAGTGACCTCCTACAGTTTATCCGAAAGTGAGGGGGACACAAGTGAAGATCGACCAAGTGAGTTCGAATCTGACAAAAACAAAAATCAAAAACTTGGTAAGAAGAAGACGAGACATAAGCGCCAACGCTATCGAGCTAATGTACGCACTGCAATAAACAAGGAGAGATCCACCGCAGAATGGCTTAGTTATGTAGGAGCTATTGACGCTCATCGAAAGTTAGCGGATAATTGGGGACAATACCTCCAAAGTGTCATGTGGTGTATTCTGCAACCTTATGACGTCGCCCAATTAGAAATCGAAGAGAAGCCAAAACTAAGTCGTACTGCAAGAAGGCGGCAAAACCAAGAGTTAGCTCAGCAACAACAAAAGGAGGCAGAATTGAAAGAAAAAAGCTTGGCACAACAAGAATTAGTAGACTTACACCCCGCACCCGAGCATTTCAAATCATTCACCACAGGGGAACGTAAAGTGGCCTACACAAAAGCCCAACGAACGCCTACCAATGGGAGTAGCGGTGTCTACACGATGGCCCTGCGGTAGTTAAGGAGATAGATTTAGCAGATCCGGGTGAGGAGTCTAAACCAGTTTTTATTGCTCAAGACCTCACCCAGTCAGAGGAAGCTGCACTTAAGAAGCTTCTTAAAGAATTCAAGGACATATTTGCTTGGACATATCATGATATGAAGGGTGTTCCACTCTCGGTGGTGCAACACACGATTCCATTGATTAGCACTGCTAAACTAGTCCAGCAACGTCCCTACCCAATGAATCCTAAGTATGCAAAGATTGTACAAGAGGAAATTGAAAAGCTTGTAAAATGTGGATTCATATACCCTATTGAGCACTCAGAATGGGTTTCTCCGATAGTCATCGTACCAAAGAAGAATGGGAAACTCAGAGTGTGCATTGATCTCAAAAAGGTTAATGCAACCACCACCAGAAGGGATCATTACACCTTGCCATATTCTGAACATGTGCTTGAAAGAGTGGCGGGGAGGCATATAGCTTTTTAGATGGGTACTCGGGTTACAATCAGATCATAATTGCAGTCGAGGACCAAGCTAAAACAGCATTTATCACGGAGTTTGGAGTGTTTGCCTTTCGCGTCATAGCTTTTGGCTTGACCAATGCACCTGCAACATTCCAACGATTGATAAGCACGGCCTTTAAGGAATATCTAAGGGACTTCTGTGAAGCTTTCCTAGATGATCTTTGTATTCATTCCTCTTGGGGACGAGCACTTGATGTGTTTACGAAAAATATTTAAAAGGTGTAGATTATATTGCATCTCATTGAATCCTTTCAAATGCCAATTCTGGGTTAAACACGGAGTTATCTTAGGGCATATAGTGTCCAAAAATGGGATTTCCACTAAAACGAGCGTAAAATCAAGGCCATTCTAGAATTGCCCCCACCCACCAACTATAAGGGAGTCCAACGCTTTATGGGCCATGTTGGTTATTATCGAAGGTTTATTCTATTCTTCGCCGAGATAGCTCGACCATTGTATAAGCTTCTCATCGAGTTTATTTGGACCGAAGAATGTGACCGTGCCTATGAGCTATTAAAGAAGGTCTTAGCAAGTGCTCCAATCTTGCGAATGCCTAACTGGGATTTAATCTTCCATGTGCATATTGATGCATCAAACTTTGCTATTGGGTGTGTGTTAACTCAACTTGGAGAACACAAATTAGACTACCCCAGTAGCTTTGCCAGTCGCCAGTTGAACGATGTTGAGATGAACTACACCACTACGGAGCGAGACGGGTTGGCAATGATATATGCAGTAAGGAAATTTCGTTATTACCTCCTTGCCACCAAGTTTGTTTTCTATGTGGATCATCAAGCATTGTTGTATCTGGTAAACAAACCATGCTTCACAGGAAGAATCACACGATGACTATTGATTCTTCTTGAGTTTGATTTCACTGTTGTTGTGAGACTTGGCAAAAAACATGTTATGGCTGATCATTTGTCTCGCATACCTAATGGTGAGGCTCCTACGGGAGTTGATGATGACTTACCTGACACTTCCCTGTTCATGGTGGAGACAATGCCTGAATGGAGTGAGAAGATTGTTAACTTTTTGGTTAATGGCTTTCCACCCAAGGAGCTTCGTAAAGATCTAGCTCAAAAGCTGATCAAAGAATGCGAACCCTATTGCCTGATAGCCGGGACTCTTTATAAAAGAGGAAAGGATGACGTTCTTAGGCGTTGTGCCCAAGAGGATGAGTATCTATACATTTTGCAAGAGGCGCATATGGGCGTAGCCGGTGGTCACTTCTCAGGAGACTTAACTGCGCGAAAGATCTTACAATCAGGGTATTGGTGGCCCACTATGTTCCAAGATGCATCACTCTTTGTGAAGTGTTGCGATGAATGCCAAAGATACAAGAAACCCCAGCGGAAAGATCAAATGCCCCTACATCCGATCAAAGTAAACCAACCATTTGAAAAGTGGGGTTTAGACTTTGTAGGTCCAATTAGCCCAACGGCCCGCAACACACAATCTCGCTATATTATTGTGGCCACTGACTATATGACCAAATGGGCTGAAGCGAAAGCGACATGTAAGGCAAATGCAAGGACAACAGCCAAGTTCCTCTTTGAAAATATAATCACACGCTTCGGTTGTCCTTTTGAACTTGTGAGCGACAATGGTACACATTTTATAAATGAAGTGATTAAGGAGCTCACAACAAATTTCATGATATCCCATCATAAGTCTACTCCTTACTATCCGCAAGCGAATGGCCAAGCCGAGAGTACCAACAAGACCTTAATCTCTGTTTTGACAAAGACAGTTGAAGCTCATCGCATGGATTGGGATCTAAAGCTTACGATAGCTTTATGGGCCTATCGTACTGCGTACAAAGTGGCTATTAATTGCACACCATTCAAAATGGTATATGGCCAAGAAGCAGTCATGCCGTGGGAATTTGTCATTCCTAGTCTTCGTGTTGCTACTCAAGAGGGTTGGGATGGTAATCCCTTAGTAGAGTGACTGTATATCCTTGAGCGACTAAACGAAGAAAGACAATTAGCTATGTACAATGCCCTTGTGGAGAAGGATAGAAGGAAAAAATGGTTTGATCGCCACCTAAAGGACAAGGACATCAAGGTTGGGGATAAAGTCCTGATGTATGGAGTGTGTAACGAAAAGAAGAAGCTGAAATATGTTGGTAAGGGCCCGTATAGAGTATGTGAAATTACCCCGCAAGGTACCATCAGAGTGGAGACTCTCGACGGAGTTGAAACCATTGGATTCCTTAATGGGAGTAAATTCAAAAGATACTATGACCCCCTGAGCCCAGCGGAGTTACATGCAATCCATCAAAAGAAGGCAGCTTAAGAACAAGCGGAGCTTAAGAAGATACAAGCGAGAGTTAAAGCCAAAGAACGTCAACAGCGTGCTAGGCGACAACGAGAAGCCAACTTGGGAATTACGCAAGTATTTTTTGAGGAGGCAGAGGAGGATTCACTGAATCTGACCCACCTCTAAGATACCCAATTGAGTTAGAGAGTCCTTTACGGGGAGGTGCTGTATAATGCATTATTGGATACAGGAGCTCAACACAATTTGCTATCATATGGCGTGTGGTGTCAACTTGGAAAACCACCTTTATCCAAGAGTGCTATCCAAATTAAACTTATCCTTTATCCAAGAGTGCTATCCAAATTAAAGTTATCAATAAGAAGAAAACCCCTGTCTCAGGAATTCTGCACACTCCGGTGGCCTATGACAAGGGGACCATAATTCAAATCTTTTTGGTTATGCGTGCGAGTACCATGGAAGGGACTGTAAACTTAGGGCACAAATGGATGATGGCCACCAAGTGCAATATCGATTGGGCAACCAGACGAGTCACAACGCAAGAACCAACACTAGGTCTGACCGCTAAAAATCCCGCACCTAAGTCCTCCACTCAAATATTAGATAATGAAAAATCACAAAGTCCAGTTGCAAAACCATCCTTGATTGTTTGCCACCCCTCTAACGCTTCAACGCCAAGAGTGGAAACAGGCAAGGTGGTCTCTAAGGTTCCACTTACTATGCCAAAGAGTATATACAAATGGGTCCCAAAAGCTTCGTTAACAGCTACTTCCCCTGCTCAATCTCGTTCAGACAAGAAGCCTCGTAGAAGGAAAGCAGCTACCCCCACCCGAGAAAGGGCAATGTAACATCACGATGGATCCCTAAAAAATTATTAGTAGCCCAAGGGTACTACGAGGGGAATGACCAGATTTGGGTCCCTAAACATAAGCTGAATCCCTCTACATCACCTGTAAAACCTTGCAAACCAAATGTTGCCACCCCAACGACAATTCAAGACCGTGGTAAGGGAAAGGTAACAGAGTGCTCCGCACCACGTCTTCCAGAGCTAGTTTGGATTCCCAAACGATATCAATCAATACCACCTAGCTCAGGAAGGGGGGAGTCACATGAAGCTTCTAGCTCTTCATGCCAAACACACATTGATATAGAAGTTTCTTCATGCTCTACACCTACTCTTGTTAACACCCAACAAGAGACCAATGAGTCTATGTCTCCCTTTGTAAAAGTATCATCGAAAACCATCTCCTCCATTCATCAGTGGGAACGTACACTTCCATCTCTGCAATTGGATGTGGCCACAAGGGTCATAAAAAGCTATCTGTCCACATCACAACCTAGGACCCGCTGGACAAATTGGTTCCAAGAAGCTGCAACATCATTGCAGAAAATATGATCTACCCAAGGAAAGGGGGAGCATGTACTCACGCTCAACATTCTATTGCTTCCTCCCTAACCTTCTCCCCTGACCATGTAATTGCCAGATTCAAGGGGATGTATATATATAGCTTCATACACAGAAAAGAAAAGAAAAGAAAAACAAAAAATAGTAAAAAGAGCAAGAGCACAAAAAGAGGAGAAATATCCGTATACAATCACGAACTAGACTGACCTGTCATAAACCTACTGATGCTATATCTGTGTTTGCAGATATGGCAAATGCAAGGGCATCACACACTTCATCCACCTTTGGTGAGAGGTATCATCTATACCTTTCTCAGATATTTCACATGTGCTATCCTGTAATTGAAACTGAATGGGATCATATAGATGTACTAGCCAAAGAGGAAAATGTTGAGGAACTAGAATGGCTTATTCGCCTATTGACCATGACTGACCCCTACTCCATAGAGGACATATCCCCGATAGCCCAATGCTTTCCTTTTCCACAAGATGACTATCCTCGCATGGTTACATTCTTGATGAGTTTATGTGGATGGGAAAATGAAAAGGAAATATCTGACAATGATGAATGGACGGATGAAACTCATGGCACTACTGAGGTTGACTTTATTTATTTGGATGATGTGGATAGAGGCTTAGCCTTAGGGCTAGAGCCAGGACTCTACAACATCCTCTTACCGTATCCTCAGTGTAGTAGTGTGGTGACTGGTAGGTAGGTTAGTGTTTTAAAGTTTTTTCTAGTTTGGATTCCTTAAACGAGTCTTTAATTTTTCACACTGATGTGCCTCTCGAGGTATAGTGCTTGTTAGTTGGTTGTACAGGTGGAAAAGTTTGAGGTGGGTTCGCTTTCAAGTCCTGAGATAGCCGCAACGCTCATACATAAATATCTCATCAAATTGCAGGCATTTTTCTCATCGAATCAAGGAATCTCCAAAATACAGGTGTAATTCTTCCATACCCACTCTCTTTTGTTTTTACTGTTCAATTAATTGCATGAACTATAATGCATGACCACATGGAAATTGTCAATGTACTACTTAGTTTTTGAAGTTGCTTGACGTTCTAGTGTAAATCATTAATGAGTTTAACCTTATTGGATATATTCTTGAGAATGCATGCAGTCTTTAGTTAACCTTGGAATACGATTGTCTTAGGTCTAGGGTCAAACCATCTTAATGTTTGACACTTGGCCATGTGTGTGTTGACCTCTAGGACATAGCTTTTACCCCTTTGTCGAAAGGATGCAAGACAAATTATAGTTCAGGAGCGAAGATCAAAAGAAATTAAAAAAAAAGCCTACAATAAATGGCAATACAAGTCTATGATGTGCTTTAATGTTGGCCTATCGCCTTATTGATACTTGGTAGGCGAGGAGTATTCTACTCCAGACCGATGCCTTGGTTGGTAGGGGGTAGCCTTGCCTAAGGTGAACTAATAGATTCCTGGATAATGCCTTGTGTTAAACATGGTACCAGGATCGATGTTAGTTTTGCCTTGAGAAGGTCGCCATTGTGTGTAAAAATTGTCACGTGCATAAAGAAATAAAGGCAAAAGGCTCCTGTAACTCTGATGTTTCTTGTGTCCCTAGGCTCGTGGTATTAACTTGTTCTTAGAGTAGACACAGTGTGGTCATCTGTTTATTTATTAAGCTTGGTTATTTTCCTTGACTTAGGCCAGTTATAAACCTTGATTAACCTTTGACACCTTGCTAACTCTTGATTTACTTTCAATAATTTTAAACTCCTGTTAATTTGCTACACTAGCTCATTCATGTGATCCTTAAAATAAGTTCTCATAGCAACATCCATTGGGTCTAACATGCTTGAATTTATACACTTTATATCTTTTGAATTCTAGCATACTTTCACTCTACTTCCCTGTTTTACAGATGGTCTACCACAACAACCCTATCGAGCTTACCATACCATAGCTTCCGAGGACGGAATCTACATCAGGAAGGGGGGCATGTTAACCTATGACGGACATTGAGACGTACTATGTTTTACGCCATGTAATTAGTTTAACTATTCTGAGTCATGGGCCGGGCTTGTCGGCACCATATGCAAAGGATAAAGAGATTGGGTGATCGCCGATGAGAGGCGCACCTTGAATATCAATAGGATAAGGGTTAGGATCGGCCGGCCATGTATGGGTGTCCATGTGTGAACAGCCAAGTCACCTATAAGAGTCAAATGTAACCCTAAAACCCTCATTCTCATGTGTTGAATACAAGAGTGCTCTTGCATTATCCTCTTAGTTTCCTTCTCCTGCATGTGAGAGAGAGAGAGAGAGAGTGAGAGATCAATCGAGCACTGTGTAGCGGCACGGCGGCGGCGAGGCGGTAGAGCGGCGACGGCGGCTCCTCCTTCACTGCTGCGACGTGGGAATCTTTCACGACGGCGGCGGATAGAGCAATGAGTGACACACCTTTGCATCCTGTTTGAGCTTGCTTTCCTGGTTGTATGCTTGCAGCCAATCGTGGCTCGCATACAGTGTTCGGCGAGTCCCCAGCTACGACCTGTGCGACAAAAGTGCACACCCTAGTGTTTGTGGAAGTGGCACGTGGGAATGGCCCCTTGACTGGAGGGAGGGAAATTCAAATTTGAAATTTGAATGAAGGAGCCTAGCTATGGCGGTGGAAGATGGAGCAGAGAGAGAGAAATTGCCATGTGTGCGCACGGGGGCAGAATCGCGAGGGAGAGAGAGGTGAGCGGTGGGCATGGCTGGCCCAGCCCGCAGCAGCCTGGATGGGAGAGAGAGGCGAGCGATGGGCTATGAAGCGATGGGACGTGAAGCGATTATTTAAATAGGATTAAAGCTATATTTAAATATGTAGGTTAACTATAGTAACTTAAAGCATGTTTATAGTTTACAATTATACTTTACTTATTTATAGACTTTATATAGCTATAAACCCATATAATTTAAGTTTATAAATAACTTATTTTTAGGACTAATGGAGTCTGACCTTTTCTCTAGATCCTTGGTTCTCATCATGTGAAGTAGGTCTCTTCTTGGAGTAATTAGTTTTATTGATCTGCATTAGCTCCACCACATGGTAGAGCTAGATCTCAAATAATTCCACCTCTACGATGTGGTCTAGGTAGAATACAGCTCTACCATGTGGTAGAGCAAGATCAAATGCAATTCTAGCTCCTTGGTTCTTGTCATGTGAAGTAGGTCTCTTCTTGGAGTAATTGGTTTTGTTAATCTGCATGGTACACAGTTGGATCGATGCATTCTAGCTCTACCACATGGTAGAGCTAGACCTTAAATGCAATTCTAGCTCCACCACATGGTAGAGCTAGACCTCAAAGTATTTGATCTAGCTCTACCACGTGGTAGAGCTGTATTCTACCTAGACCACATTGTAGAACTTTAAGGTCTAGCTCTACCATGTGGTGGAGTTAGAATGCATCAATCTAGCTGTACCATAAACCACGTTGTAGACCTAGAATGCCTAGAGGTCTAGCTCTACCATGTGGTGGAGCTAGAATACATTGAACTAGCTATACTATCTGGTAACTACATGGTAGAGCTAGACCTCAAAGCATTCTATCTCAATTACTCCATCTTGGAGCTCTCAATACATTTATTAGTCTTGCTCTACCACATGGTAGAGCTAGATAAATGCATCCTAGCTGGACTTCAAAGTATTCTAGTGCTAGTTTTTCAATGGATATTATCTCTACCACGTGGCAGAGCAAGATTAATAAATGCATTGACCAGAATGCTTTGAAATCTAGCTCTACCATGTGGTGGAGCTAGAATGCATTCTTCTAGCTCTACCATGTGGTAGAGCAAGACTTCGATGAATGTAACCGGCTGAGGTTGAATGTAACTGTGGTAGAGCTGTATTCTACCTAAACCACATTGTAGAGATGGAATGCTTTGAGGTCTAGCTCTACCATGTGGTGGAGCTAGAATCGTAGAGGTAGAAAGGTGAGGTCTAGCTCTACCATGTAGTAGAGCAAGAATGCATCGATCTAGCTGTGTTCCATACACATCAACAAAGCCAATTACTCTAAGAAGAGACCTACTTCACATGACAAGGAGCTAGAATTGCATTTGATCTAGCTCTACCACGTGGTAGAGCTATATTCTACCTAGACCACATCGTAGAGCTAGAATGCTTTGAGGTCCAGCTCCACCATGTGGTGGAGCTAGAATGCATTCTTCTAGCTCTACCATGTGGTAGAGCTAGACTTCAATGAATTTAACCGGCTGAGGTTGAATGTGATTGTGGTAGAGCTATATTTTACCTAAACCACATTGTAGAGATAGAATGCTTTGAGGTCTAGCTCTACCATGTGGTGGAGCTAGAATCGTAGAGGTAGAAGGCTTTGAGGTCTAGCTCTACCATGTGGTAGAGCAAGAATGCATAGATCTAGCTGTGTTCCATACACATCAACAAAACCAATTACTCCAAGAAGAGACCTACTTCACATGACAAGAACCAAAGAGCTAGAATTGCATTTGATCTAGCCTTACCACATGGTAGAGCTAGAATGCTTTGACGTCCAGCTCTACCATGTGATGGAGCTAGAATTGCATTTGAGGTCTAGCTCTACCATGTGGTAGAGCTGTATTCTATCTAGACTACATCGTAGAGCTAGAATGCTTTGAGGTCCAGCTCTACCATGTGGTGGAGCTAGAATTCATTCTTCTAGCTCTACCATGTGGTAGAGCTAGACTTCAATGAATGTAACCGGCTGAGGTTGAATGTAACTATGGTAGAGCTAGACCTCAAAGCTTTCTACCTACGATTCTAGCTCCACCACATGGTAGAGCTAGACCTCAAATGCAAATCTAGCTCCACCACATGGTAGAGCTAGACCTCAAAGCATTCTATCTCAATTACTCCATCTTGGAGCTCTCAATACATTTATTAGTCTTGCTCTACCACATGGTAGAGCTAGATAAATGCATTCTAGCTGGACTTTAAAGTATTCTAGTGCTGGTTTTTCAATGGATATTATCTCTTCAAGTCAAGATAGAGGTACGATACTAGATGGATGGTTTGTCATTTCAAGTCATCTTGCACTAGTTTAAGTCATTTCAACTCCAGCTCTACCATGTGGTAGAGCTAGAAATTTTCTCCAGCTCTAGCATGTGGTAGAGCATTCAAATTATCCCGCCCAAATTTAAATTCAAATCTTCCCGCCATTTTAAAATTTAAAATGGTCTTGGTCTTTTTCAAATTTTCCTTGAACATCCATGTCGCTTGTGTAATACAAAGTTCCTCTTTCCCATCTTGTCCATTGACAACTAGCACTTGGACAACACCGCATCGATTATCGAATTCAACGATACAACAAGGTACACATATTTTTGTCTCATATTAAATCATTATCTATGATTAGATTTAAAGTTTTGAACATGTCAATTAAAATTCAGATGTAGAAAATAAAAGCATGCAAGAATTCCAAAAATTAGGAATGGTTGAAGAGAAAAAACCTGATACAGATTTGGGTTGCACTTCTTAGCAAATTGAATGGTGATGTTGAGATTGATACGGCCCCGGGGGAGATGAAGGTATTGAAACTGATACGGGAAGTAGTGAAAAGCTGGTAGACGACCCCTACAGCCAAGGCAGGAACATCCGTCAAAGAATTTCTGATATGAAAGCTTCGGAGAGCATCGTGGAAGGCATCAAGGCGTCGATGAGAATAGCCCCCTCCACCATACATGAAAACCAGGTCCTGCTGTCATACTATGGGGAGGCGCATGGCTGTTACAGTATTGTTGCAGAGGAGAGAGAGAGAGGTGCTCTGTGTGTGTGTGTGTGTTTTTTTTAATAAGAAAAAAAAGAGCTTGTTCAAGACCTTGAGAGAGAGACGGCGCACGTGTTAAAACTTTGCAGTTTGTAAACTTGCCCACGTCTGCTAACGCGATACTGTGGGGAAGAGGAGGCTGCTGGAAAGGGAGTCACCACATACAGGGTACATCAGGCTTATTGATGAGCTTTGAGAGTAATCAGACACGCCAGCCAGCTGTTGAGAAGCAAGTGGAGGAAGATGATGTGGAGCGGCATTGGGATCTTCTGTATTGGCCGGGCTGGGAGGAGACCACGCTTCCGTCCTGGTGTTGCCCTGCCTCCCCCGCACCCACCTTCCGCCGATTGCCTTGCTTGCGACGCCGCGCTGCCCTGTTGCATGTGCCACCGCACTGCACGCTTGCTCTCAATACTGTTGCTGCCTATAAGCTAAGCTTGGCTAAGCTTAGCTTTTGCCTTGGCTGCCAGTGCTCTTGAATCAACAAAAGAAGAGAGCGAGGAGCGGCAATCAGCCGCGTGCACGCCAGAGCGCCCAACAAAGCTGATTCAAAGAGTGCCCAACGAAGCTGATTCAATTCTGTTCGCTCACTTCTCCCCAAGAATCAGCCGTGCCAACGAACCTGCGCCATAAACTGCCTGACGCGGATAGGGTTAGCTTTCAATTTGCGCCACTTAGAGACGCGGCTGCCGTGCATGTTTTAATTTAGTAGGGCCTAGCTTATAGGATTGTTTAATAATTATATATAAATAGGCTTAAAGATATATAATAGGTTAACTTTAATAGGTTAACCTATTATAAATAGGCTTAAAGATATATAATAGGTTGACCTATTATAAATAGGCTTAAAGATATATAATAGGTTAAAGATATATAATAGGCTAATTATATATAAATAGGCTTAAAGATATATAATAGGTTAACTTTAATAGGTTAACTATATTAGTAACTTAAAGATATATAAATAGGATTATAGGTTTAATAGATTAACTATAGTAACTATAGGTTTGATTATATAAATAGACTTAAAGATATATATAAATTGGCTTAATATTAATTATAGTTTTAATAGGTTCACTACAGTAACTTAATTTAGCCTATTTATAGTTTATAATTATACTATATATATATCTTATTTATAAATAGTTACTTTCTATAGCTATATAAATCAAACCTATTTATATATAAACCTATATAATTTAAAGTTTATAAATTATAACCTATAGTGACTTAAATTATGTACATTAACCTACAACTATAACTATATAACTTATAGTAACTTAAATTATATTAATATTTATAACTATATAGCTTATTATAGTAACTTGTAGTTAATAAAAGCTTATTTTAATGCTACTATATTATAGCTTATTTAATAAATATAACTGTAAGCTTATAAGTTTGATTATAGTTTTTATTATAGGTTAAAGTATATGTATAAATTCAAGGGGATTTTGGTACAAAGATAGGGCAAGGAAATGTATCGGATTCCATACTACTGAAGGAATGTTTAAAAGATGTGGTCCTACCTTTTCATACTGTAATGGATACTTCATCTCTCCAAGACTCATTATGGAGTGCCGTTCGATGGCCAAAGATTATTTTGCAAACTACTATCATGAATGGCAACTTAATTTGATCAAACGAAAGCTATAGCAGTGATGAAGAAGGGGATCATTCTAATCCTCCAATTATAGATGCAATTCTTATAACAAGCCCTGAATTTGAAACATTGATTCCTACCATAGATTGTTAGGTATCAAGGACTAGGGAAGATAAATTCACACACAAACCATGATTAATTTACATAAACACTTCTATTGCATTGAATGAAAGACTACAAGTTTATATAGATTTTTAGGACTAATGGAGTCTGACCTTTTTTCTAGATCCTTGGTTCTCATCATGTGAAGTAGGTCTCTTCTTGGAGTAATTAGTTTTATTGATTTCCATTATCTCCACCACATGGTAGAGCTAGACCTCAAATAATTCTAGCTCTACGATGTGGTCTAGGTAGAATACAGCTCTACCACGTGGTAGAGTAAGATCAAATGCAATTCTAGCTCCTTGGTTCTTGTCATGTGATTTAGTAGATCTCTTCTTGGAGTAATTCAATTTGGTTTTGTTGATCTCCATGGTACACAGTTAGATCAATGCATTCTAGCTCCACCACATGGTAGAGCTAGACCTTAAATGCAATTCTAGCTCCACCACATGGTAGAGCTAGACCTTAAAGTATTTGGTCTAGCTCCACCACATGGTAGAGCTAGACCTTACATGCAATTCTAGCTCCACCACATGGTAGAGCTAGACCTCAAGGTATTTAAGTTCTAGCTCCACCACATGGTAGAGCTAGACCAAATACTTTAAGGTCCAGCTCTACCATGTGGTGGAGCTAGAATTACATTTCAGGTCTAGCTCTACCATGTGGTGAAGCTAGAGTCGTAGAGGTAGAAAGCTTTGAGGTCTAGCTCTACCATGTGGTAGAGCAAGAATGCATCGATCTAGCTGTGTTCCATACACATCAACAAATTTAAACCAATTACTCCAAGAAGAGATCTACTTCACATGACAAGAACCAAGGATCAATAATTGCATTTGATCTAGCTCTACCACGTGGTAGAGCTGTATTCTACCTAGACCATATCGTAGAACTTTAAGGTCTAGCTCTACCATGTGGTGGAGTTAGAATGCATCAATCTAGCTGTACCATAAACCACGTTGTAGACCTAGAATGCCTAGATTCAGGTCTAGCTCTACCATGTGGTGGAGCAAGAATACATTGATGCATTCTAGATCCATGTAGAGCTAGACTCAGGTCTAGCTCTACCATGTGGTGGAGCAAGAATACATTGATGCATTCTAGATCCACCACATGATATAGTTACCAAATAGTAGAGCAAGTTCTACGATGTGGTCTAGGTAAAATACAGCTCTACCACGTGGTAGAGCTAGATCAAATACTTTGAGGTCTAGCTCTACCATGTGGTGGAGCTAGAATTGCATGTAAGGTCTAGCTATACCATGTGGTGGAGCTAGACCAAATACTTTAAGGTCTAGCTCTACCATGTGGTGGAGCTAGAATTACATTTAAGGTCTAGCTCTACCATGTGGTGGATCTAGATCAAATACTTTGAGGTCAGACTCTAGATCTACCATGTGGTGGTGGAGCTAGAATTGCATGTAAGGTCTAGCTCTACCATGTGGTGGAGCTAGAATTGCATTTAAGGTCTAGCTCTACCACGTGGTAGTGCTGTATTCTACCTAGACCACATCGTAGAACTTTAAGGTCTAGCTCTACCATGTGGTGGAGTTAGAATGCATCAATCTAGCTGTACCATAAACCACGTTGTAGACCTAGAATGCCTAGAGGTCTAGCTCTACCATGTGGTGGAGCTAGAATACATTGAACTAGCTCTACTATCTGGTAACTATATCATGTGGTGGAGCTAGAATGCATCAATGTAACTGTATCATGTAATGGAGCTAGAGTTCATTGATCTAGCTCTACCATGTGGTAGAACTATATCAAAATAATCTATCTAGACACCATGGTATTGCTAGAATGCTTTGAAGTCTAACTCCACCACATAGTAGAGATAGTCTTCAATGACTTCTATCTCTACCATTAATGATAGAGCTAGTTCTAGCTCTAGTTCTACCTCGGCCACATGGTAGAGCTATACTTCATGGTAGAGTCTGATGTAGGTTCTAATCTAAAAAAAATGCTTGCTAGATTTGATTACTAGTTTAACAAGTCCAACATGGTTATGTGCAGGATGGATTTCCAATCTGGAGGGAAGGTCTACATGATGTTGAACAATGATTCTGTTGGTATTGGCTGCGTGTAGAATTGATCCAAATTCCACTTGTAGTGGAACAAAGATTGGTCAAGGAAATGTGTCATTACTTGTGGAGGAATGCTTGAAGGATGTGGAACTACCATTCCCTACAATGGATACCATTTATCTAAAAAATGCATTATGGAGTAATGTTCGTTGGCCAAAAATGCTTTTAAGGCCTTTCACAAGGGAGCTGGAATTTGGAGAGTGGACTGAAAGATACAGTGATGCAGATCAAGAAGAGTCTGTGAAACCTCCAATTATAGATGCAATACCGATAACATCTCCAGAACTTGACATGCAAATCCGACAATCTTGGAAGAATGAGATGGTTCTTCTAAAGGATGAGAGCATGATGCAAACTATCAATCAAGGGACTATCTTATATGTGTTTCCATTTGAATGTGTCAACTTTCAACAACTTGGTGATGATTGTGTGGGTGTGGCTATTGAAAGTGCAAATGAATTTCAAACTATGCCGCAAGTGGATAGTATCACCCTAGTTAAATGGCCTATTAAACAGCTGACAATGCTGGATGGGAGCCCATTGCAATGCTATGTTCCGCTTAATGGCATGCATGTTGAACATGCTGATGTATGTAATGAGGATAATGATGGAGATGTAACTAATGAGGTTATTGTTGCCCAAACCTCTACAAAAAGACGCTACACTTTCATAAACAGGATTCCAAAGCAGAGACCACAACCAGCATCTGCATTATATATGTCACGTGAATCAGTTCAAAGGATTTCATCCATTGATTGTTGTGCAAAAAAATGTTGTCAGCTAATCGATCGTGATGTACTAATGAGGATACGACAAGACTTTTGGGGACAATCTCAGGAGTCTCGTACAAATTATGTATATGATGTGCTTTCTACAGCTTGGCATCGTGATTCAGCTCAAAAAATTAAATATGAATTTAGGTTAAATGGGGTGATTGTTTGTTGCAGAGCATGGTATGAGATGCATGGTATACCAAAGACATCCTTTTACCGTTTTTACAGGGAAAAGTTTGAGTCTGGTGTGTGTCAATATCTGCATGGAAACACAGGGGTATTGAGGAGAGGCCTACAACATGCTAGTGAGGCAAGAGCACTACTTGATGAATTTGTGAACATGAACTCCGAGCCTGCGCCACACAAAAGTAGAACAATGCTAGATGGCTCAAGGGAAACCAGGTTGTTGATTCCATCAATATTCAAGCAAGTTGACATTTTAAATGAAATCAACGCAACACTTGAGCAGTTGGGACATGAGAAGAGGCTATCAAAGTCATCGTTTAGTAGAATCTGGAATAAAGAGTACCCACAAGTGTCCCTAACAAAGGCAAGTGAGTTCTCCAAGTGCACCTTGTGTAGTGGTCTCAAGGCAAAACTAGAAGCCAAACCTAGTCTAGAAGAAAGAGCAAGGCTCCTCAGTGAAAGAGATATTCACATGCGACAACAACAAAGTTGCAGGAGCTTATACTATGCATGGCGCATATTTTTGGAAACCCAACCACAAAAGTATGTATGCATCATCCATGACAAGATGGATCAAAAGAAAACAGCCATTCCCAGACTACGGGTCCTTCCCAAGGGTGTGGATTCGGGATATAATTTACCAATTACATTGATTGGTATGATCACTCATGGCCATGCAGAAGGTCATTATGGACACTTTATTTTGAATGTTTTATGGCCATCTGATCCCAATCTAACAATTGGCTCAATTGCAAGTTGTTTACATAACTTAGAGAGGATGGATAAGCATCCTCTTGGTGATCTAGTAACAAATGGGCTTCCAAGGAGCAATGTTTCACTTCTACATGCTTTAAATTCAAGGACAGCTTTAGACAACCACAATATGAGTGATGGTAAAGATCCCATTGTTGAACCATGTATAAATTAGGGAGACACAATGAATTGGGTTTCCTCGTTTCGCAAGTTGCCAGAAAACTTGTTGCTACAACTAGATAATTGTGCTGGAGAAAATAAAAATCGGTACTTATTTGCCTATTTGTCATTTCTTGTTGCACGAGGTGCTTTCAAAACTATACAGTTGGGATTCCTAATGGTCGGACATACACATGAAGATATAGGAACCATGTTTAGTAGGTTTTCAGAGAAATTAAGAGTGGGGCAAACCTTTACTTTACCACATTTGATGGATACTTAAGAACCAGCTCAACTTCTTCTCCAGCTCCCTTCTTGCCTACAGAGGTCCCTGACTTCAAGGCATATTGTGATGGCTACATTTGTGATGGGCAAGAAGCACTTATAGGTCACTCCAAACCACTTCTATTCAGGTTCTTCATGGAAGGAGACACACCGGTAATGCAATTTAAGGCACATGTAACTATTCGTAATTGGAGTGGAAGTAGTCGTCTTTGGAAGACAGACAGTGAAGGTAAACCAAGGTTACCAAAAGGAGATCCACCTCCTCTACCAATGGCCGAGCATATAAAGATGCATGCAGAAGTAATATCAGGATTGAAGGGTTACATAAAATTTTGGTAGAATCTAAGTAATGGTTCATTTGTGCCAAGATATTATAGGCCCGTCATAGATTATTGGAGTAATGTAATCGAAGAGCTTGGAAAACCAATACAATTAGAGGCAAGAAAGTACACAGATTTTTGGCCAAAATCTGAAGGGTCCCATCAATTAGATGATATGAATGTTGAACAATTGCAGGCACAAAGATTCTTAGGTATTGAAGAACATAAGATCATTATTGTGAGCCTGCATGGGATAAACCAAGGGAGGCATTTAACCCTATGCTACATGTTTAGCAAGGACACTGTTATTCTGCACCCAGATGACACAAACATCTATCCAATTTGGCTTGCTATGGCTGAATCGGATATTGATGATGAGCCTACATCACCAAATTACAAGAAACTCTTGATTCAATATTGGGGACCTTGTGCAAGGAAGAAAGGTTTACCTTGTGCAAGGAAGAAAGGTTTTACATATACTCAAGCTTATGCTGATTGTTGGAAGGGATATTGGCAAATTAATGAGGCAGAACAACAAGTATGGGAAAATGCTGATGCAATTCTTTGGTCGTGGAGACCAAGGAATCCACCACCATACAAAAGAATCAAGATACCAGAAAAGGAAGCCCGTAAAGCAAAAGCATGCTTAGGCTTGGCTTGTGAGGATGAAGCTCATATTGATGGTTCCTTCAATGAGGAGTAGCATTTGTAGATGCAATATTGACAATGTGGATTTTTAGGTTATAACTCTAATATCCAAAGGAAATGTACATTTGTACTATCTTCTTTATTTTTTATTTTCACTTATTGAATGAAATTTCTCTTTGTGCCTCCTACATTTTTTTGATATAATAATGTTTCTATCTTATTTGTTCAATTGTTTCATAAATTTTGTGCAGTGTACAACTCAATTGGTGCAGGTCCTTGTTGCAAAGAAACAAATACCACTTTCTTATTAATGGTGTTTATCAACACCACCTTCCTACATGATTATCAAACTCCTTTCAAAATATGTTTATGCACAAATACTAATTATACCACTTTTTTGGTTCGAACAGTGATTATCTCAATACTACCTTCCTCCGTTCTATATTAAGAAATTCCACAATAACGTTTCCCACATTAAGTCCCACATTAAGTGGGAAATTCCCATAATACATGAAACCTCTCAATTTCAAAATTCCCATAATGCGGGGTTTTTCCCATAATACCTAATACGGTCTTTGATGTTGAAAGAGAAGATTAGAAGACTTACAAAACCAACAAAAGGGTGAGGAAAGGATTAGTAATGCATACATACAAAAGCCCTAAGAACCTAATGCATGCATACAAAATCAAAAAGATTTCTTAAGCTCTATGCATAGAGCTTAATCTATGCATAGATCTCTATACATTATGAATGCATGCATAGAGCTTAATCTATGCATTAAGCTCTACAAATAGAGCTTAATGTATAGATTAAGCTCCACTCATAGATTAAGCTCTATGTATAGAGGACCTACAAAATAAAACCCCTATTTTTGGTAGATAAAAATAGAGGAAAGAGAGGATAAAAGAATAGGAAAGAGAGAAAAGATAGGAAAGCACTTACTAGCTCTTTTTGGTGATGTTGAAAGAGAAGATTAGAAGACCTAGAAAGCCAACAAAAGGGTGAGGAAAGTATACGTAATGCAAACATAAAAAAGCCCTAAGAACCTAATGCATACATACAAAATCGAAAAGAAAGGAAAGAGAGAAAAGCATTTACCTCTTTTTGGTGAAGTTGAAAGAGAGGATTATAAGACCTACAAAACAAAACAAAAAGTTGAGAAAATAATTAGTAATACAAAACTCTAAAAGTGTGAATAGCATGGATACACAAGGAGGTGTAAGCCTTATGAATAAGGAGGTTTAAGTATAAGCCTCTTGTGCATAAGCCTCTTAGGCTTATGTATAAGAAAGAGAGAGAGAGAGAGAGAGAAGAGAATACCATTCAAAAATTTTAAACATAAGAAGATTATGCATGAGAGAGAGAGAAAGAGAGAGTGACGAGAATACCAATCAGAAACTCTAATTCTAAACATACCATTCAAAAACCATGAATATATGAAGAGGTGGGAGAGACAAGTGAGATAGAGATTACCTTGTAAGGAATCGTCCTTGGGAGGAGACTTGGGAGGAGACTTGAGAGGGGACTTTGTGTGAGGAGAGGACAAAGGGTGAGGTGTAGCCATCATGAGTAAGAAGTACAACAAAGGGAGTAGAGGGGAAGTGAAAATAGTTGTGGCATCGATGCGGGATTATTTGAAATTTTTTTTAACAAAGCGTGTCTATACTCACGTTTATATGCACGTCTATATGCAAGTCTATATTAGTATAGATGCGCATATATCCATGCATATAGCCATGTAAACCATGCCAGATCACAAATTTGCCCATGGCCCCTCTCTCACTTCCATCTCTCTCTAGTTTACACATGGCTATGTTCTCATTCTCTTGTAGTGTGTTGATGGTGTACAAAAAGTATGTGAAGCATGTCAATTTGGAAAGCAGACAAAGCATGTATTTCCACATGACAGAAATGTGAGCAGGAATGTACTAGATGATGTGCATTTAGATGTATGGAGTCCTGCAAAAACTATGTCTATGAGTGGCTGCAGGTACTATGTAACATGCATTGATGACTACACGAGGAAAGTGTAGGTGTATTTCATGAAGGAGAAAAGTGAAATTTTTACTCATTTTCAGAATTTCAGAGTGATGGCTGAAAAGAAGACATGAAAGCATGTGAACTGCCTAAGGTCAGATGGAGGGGGAGAGTACTTCTCCAATAAGTTCTCTAATTTCTTGCATAAGAATGGAATTCATAGATAGTTTACATGTAGATACACTCTACAACAAAACCAAGTTGCTGAGCGGAAGAATGTGCACATTGCTGAGATAGCACGAGCATTGATGAGACAGAGAAGAATATGCCACATAGCTATTAGGTTGAAGATGTTTTCGTAATAATTTATATCATGAATAGGAATCCTACTGTAGCTATACATGATGTAACACTAGAAGAGAAATTTAGTGGCAAGAAACTTGATTTGTCTCACTTGAAAGTTTTTGGATGTATTGCCTATGTGCATGTGCTAGATGAGTTGCATACAAAGCTAGATCCAAAGGTGGAAAAATGTGTGTTTATTGGATATTCCCTTGAGAAAAAGGGATATATATGCTATAAACCTACTACACGTGAGTTGAGGGTAAGTAAAGATGTTGTGTTTGATGAAATGAGTAGCTGGTATATGCTGCTAAAAAAGATGTTGTTGGGGTTAATGTAACTAGAAATATGATTGCACAGAATGTAGGTCAGCAATCAGAGACATTGAGTGGATCAGAAGTGTCTTCTTGTATTGGGTTTGTTTTGGTAGACCATGGAGTGGTAGGTTGTGTTAAAAAACCAGTCTTGAAAATGCAGTTGGTACATCATGAAAATACAAAGACAAGGTTGGTGAGCCTCTTGGTATGCTTGACATTTCTAAGTAACACTTTTATAATAAAAAAATATATCTTTTATGCATACTTCTATGCATGAAAATCAAATATGATAAAAGTAACACTTTTATAATAAAAAAATATCTTTTATGCATACTTCTATGCATGAAATTCAAATATGATAAAAGTAACACTTTTATAATTAAAAAATATCTTTATGCATACTTTTATGCATGAATTTCAAATATGATAAAAGTAACACTTTTATGATAATCTTTTATGCATACTTCTATGCATAAATATTAAATATAATAAAAGTAACACTTTTATAATAAAACAATATCTTTATGCATACTTTTATGCATGAATTTTAAATATGATGAAAGTAAAACTTTTATAATAAAAATAATAATCTTTTATGCATACTTCTATGCATAAATATCAAATATGATAAAAGTAACACTTTTATGATAAAAAAAATTATCTTTTATGCATACTTCTATGCATGAAATTCAAATATGATAAAAGTAACACTTTTATAATAATAATAAAAAATCTTTATGCATACTTTTATGCATAAATTTTAAATATGATAAAAGTAACACTTTTATAATAAAAATAATAATCTTTTATGCATACTTCTATGCATAAATATCAAATATGATAAAAGTAACACTTTTATAATAATACTAATTTTTCTTTTATACAAATAATCAAAATGCATCTTCTATGCATGAAAATGATACTTTAGAATATAGAAATCATAAGGATTACTCTTTTAGAATAATAAAAGATGAGATTCATTTCACTATTTTCTAAAAATTTTGCCATAACCTCCTTTGTATGGCTCATCATTTTTCAATTTTTAAGTCTCTAAATTAATTAAAAGTGTACCAAGAGTATTGAAACTATTCTAAAGTAAACATTTTTCTACTTATTTAAGATAAACATCATAAAAAACTTGACTTTAATCATTTGACATTCACCTAGGATAGAGAATGGTTGGATTTACTAGAGAAGAGAGGGGAATGCCTTTTTGTAATGAGGCATAACATTATTTGCAATTTTAGAGAAGACAAAAACCATAAAAACCATAAAAACCATAAAATAAGTGGAAAGAGAAGAATCACCAACTTACTAATGACTTTGGGAGCTTTCCTTTGGCTTGATGGTTTGAGGGTTCAACTCTTGTTTGAGACAAGAGTGGCCACCAATCTTTTTGGAAGAGGGAGGGTCAAAAACTAGTGAATTATGGATAAAATTCACAGTCTTTGGCACTTGGGAGAGACAGGGTAACAGTGCAAAACACTATTAAGTTTTAACAAAGGAGAGGGCTTCTATTTATAGGAAAAAGTGAGCTTCTAACCAAGCCAACTGATTCGAGAATTTTCCAGATCAGTTTGGTCAATTTTTAACCATTTTTAGGTCAGTTTTGCTCACTTTTTGGATCTAGTTGAAATAGGAGAGAGGAGAGATAAAAATATCCCATTATTTGGGAGTTTAAAACTCATTCAAGCATGTGAAATAGGCACCTCCTTCATGAGGGAAATTTCCCCATGTAGAGGTATCAAACATGCATCATTTCACCTAAAGATCTCTCCTTTTTAACTATTAACCTTGTTAGTCAACTCTTCATCTTATGTGAGTATTTACTCATTTTTGGGGGATTTTTCTTTTATTTCTTCATTTATCTCCTCCCTAAATTTGGATGAATCTTATTGGTCCATAGGAACCTTAATTTAAAATTTTCGAAAAAATCTTCACCCCCATGCTAATGCCTCTTGAACAGATTATACTTAATTTCTAATGCACCTTCTGAAAATCTTTTTGAACTTCTATTTCAAGGGAACTTATTTTAATAAGATGAGATATTTTTCTAACCAAAAATATTTAAAAACTGAGTTACCACTCTCTAGAAGATTTTCTCTCTCTAGGCCAAAATTGGTAGAAACAAGATCTTTTATATTTCTGAAGAGGGATTTGATTACAGGGGAAGATGCTGGACATCTTGAGAGGCTGGGGAGGAATCTTATAGGTACGGTTAAAATGGTGCGCTTATGGTACGATGGGCGAGGACCGACGAAGCGGTCCGTGATGAGTGAAGTGCTAGGACACCTAAGGAGGATCCTAGAGGGTTCTGACCAGGTGATGCACGGGCTCGCGGTTGCTAGAACACCCAGGCGTACGTCGAGAAAGATATCTGATGGACAAAAAGGAAAGGTTTTGGGGAACAAAAATTTGATACTGGATCTCGTTGGTTGGCCAGCTGGTCTTCAACGGAGAGTTCAGAGGATGCAATTTTGTAATACAATGGACTTGGAATTTTGGAAAATGATGATTGAAAATATTATGATTTTATTCAAGGATTGTTTAAAGCCAATCGAATTTGTTATAAATGGCAATTTCATATTGGGTGTGTATGTGGTATGCCTATTTGATTTTTGCAATGAATCGCCGGCTCGGGGGCCTGGGAACTCTTTTCCTCGATACCCAGGCAAAAACCCAATCAAACCTTTATAGAGGAGTCCCACCAATTCAGTGGTCGGGTGGTTGGCTAACCCATGGGCTGGATGGGGTTAGGTTGGATCGGAGGATTCCTCAGAAACAACTAGAAACGATTAGTATGTTAATCAGTTTAAATCCTGAGAAGACCTTGTTCTGTGGGAAGGGATCATCGGCGAAAATGAGAAAAAAAGCGGTGATTCCATGGACCAAGTGCAAGTCTCTTCTTGATCTGACCATGTGACTTCAGGTTCAGTCAGATCACTTTTAATTTAGTCAAGACTTGACTCGTTAGAGTAATCTCCCAGTTAAAAGATTTTTCACCTTACTGGAGGAATCACCCCTACCTTTCGAGCGAGGGGAGTCTTCCAGGCCTGCTGGTCTTGGAGGGACCTAGCCTCTCATCTCGGACATCCGCGGGCGAGGCCCCGAGTGTGTAGGACCCCCACCCCGTGCGGGAGGCCGACACTGCTTCCGCCGCCCTGGCAGGACCCCCGGAGCGGGCGAGGACTTCACAGCTGGTATTAGAGCATTGCTGAAAGCTAATAAGGATAAATAAATTCTTATCAAAAATTGATAATAAAAACTCAGAAAAAGCATTTTTCATAATGTATTTTCATCCCTTAAGCTTCTTTAATGAAGAATTTTTAATCAAAGAAATTATTTTTATAGATGAAAATTTCCTATTTATCTTGTATTCCCGATCTCACCCAGTCTGAAGATATGATTGCGTTCGCCTTTGAGCATCTCATCTCTTCCGCTTCAACTCGAACGAGTCGAGCAAGACTCGCACGCCATTTCGAGGATTTATATTTTCCTGACCCAGTGGAGAGACGACACCATAAGCCTCTTACAATCGGTGTGCAATGGTGAGGCAAAACCTCTCATTGGCAAATGATTCTATTAAAGCTGAAAATGATACATGGTGTCATTCTATATCATTCAACACCTCCGAATTTTAGACTTTCATGCAAAATGATCGAGATCCCAAATTCACATCGAAATTCTGGACTGCGTTCTTTGAAGCAATATGAACTTTCTTGTATCTCAGCACAACCTATCACCTCAAACAGATGGCCAGATGGAAAGGGTGAATCAAGTAATTGAAGATATCCTTCGGTCATGCTGCAGTAGGGAACCCAAGAAGTGGTTAAGTCATTTGCATCTGATTGAATTTGTTTACAATTCTTCTTATCATTGGAGCATTGGGATGAGTCCTTTCAAAGCTTTGTATGGACAAGATTGCCTTACACCGTTGACTTGGTTTGACCCATTGATCAGAGTCGAAATGTCCAGACAAATGCTTGATGACATCGACCAGCAGATGCAATCAATCCGTAAAGATATAAAGCCTAGTCCAATATAGGAAAAAGCAGTATGTAGATAAAAAGAGATCAGAGAGAGAGTTTGAAGAATCAAATATGGTCTTCATTCGAGTACGACCAAAAAGAAGTTCCTTATCCTTAGGGAAGTACAAGAAGCTCTCTCCCAGATACTATGGGCCGTATGCTGTCATAAAGAAAGTGGGAGCTCTAGCCTACAAACTTCTTCTGCCTCCCCATCTCAAGGTACATGATGTATTCCATGTCAGTTTGCTTAAGAAGTATGTACCTAGCCCGAATCACGTGCTTGATGATGAGCAATTGATCTCTCCGACTCAAGGTCAGATGGTACTCCAACCTGAGGAAATCCTTGACGTTCGGGAGAAGATTCTTAGGAGCAGAGTCCTCAGAGAATTCTTAGTAAAGTGGAAGTTCTTCCCTCTAGAAGATGCCACATGGGAGAAAGAAGAAGAGTCGGCAAAGAAGGATTACCCCCACTTTGCGAGATGAGGGCATCTCGCGTTTTTCAAGTGGGAGAGGATGTAAGATTCCTCCTCAGTTTGAATATCAAATAAGCCTCTACTTCAATTCCTTGTAATCATTCTATGTTTTTGAATACAAGAAAATATTATTTTTCCTTGTTTTGCCTACTAGTGAGATAAAAAATTCTAGAGAGTGGTAAATCAAAATTGGGATATTTTTGGATAAATAAATTCTTCAAATATCAAAAAAATGTTTCCCTGAAACAGAAAATCAAAATAGATTTTTTAAGGTGCAATTGGAATTAATTTAAATTGATTCGAAAGACCTTAGCCTAAGGGTCCAGATTTTTGATTTTTTTTAAATTATGGTCCAATTAAGGTTCCTATTGGACCAATAATATTAATCCAAGTGTTGGGACAAGATAAATCCAAAGAATAAAAGAAAATACCCAAAAATGAGTAAATTCCCACATAAGATGAAGAGTTGACCAAGTACTAGGTTTATTAGTTAAAAATTATGAAGTATTAATAAAAAAATGAGATATTTTGGAGTAATCATTCATTTTTGGAGTATTCATTCATTTTTGACACATGTGTAAGGAAAAAGGAGACCTTCAAGGCGGCGCCTATTTCACATGCTTGCATGAGTTTAAAACTAAAAAATAATAGGATATTTTTATCTCTCCTCTCTCGTAAATCAAACCAAATCAAAAAGGGAGCCAAACTAGTCCAAAACTTGTCGAAATTCAGCCAAACTGAAGCTAGAAAATTCTAGTACTCAGTTGGACTCAATTAGTGGCCTCCCTCTTCTATAAATAGACCCTCAGTCCTTTGTATTATTATCTGTGAATTAAACTATGCCGGTATTACTCTAAACTAAGCTTAAATTCTATTATCCTCTAAAAACCTCTACAAAATTGAAGAGATTGGAGCTTCTCTTTGTCTTCAATCTTCCTTGGTGACTCCTACAACATACCAAACCAATTGATTGGTTGGGGGCCTCTACTGTGATCAAAGAATCAAGTAAATTAGAAGGTAAAGTGTGTATTATTATCTTTTTCTTATTAAAACTCCAAATACTTCTCTTCTCAACCCCTCTCAAGCTTCAGAGGCTTTAATTTGAATGGCTTTTGATTACTATTGAAGTTCTTTTATGAATTGTAATAAAGAAACACATAAATTTCTATTTATGCTTAATTTTAATGGTTTTTAAGCATTTCTCTCTCTCCCCCCAAAGAAAGGTCATTCCTATGACCTATTCTCAATCCAAATGAAGCTTCCCATGAAGCATTTCTCTAATCCAAAAGTAATTTCTATGTTTGTCTAATTGGAGGCCAAAATAATAGCTTTTTTATGCTTTTATGATATTTATTTCATAGAGAAATTATGAATCAATCCATAATTGGATAATGATCCAATTAGTGGTCATTCTAATCATATCAATAATATTAAACTTCATTCTTTCAATTAAATTGACAATTATCACTAATAGCAGAGCAGAGCTATGGCAAAATTTTTGTAAAATAATCACATAAAACATTTTCATCCATAATATGAAAAGAGGATTTCCTACCATATTCTAGGAATTATCATCCTAGATTAATTGAATGATTCTCATTGTAATCATGGACAAATTGATTTTTATGTTTATGCATAATTAGTAAATTAGGGAAAAAAAGAAATTTCTAGTAATTTATTTTTATGTTAAAAGAGTAATCCCCATGACATTGGAAATCCATGTATTCCAATGATCTAGAGAAAAAAAAATAGAATGTTAAAATAATGTATATTTTATGAAAGATTTTAGTAACATTTATCTTTTTGTACAGATAAATTTTTATGATGAAAGAGGAATTTCCACCATATTGAAATTCAAATATTTAAATAAGGAAAGTATAATTACTAGTGCAAAGGAATTAATGAAGATTTTTATTTAATTTTTAATAGAAAATATAGTTAAATTTATCTTTTTGTATAGATAATTTTTTATGATGAAAGAGGAATTCCCACCATATTGAAATCCAATTGATTAAATGAAGAAAGTGTAATTCCTAGTGTAAAGGAATTCATGTAGATTTTTATTTAAATTTTAAGAGAATAATCTAGTTAAATTTATCTTTTTGCATAGATAAGTTTAAATGATAAAAGAGGAATTCCCACTATATTGGAATTCAAATGTTTAGATGAGAAAAGTGGAATTTTTAGCTTAAAGGAATTAATGGTTATTTTTATGTAATTTTAAGAAGAATTTTAATAGATTTAATTTATGGAAAAGAGGAATTCCCATGATAATTGGGTTGCACTTATTGAAATGAGAAAAAGAAGGATTTCAAGTTTATTAAAAAAAATAGGTATTGATATTGACAATTTAGTGGTTCAAGACACCTAGTTGACTCTGTAGAGCAATGCCTATTGCTACTGTTGTGCCCAATGCGATAGGCATGCAAAGTGTAGTCATCATGCTCATCTACATCATGCAAAGTGTAGTCATCATGCTCATCTACATGCAAAGAAGAAGGCTAGAATTTTTGCATAGAACTAAATAAGAACAAATACATACAAGATACTATATGCTATGCACTTGATTGGACAAGAATAGAAGGAAAAATAACCATACTCACACACCCAGTTCTTACAAAGAGATATAACATAGAGACAACTCAAAACCATAGATGATACTTTCCTTCTTTATGTATGTCTTTGCCAAAACATGCCCTCTCTCAAGAATCATACTCATCATAAGTCTATTGGCAAATCATAGGTAATCAATCATAGAGCTATGGAGGATGAAATCTCTCCATGATTGTGGAGTGACAAGCAGAGAGAGAAGATGAAGCTTGAGCACACAAGAGAGAGCAAATTGGGAAAATACAAGATGACTGTATTATGATTGAGATATGAATAAACGACCAAGTACAATACCCTTTTATAGGCACCAAACCCTATGTTTCGACTCTAACTAAGAGGTAGTTCACACCTAGAGTGTTTTCACCAAGTTGGCTGTAGACCTAATGAGCCATATGCCTAAATCCCCAATGTCACATGATGTTTTGGTATTTTATTTCAACACCCTCCCTCAACAAAATATCCATGGCTACTATGATGGCAATGCTAGCCCTATTTACTATTTACAATGTTGTTTATGATGACCATCCAAGTGCCTATAAGTCTCACTTATGATGGTGGTTTACAATAAAATTTAAAAAGTCTAAAAGATTCAAATTTTGGGGGACAACCCGGGTAGAGAACCCATGACTCAACATATAAACTAAATTTAGAAATAAAGAGAGAATCTCCCCTTGATGAACAAAATGCTGATGAAGATCTTCTTGATGTAGCTCTTGATCTTCTTCATGTCAATGTAGATCTTGATGTAAATACATGTAGCTCTTGGTCTTCTTTATCTTTGATTTCATTGTGTAATCAAATCCATGTAGGCAAAGATAGATCATGTTCTCAATGTGTTCATAAAGCCTGTCATGATGATGATGCATATCCCTTCCATATGATAATGCGTTAAATCTGCTTAAGGGGGTCTTAGCCTTATCAATGGCCACTTTCTTACCGTTGTAAAATTGATTTATGAGCATGGTTGATAAGTTACATGAAGTATTTAGGCTCAAAAATCCCATTTTCCCAAAGAATGCTAATACAGATTTATACCCGATCTTGGATTAACAAATTGACCACTCAAATCAAGGGAAAAAATTGATTTCATACTTTACAGAGGTTTACAAACACTTGAATGTGAGATATGTAGCATCAATGGCCCTAAAAACCTCGGATGATTAGAAGTAATCAAGGTATTAGTGAAAGTAATTTTTTGTTAATTGTACAAAAATACCCTGATTTGTAGAGCATCGTTGGGAAAAAATCAAGAAGCTTTTTCAAGATAAATCTTTGGCAAGCTATAGCAAGTCCCCAATGGTAGGGTTAAACCCAAAATGGTCTAAAAATACTAGGATTAGTGTTGATTAAGCATTGATTATTAGTAGAGGTAATTAATTGTTTGATATTTTTAGAGTAGAAAATAGTGGCATCTTAGAGCTTTTAATTGGTAGCCTTCCACATGTTTTCTTTAAGAAAGCTTTAAGAGGCACTTGTACCACTAGGTCTAGATGTATTTCACACCCATACACATAAGATTAACCATAATATGCATACCTTGATCTTTCTTTTACCAAAAGTAGATTTATGAAGCACACAGTCAAATGTCTGATAACATTAATCAAATTGTTAGTGAGAAGCTTGATAAGAACAACTTCCATGCATGGAAATTCAGAATGAAAAAATTCCTAATTGGAAAAAGATTTTGGGACTATGTTGAAGGAGACAATGAGGAGACACTAGAATTGCTTGAAGAGAATGCTACTCTAGCAGAGATAAATGCATTCAAAGACTAGAACCAAGGTGCAGGGAAAGTCATGTATTAGCTTTCAGTCTCAGTGTTTGACATACACTATGATAGGGAATATACAGGATGTAAACACTACATCAATAGTTGCATGAGAAAACCTGGTGAAGATGTTCTAGACACAAAGGCAAGAAAGTTGCTAAAACATGAGCTGTATATAGTGGAGAAGAAGAACATGTCTATTAAGGGTATTGTTGAATCCCTTGGATCTATTAATATCTCAATGGAGATGATGACTTAGTGAAGCATCCATTTGAATGGACTTGGCAAAGAATATAAGCCATTCAAGATCTTTATTATTGTAAGGTTCCCAACTTTCAAGATTTGGTGTCTAGTCTTTGGGTGAACACTCTTCCTCCCAAAACAAGAATACTTGAGGATAGACCTTCTACTAAAATTCACATAGAGATAGAGGTAGAGGTCATGGTTGAGGCCTAGGTGGCCATTTTGGTAATCGAAATTATGTACAACAACAGTCCAATGATGCGGAGTAGAGTAGCAGCAAAGACATAGCTGGAAGAGGCCAGTGTCAAGGCAGGGGGAGCTAGAGAGGCCAAGGAAATTGGGAAAGATAGCAATTAGGATCAGGTTGAAAGGATTGCTTTTATTATAGCAAACTAGGTCACTTTGCAGAGCAGAATGTCGCAAGAGCAGAGTGACATTTGTAAGTGACAAGTTGGAGCAAAATAATTATGCATCTTGAAGCAAGTAGGCTAAAGATAGATGTGAGCACTTGTTTGTTATGTAGTACATGTTAAACTCAGTGACTACACATATATCAACAAATGGTGAGGATGTATGGTATGTGAATTTGGGACCCTCTAACCACATGACTTGTCATGGTCAAAATTCTTGAAAAACTAGGTTATGTAGAGACAGAGGATGACACGGTGCCCACCATCCGCCTTTGAAAACATACCCTCGATCAAGCCTAGTTGCCCTCTCGTTGCCCTTGAGTCTTTGCCACCAATATGCTTGTCGGACCACATAGATGCATGCAATGCTCAACTCACACGTCTGTTTGGTATCTACCAAAACAAACACCTCTAGGCAAACTTTTGCCATGTTTGACCTGGGAAGGGAGCGGTCCTTCAGCAACTCTGTCATGTTAAAGTCCCCAACCAGGTGGTCCTAGAGGGCCTCTCTTTTAACATAATCATTCAAGGCATAGATTGAGAAGATATTTAAGGTGATGGATGAATTTCTTACCTTCCGGATAAGGGCATAACCATTTTCTTTGTTTTACTGCTCCATGCATCTCCACTGGCTAAGAGCAAGAAGGCTATTCCTCCAAACCGGTTCTAGGGAGCGTAATGAAGAAATAAGTTCCACCCTTCTTGAGACTGAGAGGTTGGTCTCCTCCAGCATTTAGCTCTTGCAAACATAAGAAGTCAGCTTGCCACTTATCAAACAAAGATAAGGTGTCTCTTGTCTTTCTGGCTACAAATAGTCCCTTGATGTTCGAGGACAATGCAGTAATCTTGGTATGAATGGGCATATTAACCAATAATAATGATATCATGGGGCACATCAAGCTCAATGGGATCAAGAATTGCTAGAGTTTCATACTTGTTTCCTAGAATGTGTTCTTGTCCCTTGGCTTAGGGCTTCTTTCTTGGGAGAACCTCTTCCTTGACCTTGGGGAGGGATATTTGTGTTTTTGGGTTTGAGTGGGGTGCGGGAGAGTGTGGGGCCTTACCTCTTGAGATAGAGCTTTGTTCTCTGTTAGCTTCACACTCTCTCCTATGTGAAGATTCCGATAGCATTGTCTGTGTGTGTAGTTGGTGTGGCGATAGGTTTCGATGAGTCCAAGGGCATATATGAACGGCTACGAGAGGCCTCCCCTGCAAGGGAATG
Organism: Cibotium barometz; assembly: GCF_041138505.1. NCBI lineage: Eukaryota > Viridiplantae > Streptophyta > Polypodiopsida > Cyatheales > Cibotiaceae > Cibotium > Cibotium barometz. Next base: position 8,272,165 of record NC_141046.1, read on the forward strand.
TGATATCCAGCCATTAGAGATGGATATTCAGCCTTGTTATGGACAGTCTTTGGCAAAATATCCTACTTGTTTACACTTATAGTAGCAGCCTGCAGGAGTCCAAGAAAGTTTCAAACTTAACAGAGATATTATACTTCATACCTTCTGAGGTCGACAGGGAGAGCATGTTAGGGGTGTTATTCCACTTGTCCTAGAGTATGCAGAAGTGTCATGGCCCTTGGCCTTCGTTGAACTCAAGTGGAGGGGCATATAGTACTATGCTAATCGCACTGTGGGTACCTTTGCCCATAGATAGTATGGGAGATCAGGGAAGAAGACCCAGGCTAGGCATTCGTTTTGAAGCACAATATGCTTCGGCTTGAAGGCTAGGCATTCGTTTTGAAGCACAATATGCTTCGGCTTGAAGGCTGGGTACCACGGTATGAGATGGGACAAGGTTACCATTGGAGCTAAGGGAACAGGGCACAGATTCTCTCCTCTGGGTTGGGGATTCCACCAATACTTGGAAGAATCCCTTGCTATCACCGTATGAGATGGACAATGCTACCATTGTAGATAGGGACCAACATGCAGATGGTGTGTCTCTGGGCCGGGGATTCCACTAGTATTTCGAAGAAGTAGTGTCATGGCCCTTGGCCTTTGTTGAACTCCAATGGAGGGGCATATAGTATTGTGCCAAGCACAACAAGACAAAGCACCTACAGATGCGCACACAGACGCGTTTACTCAACTAAAAAAAAACTTACGGGTGTGTCTATCTGCACGTCTATTAACGCGTCTACAGACCCGCGTCTAAAGGCACGTCTAAAAGATAGCAAACAGACACGCCTATAGACGTGCATATAGACGCGTAAATAGATGCTCTGCTAGAAATTTTAAAAAACAGACAGACGCATGCATAGATACATTTATAGATGCGTTTATAGATGCATTTGTCGACATGCAAATAGACGCTTCTCGAGCAGACAGACGTGTATATAGTCGCGTTTATAGATGCCCTGATAGACGCGCTACATAATATTTTTTAAATTTTGTGTGCTTGAACAAAATGCTGTGTATGCTGTGTATGCTATGTAGTTACAGGAATCCCATTTCCACATTGTGTAATTCAATTCTTACAGCCAACCGCATTTTAATTAGCACTCTTGCAAGCACGTCTATAGCCGACATTAATTACAATTCCAAATAAAACATTACAATTCCAAAACGTTTAGTTCACAAGGCATTAATTGATAGAACGTTGCACAAGAAAATTGAAAGCCAAAAAAATAAAAAGAGTGTATGTTAATTCATAGCTCAAAAAGTGCTTGTATGTACATACAACACGAAGCTAAGCCATGTCCTGTGGCTTCAAGTACCCAAAATAAGAGTGTATATACAAGAGGCACGAAGCCAAGCCAGTGTGGCTAAGTACAAAAAAGAGTAGTTAGCACTACTTCTACGACTAATCTAAGTTCTCCACGTCCTCTCTCCCTTTTGCGCTCCCTTCTCTGCCTCCTTCTTCCTCGTCTTCTTCCTCATCTTCTTGTGCATGGTCCTGTAAACGAGGGACAACATATATCAATGTATGAAAAATCAAATCTTTATTTATAATATTGACATCATTTAATTACTTTCAAATACCTCGGGAGGGCGTTCCAGTAGCCCAGATATACTGCTCCTATCAGTAATCAATCCGTCATTATAGAAGTGCCTCCATGTATCTCTTCTGCGATGGTGGCGGTGTGGCAGGCTATCTCGATAAGAGTAGGGTACCTGCCCACGATATCAAGCTGCAAGATGACACAATTTGCGGAGGGGTAAGTACAAAGAAACAACCTCCTAATAAACTACATAAACAATATAATTTGAGATCGATACTTACAAATTGGGCCTCCCATGATTCAACACCCCCTGCTCCAAAATGCACGCTTCCATATTGCTCCATTTGAATCTTTCGTGCCTCCACATGCTGCAGATTAGGTTCCTCCTTCGCTGACTTCATTGCTTTCGCCCGCTCACACTTGTGAGCGGTGTGGGGTGGGCCCCTTGGTGGTTGACCTCCCTTGAGCCTTGTATAAGGGTGCAGAAAAGTGTCATTTACAGTGTCATAAAACTGTCATCAGAATTGTCATCTGAGTTGTCATTAGAAGTGTCATTTGTCCGGAAAGTTGTCATCAGAATTGTCATCTGAGTTGTCATCAGAATTGTCATCTGAGTTGTCATCAAAAGTGTCATTTAAGTTGTCGTCGCGGAAGTGTCATTAGGTTGGAATATGAAGAGTCACTAAAGAATCGGTTAGTCAGTTAGAGTCGCCTAGGAGTCTTTTTAAAGGCATAGCCTTCTTGTAATCGTGCATGAAAATGGGAAGTTGTAATCGTGTGATATGGGAAGTTGAATAATCAGTTTCAATTTTCAGTTTCTCTCTCTCTCTCTCTCTCTCTCTCTCTTTCTCAATCTCTGTGTATGCTGTTTTGAGAGTCGTGTGTGCATTTTTCCAATATGTTGGGGGCTGTGGCCCTTAACACTTGGCGATCGATCCCTTTCTCCTGTTTGCTGCCTGGCGAGTTCTACAATGCAATCGAAGGTGCTGTTTCGAAATTAGATTCAGGAGGCAAAATCAGATTCAGGAGGCAAAATTAGATTCAGGTGCTGTTTCGAAATTATTCAAGAGGCGAAATCAGATTCAGAAGGCAAAATCAGATTTAGGAGGTAAAATCTGATTCAGACATAATCAGGCTGTGCAGAAGATTGAAGAAGAATCAGTTTGTCTATTTTTAAGGAAGGGTGTTTATCAAGCGGAGTCATGTTTAAGCATTTCATGAGGGGATTTTCTGAAGCGGAAGTCTTTCAAAGTGTTGACATCAAGAGGAGCTTTTTGAAGCGGATTCAAGAAGATGATTTTTGCAAGGATGGAGTGTTCCAAAGGAGGCATACCGACAAAGAGAAGATCGGATGTTCTACCTAGCGATGCGAAGCCTGCAAGAAGCACGAATCTTGGAAAAGCTGATGGAGGAGTCTTTTGGTGAATCAATGCCAAAGCAAGATTGTCAAATGCACTTGACTTCTAATCAAGGGAATTTGTGGGTTCTCAATTGCTACGCAACTGTTCCCTCGGGCGTCCCAGTGTATAAGGGTGCAGAAAAGTGTCATATACACTGTCATAAAATTATCATCAGAATTGTCATTTGAGTTGTCATTAGAAGTGTCATTTGTTCAGAAAGTTGTCATCAGAATTGTCATCTGAGTTGTCATCAAAATTGTCATCTGAGTTGTCATCAAAAGTGTCATTTAAGTTGTCGTCGAAAGTGTCATTAGGTTGGAATATGAAGAGTCACTAAAGAATCGGTTAGTTAGTTAGAGTCGCCTAGGAGTCTTTTTAAAGGCATAGCCTTCTTGTAATCGTGCATGAAAATGGGAAGTTGTAATCGTGTGATATGGGAAGTTGAATAATCAGTTTCAGTTTTCAGTTTTTCTCTCTCTCTCTCTCTCTCTCTCTCTCTCTCTCTCTCTCTCAATCTCTGTGTATGCTGTTTTGAGAGTTGTGTGTGCATTTTTCCCTGTTGGGGGTTGTGGCCCTTAACAAGCCTGGCAAGCTCCGCTAGTGCATGCCTCTTAAGCGAAGATCTTTTATTGCTAAGTATCGTAACAATCTTTGACTTGGCCCATTTATCTGTGAACTGAACATTGGGGGGGTTAGGATACCTAGAGCGAACAGCAGCGAGGGTCTCATCAACCAACCTCTTTGGATGATCTTTGTAGTGAATAAAGCAATCTCTGTAATTGTTAGCAATTACAGAGCGCATGAAGGCCATGATGTCCTTCCCCCGTGCATCCATCAAGATGCCTCCTGTCTGAGTGATGTCATCGTACCATCACTCGGAGGCATGTCTAAATCATCTGAATCATCCTCGTCCCCCCACCACCTCTCCTCCAAAAGCACTGTGCCATGCATCCCCCACCGCTCTCCCTGCTACTACGCCTGCTATTGTGTCGTGTCGAGCTAGTACACTGGCCACTCGTAGCTGGAGAAGCGACTCTCGACTGCACGGGAACACGTGGACCACTCGTAGTAGCTGGAGAACCAAGTCTCGACTGCACGGGAGTACACTGATAGCTCTACGAGGCAGAAGGGCCTCCTGACGGCATGGAGGAAGGGGCATAGGACGGCATGGGGGAAGGGGCTCGGCTATGTAGCCGGCTGGGCTGTGTTGACTCCGCTGGGGTAATCTCAGCTGGTGTGGGGTTGGGGTGGTTTGGAGTCTGTAGTGCCGACTCCTGGGGGGTGTTTAGAGTACTCGTCAGGTAGTCGTATAACTCCCCAGGACTAGGAGGGTGCCCGAAAAGGTTATGTAACTCCCGAAGGATGGTCTCCCGAAGAACAGGTGAGCCTGAAGAGCTTCCTGGCCACATGATGAACTGGAAAAAAGAAAAAAACAAGATTACTGATGAACTAAGAAGAGAAAAAGAAGAGAAAAAGAGAGAAGGAAAGAGAATAGAAAAGAGAGGAAAAGTGGGGATAAAAGAGAGGAGAAAGGAGAGGAGAAAAAGAAGGGATAAAAGAGAGGAGAAAAAGTGGGGATAAAAGAGAGGAGAGGAAAAGAGAGGAGAAAAAGAGAGAAAAAGTGGGGATAAAAGAGAGGAGAAAGGAGAGGAAAAGAGAGGAGAAAAAAAGAGAGGAGATAAGAGAGAAAAATTACCACGAAAAGAGAAGGAAAGAGAGGATAAAAGAGGAAAAGAGACGAGAAAAAAAGAGAGAAAAAGAGAGAACATAAGAGAGAAAAAGAGAGACGAAAAGAGAAGGAAAGAGAGGATAAAAGAGAGGGAAAAAGAGAGGAAAATATAGAGTGCAATCCATTTTTTCAATCATGCTTTCCCTTTTCATCATTCATGCAATCCCCTTCTTCAATCATGCAATCCATGTCTATCATTCATGCAAACCTTGGATCTCGTGTGCCATACCCTCACTATCTAAGAGCACTTCCAAAGGATATTCATGTGGATTGGCTACTTGACGAAATGGAGAAAGCAGAGAAAGACGAGGGGATGCATATCACAATGGAAGAATGGGAGTATGCTAGGCCGGGATGCATGAGCAAGGTCAATATATATAGAATGTTATGCATAAGCTAGGAGCTTTTAATAATTTAGATTGCTTATTTAATTGATTTTGTCTTGGTGTAGTGCACTATGTTTAATGCTATATGGTGTGAGGGCAAGCATTTTCGAACACAACGGATTGATGATAAGAGAAACACACAAGATTGCGGCATCATTGCTAGCTTTGAGGGAGCCAATGGAGCCATGGATGATTATTGTGGCATAATCCAAGATATTATTAAGCTTGACTTTCGACGCTTCTTTGTGTATGTTTTGGATGTAAAGTGGTTTAAGGACGTGGTTGATGTGCTCTATGTGCCTCAAATAAAGAGAAACCTTCTCTTAGTTGCTATGCAATAACATCTCATTTGTGGTGGCTAAAGGTGAAGAAAAGAACCTATTTGATGTGTTCTATGTGCCTCAAATAAAGAGAAACCTGCTCTCAGTGCTGTGCAACAACAGATCGTGGTCTTGAAGTACGCTTCAAGAAAACAATAGCACAGAGATTCTAGTGCTGACGAGAAGACAATTGAAAAAGCTCTGAGAAGTAGAAAATGGGGATGGAAATTTACCTACATTTGCAGAATTGCAGGAACCATGTAAAGCTTGTATGATAGGCAAGCAACAAAGGAAGGCATTTTCACAAGAAAGCAGTAATCGAGGAAAGTCTCCTCTAGAGCTGATACATGCTGATCTTTGTGGTAAGATATCTACTACTACATTGGGAAGAACTTCTTACTTTATGCTGTTAGTTGACGATTACAGCAGGAAGATATGTGTTTAGTTCCTCCATGATAAGGCTAGGCATTCATTTTGAAGCACAATATATGCTTCAGCTTGAAGGCTGGGTACCACGGTATGAGATGGGACAAGGCTACCATTGGGCTAAGGGAACAGGGCATAGATGCTGTCTCTCTGGGGGTTGGGGATTCCACCAATACTTGGAAGAAGCCCTTGCTATCACCTATGAGATGGACAATGCTACCATTGTAGCTAGGGACCAACGTGCAGATGGTGTCTCTCTGGGCCGCGGATTCCACCAGTACTTGGAAGAAGTAGTGTCATGGCCCTTGGCCTTTGTTGAACTCCAATGGAGGGGCAATAGTATTGTGCCAAGGACGCTCGCCACTGTGGGTACGTTTTCCCATAGATGGTATGGGAGATCCGAGAAGTAGGCCCAAGCTAGGCATTCGTTTTGAAGCACAATATGCTCCGGTTTGAAGGCCGGGTACCATGGTATGAGATGGACAAGGCTACCATTGTAGCTAGGGACCAGCGTGCAGATGGTGTCTCTAGCTAGGGACCAGCGTGCAGATGGTGTCTCTCTGGGCCAGGGATTCCACCAGTACTTGGAAGAAGCCCTTGCTGCAAACCAACTAATTGAGCACGACATCAATTAGTGTGTGTGTGTGTGTTTTGGTGACTACTAAGAGAGGAAATGATTGTACCAGGCATCAGAGTCTCTGTGTAAAGGGGGTGTTGATGGTGATTAGAGCAGTGCAGAAAGCCTTGCAAAGTAGTTCCCAAGATGAAAGGGCATCGATCGATAATGCTGATAGGAGAGCTGCAATATTGCAGATTCGATGGTGACACGAGAGCAGCTACATGTCTGATTTCCTTCGACAGGGCTGAAATTTGAAGCCTTCAAAAGGCGTCAACACCCTTCAAACGTTCTAGAGAAGGCCTCTTCGAAAATAGAAGGCCACTATTTTGAAAATTCCTCTAATTTTATAGATAAACGTACATATTTAGCTGTTTTTTTTGAAGGTCAAGCCAGTTTATGGCCTTCAAATTTCAGTCCTGTCTGAACGATGATCCATGGCTTAGATGATGGAAATTCCAACCACCTCGGACCTTGACGATATGACAAGGGCAAGTCGAGAAAAAGGACTCAGGACTCAGGAGGCGAACGTCTTGCAATATCACCCACGTTAACCTTGACCGCTTTAAATGACCCTGGCAGACTCTCATCATTCATAGACAAAATAGCCTTTATGGAGCCTTATTTCTATAACCTTTGGACTTGTTAAGCCAGATGAAGCCTTCGGAAGCTCCACCACTTCTTTTCCCCCCCGAGATTTCTGCCAGTACTTTCCTCAAGTCTGCACATAGTAGGCTTATAGCATATCCTTGGGTGGATCTGAAATTGATCAAGTAAGAGGTAGATCATGATCATATTTAGATTGAAAATCCTAACATGTGAAGCAGTTGAATTGCAATATTTGATGTTGGGGCTACTCATAATAGACCGGCTTGTTAAAGTTACCGGAACCTTTGCTTGTGTCAACAATTCCACTAGTGACTAGTGTTTTGCTGTTCACCGGGAAACAGCATATGTATCTTGTTTCCACGTTGATCAAAGAGAGCTAGCATGTTTATATGACATGAAGGAAAGAATCTCAGCCAAGCATCTTGAGAGGGTAGTTTCTCAGCGTTAAGATCAAGTGCGCTATTTACATCAAGTGACTTGTTCTTCAGAATCACAACAACGTGTACTAATTGAGGAGGGTGCTGGTACTGTTTTTTCTCCCTTTATCTGGACTCCAAAGAGCTTCAGAGAACAGCTTTCTTCCGAGTCATCATGGCCTGTGGGCATGGTAGCATGACGCGTAGCTGGTGTCAATACATCCATAAAAGGGTAAGCCCGAGCTGATTGAGCTTGTGCGCGTTGCATTAATGAAAATGCTGATTGCATACTGTTAAATGTGGGACTTTCATGTGCTGTTTTGCGGTAACCCATGACATGACTCTCAGTTAGCTCAACGGTTTGCTTTGCTGTGGCAGCTGTCCTTATTTCGGGCTCATTAGCTGTGAGGCTGTTTGACGCTACTTGGCCCAGCTTGGTTTGGTTAATCCACTGATTAAGTGTTAGATCACCAGCTTGCGCTTGGCTGTAATGATTACTGCTTGATTCGGTCTCATGATGAGTAATGAGACTGAGTGATGCTGCAGGTGCTAGGGACGATGATTGACCCTTGGTGGAGTGATTAAGAACTATTCGGCCACCCTGGCTGCATGCTACAGGCGTTGGGAGGTGTTGGGGATTAGGGTTAAGCAAGAGAGGCGCAGGTTGGCGTTGAAGGAAGGCGATGGCGTGGTTGTAGAGATTTCGGAGGCGGGAGAGCTCGTACAAGAGAAGGGTGTTGTCCCTCCGCAGCCTCTCGTTCTCGTCGGAGAGAGAGACCGACAGTACCCCGCTCGCCGAGCTGCACGTCGACATTGGAGAGTGCAGAGGCGGCCATGTGTGGTCGCCATCGCCTGAGCTGGAAGGCGACGATGGGCTCGTACCCATATTCTGCGTCTGCATGGCCTTCCTCCTGTGGATCTCGCTCAGAAGATGCTTCTGTCCCCTCCGAAAGTAATCATTGGCGAACTCCCATCGCTCCGGGACCACCTTCCTGAAGCCCTGCCATCATCCATCACACCTCTAATGATTCACATACGTTGTTACTGCATGGCTAATTTTTATGCAATTTTCCAAGCAGACATGTGCTTTTTTTTGACGGTCAACCTCCAACCATGTCTTTAGTTAGTATAATTACATGTCAACGAATTATCCTAGGTTATGATCATGACATGACAATTACCTGAGTAAAAATAAGGGGAATACGATCCACCATGTAGTTGGGGCATTGGTTAACCCAACAAGAAACACCCAAAATTTTACATAAGCCAAAGGTTTTAGATTCATCCAAAATGTGGATAAGCAAAGAAGAACCAAGAACTAATACAACCCAAAGGTTGCCGGAAAAGCAGTTTTGTGGAATGAACTTGCTAGATAATTGAATACTTGACCCAACCAAACCAAATGCGTTAAATTAAGCAATGGCCGTCACAAATGCAGATGCAAAGAATACTCTTGTCTAAGCAACTATCACTTTGGTTAATCTACTTTTTAAGAGAGTATATAATACACTTTATGAATCTTCTTCTGCCCAAATTTCACTTCGAACATAAAAAAGCACCTCCCTTATACTAGCCACAAGCTGGAATGGGTAAAGCTGAATCACATGCCAAAAGCACCTCCCTTATACTAGCCACAAGCTGGAATGGGTAAAGCTGAATCACATGCCAGCTCATTATTGCGAAGCTTGATTATAGCTAGGATTAAATTATGCCTAATGGGTGTTATAAGATGCAAGTCAGATGCCAGCGTAGAGAATCAAATTTTTCAAAGGCTCACTATGGATATTAACTACAGTTAATAATTAGCCTTGATACGACAGAATTAATTGATAGTAATTACTCACGTAGGTGTTGAGTTGCCGGACGAAACTAGAGAAATTGTTGTGCTTGAAGTAGTTGGGGAGCACCTCCTTGGCGAACTCGGGCGGCCTCCACACCACAAAGGCTGTCTCATCCTCGTTCCACGAAACAATATGGTCAGTCGCTGGATCATCCACCAGCTGGTAGGTCTTGGTCAGGAAAGGAGCCGCCACGGAACGATTTACAGCCTCCATGAAAGGGTCGAAACCAGCTGACAGTGCCATCTTATAATTTGCTAGTAAGAAGCCCTTAATTTTCACAATAAAAAGGCTAATTATGGGATTAATCTACTCTAGAAATACGTGCGTTAGGAAGGTTGTAGTCATATAAGCAAACCAATCAGAAGCTTCTGCATCGCTCTATTACATGCTTAAGAGGACTCGTGACTGAGCCGCATAAGTTATCAAAGGAAAGCTCAATGGGGCACTCTTTAAGCTTAAGAGGAAGGTTGTAGTCATATAAGCAAACCAATCAGAAGCTTCTGCATCGCTCTATTACATGCTTAAGAGGACTCGTGACTGAGCCGCATAAGTTATCAAAAGAAAGCTCAATGGGGCACTCTTTAAGCTTAATGATGGAAGAAGAAGAATAAGAAAAAGGAAGGCAAATCGGAAAGAAGCATATGAGGAGAAAAAAGTGGTGAGCTAGATGATGTTGAAAGTATTATAGTGATGGGTAAGCGAAGCTTTAAACATCAATCCCGTGCAGCTACTTAGCCGGAAAGCAGGCAAGTCCAATCACGCTTTGCAATATTAATTTCTCCTGAAGCAAGATCGGATGCTACGTTGGCTCTGATTAATAAAATATGTTGCAAAGGTGAAACGGAAAAGGATTAAAGTGGGGGACCAGCGTGTTTGAGCAAATGGGGCGGTTACTGTGGAAGCGCATAACAGGATCGAAAAGCCCAACACTCAAAAGAGAACATGCTGCCCCCTGCAAAAAGCTGGCCTCTACATCCTTGCCAATGGAAGAGAGAGAGAGGGGGTCGCAGGCACGTGACAGTGTGTGTGTGTGTAGAGAGAGAGAGAGGGGGAGAGAGATGCGTTTCTTTGAAAAACTGTATGAGGTGCTATTTATAGCACAACTGTTTTGACTATCATGATAGCGAAGCATGAAATTCTGTGAGACTTGGAGAGAGAACGAGAGAGTTTTTTGTATTGCATGGTCCCAGGAGCTGGAGATTCCTTCATTTTCCACACCTTATGGAGAGAGAGAGAGAGAGAGTTGGGAGTTGAGATGGAAATGTCAAACAAGACAATCTCCTGCAATTTCATGGAAAACAGGGGCGCCATACTTATAGTGAGTTTGACGGTCAACCTGAGTACTCAATTGGATCATACCATTAAGCTGTAAAAAGTGATGGGCGGAAGTCTGTCATATTGCGCGGACAAATTTTGCGTGGACGCGAGACATAATACACTGACTATCTTTTAGCTCATAAGTTGGTCAATACCCTCATTGCTTGGCACACAACGCAATGCTGAGAATGATTGTTTTCTTCGGTCTGAGGTCCTTACGAGATGATGAATAGTTTGAATACTTGCCTCCTGTCAAAATGCTACCTTAGAGACTTACTCCACCCCTTTGGTAATTGATCACATTGTGGAAATATCCATGACACTATGGTAAGAATCCATGCACGGACGAGTGCTTATATAACCCGGTTTGTATAAAATTCACGGCTGAAATTTAGAAATCCCGATTGAAATTCGACACTGCTTTTAATTTTAAGGGGTTAAAATTTCTACATTTTAGTTATAAATCCTAGTATTGTACGATTTCTAGTGATTTTCAAGTCTAAATCTCGATTAAGCCTAAGCATTGCCTTTAATTTTAAGGATCAAAAAACACTTTTTTCGAGCACTGCATGGGACTACGTAACACCCCATCACACGCACCCGCCCATCCACCCTCTCAAGATATTAGAGAGAATGATTTTTTGTCCTTATACGATTGTTAGAAATACACTAAAATATCATGCGACATTGGGGATATAAGCATCTAGTCATTAGGTTTATAGAGCTAACTTGATGTGAACACTCTAGGTGTGAACAACCTCTTAGTTAGAGTCAAAAGATACGGTTTGATGTCTATAAAAGGGTATTATACTTGGTGGTTCATCTCATATCATTCATAATACAATCACCTTGTAATGTGCCCAACTTGTTCTCTCTTGTGTGCCTAAGCTTTCTCTTCTCTCTCTTCTTCTCACTCCACAACTATGGAGAGATTTCATCCTCCATAGCTCCATGGTTGATCTTGTGATTGGCAACATGGTATTAGAGCCTTCTTCTTCATTGGCAAATCATGACTTAACCTCTATCTAATCATTTCTTAGCACCATTCATAGGTTTGATTAGTTGCCAATTACAAAAACCCTAGATAAGAAGCTTGTGGGTATTTTCCTTCACTACCCACAGCTAGTGGAGGATTTGCTCCTTACACACCCAACCAAAGCTCATGTCATTACTTGAGGCTCTTGCCTAGCTTAAAGGCACAGAGGCAGGCTCCATCAATTGATCAAAATACGTAAGCAGGACACCGAATTCATTGCTACAAACAAAACGTGCATTTCTTTTTTGGGAAAAAAATGCAATGGCAGACTAATCATGACATTTTGGCCTAATTCTATTCTAGCTCAGGGGTCTTCCATGATGGCAAATTTGTCTGCAACATCAGCTTCGCAAATCTCTCGCAAATAAACGTTTATAGAAGCTGCCTCTAGTCTAGACACTCAAAGAGAAGCGCTTTTGGTAAAGAAAAGATTAATCTTGATTAAGAGTTATTAATCATGTGTGTACTATGAGTTTAAAACTCATCAGTGGGAGTTGCTATTACTTATTTTATGCTTGCTTTGCAAAAGCCCCATCATTTGGTGCTTCAATTTTTGACACTCTAAATCGATCTCTTTTCTGCACTACAAACAGTTTTTTGTCTCTACTAATCAATGATTAATCAGCACTAATCCTAATATTTTTGGACCATTGAGGGTTCAACCCTACCATGGGGACTTGCTACAACTTGCTAAAGGTTCATATTAAAAAAGTCCCTTGATTTGCACCTTCGACGGTGCTCTCCAAATCAAGGTATTTTTTGCTCAAATACAAAAAAAATAATTTCACTGATCATACCTTGATTAGTGCTAATCATCTGAGGTTTTTAGGGTCATTAATGGTTAATATCCCACATTCAAGTGTTGCTAAAACTTTGTAAAGCATCAAATCATATTTTTCCCTTGATTTGAAGGATTCCTTTATTAATCCAAAATCGGGTATATCTGTATTAGCATTGTTTTGGACAATGGGAATTCTGAGCTTACATGCTTCATGTACCTCATCTATCATGCTCACAAATTAATTGTACAAGGGCAAGACATTAGCCATTGATAAGGCTAAGACCCCCTTAAGAAGATTTAATGCATTATCATCTGGAAGGGATATGGATCATCATCATGTCAGGGTTTATGAACACATTGAGAATATGATCCATCTTTGCCTACATGAATTTCATTACACACTGAAATCAAGGATGAAGAAGACCAAGGGCTACATCAACATCAAGATCTACATTGACATGAAGAAGATCAATTGCTGCATCTACATTACAAGCTACATCAAGAAGATCTTCATTAGCATATTGGTCATTGAGGGAAGATTCTTCCTTTATTTTTAATTCCGTTTATATGTTGTGTCAAGGGTTCTCTGCTCGGGTCATCCCCCAAAATCTAAATCTTTTTGACTTTTTGGGCCTGTTATATAGCTTTGATGCTATAAAAGGCATATGTGGCTTCCTAGAGCAGTTAGCCCACCTGTGGGTCACCCCTCTATCCTAAGTGAAATGTAATCATAACTAGATGTCTAGCATCTATCATCATAACTGGCATTGTAAACCACCATGAGCAAGACTTACGGGCATTTGGATGGTCATCATCATAAATAGAATTGTAAATAGTAACTAGAGCTAGCATTGACATCATAGTAGTCATGGATATTTTATTGAGGGAGGGTGTTATAAATACACAAAAATACCATGTGACATTGGGGATATGGGCATCCGGTCATTAGGTCTATTGCCAACTTGTCATGAACTCTAGGTGTGAATAACCTCTTAGTTAGAGCCAAAAGATAGAATTTGATGCCTACAAAAGGCTATTGTCCTTGGTGACTCATCTCATATCATCCATAATACGATTAATCACCTTGTGTTGTGCCCAACTTGCTCTCTCGTGTGTGCTCAAGCTTTCTCTTCTCTCTCTTCTTCTCACTCCACAACCATGGAGAGATTTCATCCTCCGTAGCTCCATGGTTGATCGTGTGATTGCCAACAAACGATTATGTCGCTTATCGTTTTTTCCAAACTGTGCTTTGTGCTTACACTTTTGCTAGCCTTACCTTCATGCACCCCCTTCTCTAGAATAACTGGTGTGCCTATCTCTAATACAATGTGGAAATATCCACGAAGGTACAGTAAGTGTGCGTGCATAGGACCCCATAACACTCCATCAAACGTGCCACACCTAGCCATCCCTTGAAAAAGGCCTCTCGAGATATTAGAGAGAAGGAACCACTTTTTTTCCCTTATACAATTACGTCCCCCAATGCTTATGAGATATTTTTTCCCAAACTACAATTTGTGCTTACACTTTCGCTAGCCTTACACATTAAATGTCCTTAAAAAACTTTGCGTAGAAAACCCAAAAGGATACTTTATCCATTAGTAGGTGGCAACAAGTTGCCTCTGTAGATGAATTTGAAGACTCCAACGGACTTCATATCTATTTTAACCTTTAAGCAAAACCCATTATGAAAATTTAGGTTTTAATAGAAGGCTTTCCAAAGTCAATTTCATTGAGTAGAAGGTTTCACTAGAAGGTAATTTCATTTAGTGGGTTTCACATGTGTAAAAATTAAGGCCAAGGTTTTTTTTTAGCTTGCAAGGAAAAGGTTAGGGTAAGCGATCAAATTCTAGTCATGGTTACCTCTATATAAAGGAGTCTGGCCTATGTATTGATACATGCAAAGATGGTCTTTTGTGTCACTATGTCCTCTCTCCTTATTTAAAACCCTTACCATGTGTGATACACTTTTATCATCTTGTTTTATATTGTAGAAAAGCATTTTGTAGGTTAATTTAGAGTAATAGCTTGGCATGAACTATAATAATGTTTATTTTTCATAGAATATATTTCTTTTAGAAGAGAAAAGAGAGACATCAAATAACAAAACTTTTTATATGTTGCAAAAAACTTGCATAAACAATTCATGTAAATGATTTTCTGAGAAACTCATTTATTTAATCACTTGTCTAATGAATGGAAGCTTGCATTGTGTAACATCTAGCCTAAATTTTCCAAACACATCTTCATTATGGCCTCATTATATTGTAAAAGTATATCATTCCAAGTTATAAACATTTTCAAGATGATCACATATATTCTCAGGCACCAACTTATAGCACAAGGGGTCAAGCCTATTGCCCCAGTCCTTTGTAAAAGTCATCGAGCTAGCAATGGGAACCCTTAGGACACATACTCTTGGGTGGCCTGATGAAAAAGGAACTTTAAAGTATATATGAGTCAAATTTCTTCATGTTGTAATAATATTTCCATTCATGCAATGAAGTTGGATGTTCTCCCTACTTTCCCTTGCAACTATATGCTAGTGTTTGTGGAGATGTTGCAATTGTATGCTAGTGTCTGTGGAGATGTTGATACTCAAGATTTGGGAAGGCAACATAGATCGCTTATGTATCTTCTCTCTTCTTCACATGTGTCTCTTAGGTGTTGAACAACAACAATGAGGAGCATTAAAAGTCACATGAGCCAAGGTAGAGCCAAGGCTACTCCTAGTTTGCAATAGCTATGATACGAGGAGCCAAAACACTGTGAGAACACCTTTGAACACGACCACTTGACAAGTCAACATGTACCATCATGAGGGATGAACTCACAAGTTTGGCACTTTGGATAGTTCTCCAATGACCCTTCCTCAC